>NC_056727.1:378040021-378400855 GCF_019279795.1 Protopterus annectens | reverse complement strand
CCCCCACTGCCATAACGCACAAGGGCATTTGATGTTATTCACTTTACAGGTACCTTGGAAAAGTCATCTCACTATTAGCTATGTGTCACCTGTGATAACAGCATAACACTGTAGTACCAGTAACTAGATGGGTAGGTGTTCCACACCTAACACTGGCAACTCTGATCCTGTGTGTGTGTGTGTGTGTGTGTGTGTGTGTGTGTGTGTGTGTGTGTGTGTGTGTGTGTGTGTGTGTGTGTGTGTGTGTGTGTGTGTGTGTGTGTGTGTGTGTGAGACTGTGTGTGTGGGAACAGCATTTTCCAAGTATTTGGTCAACACAACATCCTCTAGGGGTGTGTTTTACCAATCTGAGGTGTGTTCCACCCACTACACTTACTATTGTCCACTTTACAACACCTGCTGATGTCAACCACCATAGACTTACCTGTATATACCCCTTAGCCCTATAAGCTCTGTGGCACATTCAATAACTGTTACACAGACCTGGTAAATGTGTACATATACAGCTGTACCTTGGCTGTGACACGGTCAATGTGTTACCACTCTGCCATACCCCTCGTTGGCAATGTCTGCAGGGCCACATCCTGCTGACACACAGACACCTAGAACACAAACAGAATACAGCATGTGAGACTACATTCAGTCAATGTTACTAACACCACATACACAGGGGTATGTTGGATAGCTATGGACCATACATGGCAGGGTGTACAGTTCACCATCTCTGGCCACAGACACGTGAACTGGTCCAGCCATGGTTATCACTGGCACCACCAGGCCCAAGGCCAGATGCAGTACTACTCCCCCGATGGTGACTACTTTCTGCCGGATCCATGTCCTTGACAGGACCGGCCAGGACAACATGTCCATGGCCTGCTTCACTGTAGTGTGGACACCCCCCATTAGTAGTGCTGGTGGGCCTGTCACTATAGGAGTGTGAAGGTGCATGGCCACGTAGACTCTCAGCTGATGTTGGTGCTGACCTATGTCCACATGTCCAATGCCCATCTCCCACCACAGGCTGCAACACAGACATTCCACGGTTGAGGATTGCCAGGGTCTCACCCCACCATCTATTCATGACCTCAGTATTTTGACATGTGGCTATGTCGTCACGTAAGCCAGGAAAAGTTGCATCCAAGACCCTGAGTATTTGTCCGGTGTTGCATTCCGTAAGCATCTGTGCATCTATGACAGCCTGAAACATGTGTCTGGTAACACCCGCTGTGGCACTTGTGACAGCGACTTGATGGGCAGTAGTACTCCTTCGAGCACCCCCGTCAATCCACCTATGTGGGACCTCACCTGCAGTCTGGCTATGGCTAGTGTCTACACTCACACTTGCCATAGTTAAAACACTAGCCTGTTCCATGCCACCACCCACCAACTGTCCATTATCTATGGCTGCTGGAGATGGGGTACGTTTGGGCATTGCGACTGTGTGCAAGGACATTGTGGATGACTGTGGGATGCCAACTGATGGCACAGATTCAGCCCCTGACAACTCCACCTGTGCTTCAGCAGGACAGCCATCATTGTCAGAATCTGCAGAGACACTGATATAAGATTCTGAGCAGGAGAACAACAATCACCATGTCCACCTGTGAGGGGAAAACAACATATGTAAATTAATACCTGCACTATGAGGTTTGCTGGTGCACACACACACATGCACACACACACACACACACACACACACACACACACACACACACACACACACACACACACACACACACACACACACACACACACACACACACACACACACACACACACACACACACACACACACACACACACACATACTCATGCACACACACATACAGACACATACAGGTGAGGTGGCACAAAGACACTACACAGACCTCACAATAGCCCACTGGTAACATTCATGACACACAGTCAGACCACAACATTCACATTCAGTGCAGCCCTTTCCACTTAATGTTACTACTAATATACACCACTGGGATACATGAGTAGTGTTAGTAGGTGATGGGCCTTCACCTAGCACACACTGCACCCATGTACAGATTATTGCTGTTCACCTGTATAGCACAGTGGCAACTCCTACAGAACACACCTCTCAACTGTACAGAGTTTTGCTGAATTCTAGATGTGTGGCTCATATTTTAAGTCTTTTCTTCATAAATCCTGTGTTTGTCTGACACATTACTGAGATGATCTGACTATTGGCATCACTAATTAATGACACAATTTGAGTTGCAGACTACAAAATCTGCAGTAAATATATGTTAAAACAAATCCGGTTATTCTAAAAACTTTGTAAGCTCATGGTGGATATAATTAGTGTACACACCCCTGTTAACATGCCAGGTTTTTGTGATATATAACATGAGACCACTGAAATCATGTCATAACTTCTCCAACCTTTACTATGACCTATAACATGTGCAATCCAATTGAAAAACATAGACATCGGTTAGGAGTAATATATAGTAAATGAAATACGTACAATATGCTGATTGCATGAGTGTGCACACCCTTAAACTAATACTTTGTTAAAGCACCTTTTGATTTAATTACAGCATTCAGTCCTCTTGGGAAGGAGTCTATCAGCATGGCACATGTTGACTTGGCAATATTTGCACACTCTCCCTTGCAAAACCCCTCCAACTCTGTCAGATTGTGAAGGCATCTCTTTAGCACAGCCCTCTTCAAGTCACCCCACAGATTTTCTATTGGACTTAGGTGTGCGCTCTGGCTGGGCCATTCCAAAACGTTGAATGTCTCCTGGTGAAGCCATTCTTTTGTTGATTTGGATGTATGGTTTGGGTCATTGTCGTGTGGAAAGGTGAAATTCCTCTCTATCTACAGCTATCTAGCAGACACCTGAAGATTTTGGGCCAAAAGGCAGTGGTATTTGGAACTGTTCAAAATCCCCTCCACCTTGGCTAAAGCCCCAGTTTCAGCTTGGGAACAGCAACCCCAATGCAGGACACTGCCATCACCATGCTTCACCGTGGGGATGGTGTTCTTTTGGTGATGCACAGCATTGTTATTGCATCAAACAAACCTTTTGGAATTGTGGCCAAAAACTTCAACCTTGGTCTCATTAGACCACAATGTATTTTCCCACATGCTTTTGGGAGGTTTGATGTATTGTTTTTCAGAATTTAGCTAGGCCTGGATGTTGTTCTGTGTGAGAAAAGGCTTCCATCTTCCAAACCTACCCCATAGGCAAGACATATGGAGAATATGGGAGATTGTTGTCACATGTAGCATACAACCAGTACTTGCCAGAGATTCCTGCAACTCCTTTAGTGTTGCTGTAAATCTCCTGGCAGCCTCCCTGACCAGTTTTGGTCTAGCCTTTTTATCAGATTTGGAGGAGCATCCACTTATTTACAATGTCACTGTTGTCCTGTATGCTGTGGAAATGTTTTTGTACCCTTCTCTGGGCTGATATCTTTCAACAATGAGATCTCTTCAATGCTTTGTAAGCTATCTGCAAACCATGGCTGTTCTGTAGCAGGCAACTGAGTAAATGTCAGGAAAAGCCTAGTTTTACAGCTGACTGTTATTTGTTGTTAATCAAAGAGTCTCTATTATTAATGGCAGGTGTGTACCCATGAAGACGTAATGCTGTAATTAAATCAAAAGCTGCTTCAACAAAGTATTATCTTCAGGCATTGCACACATGCATCTAGCTTATTGTATGTTTTTTATTTTTCATACTTGTTCCCCTAACAGAATTGTACAGGTTATAGGTCACATTAAAGGTGGGAAGAGTTGTGAAATGTTTTATTGTGGTCTCCTCTTTGTATATCACAAATACCTGGCATTTTAACAGGGGTGTGTACACTTTTTATATGCACTGTATAACAGTACTTTTAAAATATGTCCCTAGTTCTGTCCCTTTGTCTCCCCATTTTGTCACTCTTTCTCCAGATTTATTGCACTGACAGGTTGTGAGGTATGCTATAGATATGTTACATCTCCTGCAAAAAGGCCCCTGTGATAACCACTTTGATGCAATCCAGTTAACTCCACCACAAGTTTACATGCACATATCGCAATATGGCTAAGAGTAACAGTTTCATGCATGGTAAAATGCATGACCTTAACATGCCTGGGGCATTGGTGAGCCACAACAGGACAATATCATACTCACCGGCTTCAGGCTGCTGTCCTACATCCAGACCAGAGGTACCTATGTAATGTTGGGGGAGAGGTATTGTCAGCAGGCTCACATGTGGCATTGGTACAAGATGAATGCTACTTTTATGCACATGTACAGTACAAGCTCTGGTACTACACAATTTGCTGTCCTTCACCATACATGTGCACTACTGTGCATTACAAAACCCAATCTACAAATGCAGTTTGACCTGATATATGCATCTAGATACTCTACAGAAGCCAGTATGACTGCTACTGTGTTCAATTGATGTGCACTGGGGTCTTACCTGTGCCACCCACCTCCACGACTTGTGTGTGTTGACTTTGGTGGTGTGCGGTCATTGCTCCAATGTTGGCAAGGAGCTCCTCCACTGGTGTAAGTGGGGCCTGCATAGCAGGACCCCCACCTGTGGTGATGTGGTCCCTGGCCACGGCAGCAGCCCTTTGCCGGGCATGGCATATTAGGTCAGTCACCCGATGCCTGACCTTATCGTATGTGCATCCATGGTGGCCTACGTTGTTTACTCTTTGGACAAGCTCATCCCACAGGGTGGTCCTGTCCCATAGATTCTGTTGGCTACGGCCAAACATCACCCCATGCTGCTGGATTATTATATCAGTAATTGCCGCAGTTTCATCTGCAGTCTATGCTGGCTGCCTCGCATGCTGCATTTCACCTGGAAGACATAAACAGGGAAACACATCACAGGACCTCATACATTGGTCAGTGTTATTCACATAACCTGCACATCAACATTGACTAACTGCACATCAACATTGACTACCATTAGCCACCACTTATGACCACATTATACCCCTGTCATCTATCAGCACAGTTTGAGCTTGCATTGCACTCCTGGTCCTGATATATCATGTTTCCCCGAATAAGGGCCAGTAAATTGCATAATCCACCATTCATCATTCACTTTTGTGTAGAGGGATGACAGTGGCCATCTTCCTTGCAGATGGGATGCCAATGGTGCTCAGGCTTTGCTTGCATACAGTGTGTAATGCAACTGGGAGCATATGCCTGAGTTAATGTAGGATACAGACAGAGATTTTATCAGGTCTCATGGAGACTTACTTTTGTTGCCTTTGATTAGGCTTTATGGACCTTCCCCCGGATGATGAGTGTAGGGGTGCAGGTGCTGTGCATATCCACCTATACTATTCATGGGATAGAAGGGTGATGTTTTCCCTTAACCTGTCTGTAGCGGATTGGCTATAGCTAAGCTGTGTGTGTATGTGGTGTAATTGACAACCACTATAGGGTGGGTTGGGTTGTTGCCTCTGAGATTGAAGACATATGTGAAGACAGCCTTGTGATTGGCCTTGGTGGATGTGTCCAATTTGTACTCACGGTTAGCCTTACAGTAATTCACCTGTGACCTTATATGCTTGTTCAGACACAGGTTGACTTGCTTCCAAGTTGGTGCCTGCTCCTATGTTGCCCTGTACAGCCAATATAGTGACTGATTATGTGTTTTGTGTATTGCTGCTGTCCAGCAAAATGGACTGCCCTGCCTTGGTGGAGGAAGGTTTTACAAGTCAGGTATTGCTGAGTCCATACAGCTATGTAGGTGCTCATATAGCTGTTTGTAGTAGGTATGGACACAAAGTCCTAAGACAGTTGGACACCTTTCCATTTTTAACCTGATAATCATGCTTATTCTATCACCTATGTCTGTGTCAGGGCAATGCAACAACCAGTAGCTGTAGAAATGTATGTCTGTTGGATGCACACAAACTAAGATTACACACGTGTACAACATGTACATCTTATTTACCTGACATTTTGCATCTCACGTCTGTTGTTTTGAGGCTTCCAGCTACACCTACTCATACATACATGTGCACAGGTAATACCTGATACACATTTCTGTCCAAGGCCAAGAATACAGTTTCTATGGGCTGCAGAAATACCTCACTAAAAGAATCACAGGCCTAAAGCAGATGCCCTATGCTGACCAACTAAAAAAACTCCAGCTATACTCTATTGCATATCGTCTACTCAGAGGAGATCTCTGCTTAACATACAAGGCCATGTCAAACCCAGAGCTGTTGGACATGCTACACTTAAAGAAATCCCACTCCATCAAAGCCACATGCTCCAAGGACCTAAACCTAGTAATCACAATGAACAAAACATGCTGGAGGGATAGGTTCCTGACCCAGAGACTACCCATACTCTGGAATAGACTGCCTATACATGTCAAGCAGAGAGCCTCTTTGGCCATCTTCAAAAGCAACCTTGACGACTGGATGGGAGATAGGAAATTTATCCTGGTGATCACATCAGTCACCCTGCTAGGCAGAGTTCCAAGGAAGTAAATATTGTGGGAAGAAATAGCCAAGAAATTGTTATGGCTAGGCTTGTACAGGCCCTAGGGCTGATAGCCTACAACCAACCTATGAACCTGACAATATCCCTGGCTGTGTTCTTCATGAACTACAGAGTGAACTGGCACCTCACCTGTGTGCCCTGCTCAATCACAGTCTCACCTTAGGGTTTGTCCCTACCAAATGGCGGACTGCTACAGTCATCCCTCTCCACAAAGGAGGAGCAACTACAGACCCTGGGAACTATCACCCCATTAGCCTGATGAGTCTGATATGCAAAGCTATGGAATGCATCATCAAGGACCTAATAAACAAGCATATAGGGAATCTCCAAACTCTGGATCCCACACAGTTTGGTTTTGTGAAGGGTGGATCATGCCTGCTCATCTTGGTCAACTTCTTTGAGTCAGTCACCAGAGCTGTGGATGAAGGCAAGGTGGTTCATATAGCCAACCTTGATCTGGCCAAAGCCTTTGACACCATTTGCCACTCAGGAATCATAGAAAAATGCACTAAGCTAGGCATCAACCCCTGTATCACCAGGTGGGTTGCAAACTGGCTCACAGATAGAACCCACAATGTGAAAGTAGTTGACTCCAAGTCAGACTGCCAACCAGTCATGAGTGCAGTCCCACAGGGTTCAGTCCTGGGTCCTCTCCTGTTTGGTATCTACTTCTCTGAAGTCCAGCCCAACACGAAGGGACTCTGGCTAACAGAGTTTGCAGATGATTGCAAGTTGGGAGCTATTATTAACTCCCCAAGCGATGTTAACATCCTACATAAAAGTTTCACTGAGACTAACGACTGGTGTCAGAACCATAGCCTTAAGCTCAATGCCAAAAAATGTATCATGATTCCCTTTGGGAAAATCCAGGTTCCCGTTATTTACCACATCAATGGTAGTCCACTGAATACAGAAGGCATTATGAGAGATCTGGGAACACAGGTTGATAGCAACCTTTCATTTGACCACCACATTGCCATTGTGGTCAGAAAGTCCTTCTATCTGGCACATCTCATTACTAAGGGTTTTACATCCAGGAAGAAAGAGGTCATTGTCTACTTCTACACTTCCCTCATTAGGCCAGTCATTGAGTACAATGCCCCATTTGGCATGTACCTCACTAGACACCTGAAACAACTGGAGAGGCCACAAAAGTACCTAACAAAGAGGATCCTTGACCTTAAACACTTGTCCTATATAGACAGACTCAAAAACTCTAACTATTCTCTGTCTCATATCGCCTACTTAGAGGCGATCTCTGCTTGACTTGCAAAGCCATGTCTGACCCAGCTTTGTTAGAAATGCTACATCCAAAGAAATCCCAATCCCTCCACACTACATGTTCCAGAGACCTCAACCTCATTACCACAATCAACAGAACATGCTGGAGGGACAGTTTCATAACACAGAGACTGCCCATGCTATGAAATAGACTTCCCATATATGTCAGAGCACCTCACTGGCCTTCTTCAAGAGAAATCTTGATGAGTGGATGGGGAAATAGAAAATTCACCCTGGGGATCACTCCAGTGGCTCTACTCAACAGAGGCTCTGGGAACTAAGGTCGGGTGGCATGATGCCAGGGTAATCCTATGGGCTAGGCTTGTAAAGGCTCTGGCGCCATTAGCCTAGAACACACCTATGAACCTATGAACCTATGTTCTTTTTCTGAATGGCACACTGTATTTACACTCCTGCTGCTCAGTCATACCTCTCAACCTGTTATAGCAGGACATCTGGAGAATGACACACATAAATGAGGGGCAATGGCCCAGAATTAGTGACACTTTATTAATATTGCTGTAACACATTTAAATCAGTTGATAGCACAGTAGGCTTTGCATTCACAGGAATAACTGGGAGGATGTCCGACACTCATATGTATGCTATTATGTTCTAATGTCAGTCTTCACAGATTTGCCAATGATTTGTCAGACATAACACAGCTCTATGAGTAAATGACTACAAATCTACAAATATGAGGCACACATGTGGTCAGTGTGCATAACACTGGACAGTTGAATGGTATGAGCGTAATATATCACATGCAATTCAACAGATACATCTTTAACAGTAGTTTACTATGCACATAACCTGTATAGGTCTCTTAGATTTGTAAGACAAATGTGTATCATAGTTGTATTCACAAGGAACATATGGATATTTACAACATCTCACTAGCTGGCCTAGCAGTGTCACAGTCAGTATTGTTCAACAGACACTCCAGTTGTAGTCATATATGAGCCATCCTTTCCTGGGGTGACTCAAGGGCCTGAACTGTGATATATCTTACTGCAGACAGACCCAGATGCTATGGCCATAGGTACTCATCAGCAACATATCAGTACAGCAAGTCTTGTTAAGACATACTTGTTTAACATCCTACTTCTCATTATTGCATACTCCCTTCTGCATTCCACTACATGCTTACTTTTTTTACATACCTTTATTTCCCCAAGTATTGTTGGTTTCTGTTTCTTTCTCTGTCTGTCTGTCTCTCTCTCTCTATCTATCTATCTCTGTCTACACATGTAGAGGTATAGACCTGTTTTGCATAGGCAGCAGCTTGCCTTTTGTAGTTAATGGTCATGAGCAGGTGATGGCCTGTGCACTAATCGGTGTCCCTCACTTGTTAATTGCATGCAGAACAGTTGTGTTGTTATTCCTACAGCCAATGGCATGGGCAAACACTCCTATAATTCAGTACATCATGTGGGCATTGCCCCTTTTTCCTTGCCTGTGAGATGGACATCATGGAGGTGTGCAGACAACAACATCACACAGGGTAGTTGGAAATACCTCTTACAACAAAAAATGTGGAGACAGTCCAACACAATGGGGGAGAAGGCACCAAACTTAAGGACAGAATGTAAGTATTGCTGTTATACAGTTGGATTAATGCTAGTTTAATAGGGTTTGTGTGGACATGGATTTTCTGTGTGGTTTTAACTCTGACAGTGTTATGTGGTTGACATAACTCTCAACTGTAGGGCTATCCACAGAATGGCCAGAGGTTTGACTCTTATGTTTGGTCTGTTATTCAGATAGTTTTTGTCCTTGTCAAATTAGTAGCATACTCTGGGGACTGCAGTCAGTAAATGTTAACATCCATTTGTGTTTATGACTTCATATTCCTCAGATATGAAAAGATATGTTACAACAAACCCTGTAACACCAGCAACTTTTTCAGTTTATAACAGCAATATTTCAAATATGCCCCTGTTTTTGGGTCTTTGTCCCCTAATTATGTCAGGCTTTGTCCAGATGTCATGCAATAATAGGTTGATAGTTATGGTATATCATTATTTAGTGCCTTCATTCCTGATATCATGCCAGTGATGTATCAAAATGCCAGACATGTTATGAGGAAGAGGCCATATATATGAGGACAAAGCCTGGACATTCTGTGATAATCTGTATAGTTGAGAGGTCTGTGTATGTCTGGTGATTGTTAACAGACTGTCAGGATTGTTTTGCATTGTAGTGTGTAAATGTTAGATGGACTATGTAGGGAGGGGGGTAGAAGTAAGTGTCATGGCTCCTTTTCTATCTTACTGTGCATGCTGCTCCAGTTTCACATGGTCTGTTAACTGTATATGTTTGTAGGGGCAGACTGAGACATGTCCCGTACCACCTCAGGATTCCTACTACACTGTGACTTGGGGACTATAAGTATGGGTAGTGTGTGAGTGGCAAACATGATATTTATGTTCACACAGTCGTTATACTCTAGTATTCATTTGACTTACCAGTATGTCACTGTGACTGTGGTGAAATTGGTTGTGGGTATGCACTTTCACACCGATGTCTGTTTTTTACTATTGTTACATCCCTGTAGAGTCGGATATATTTGCAAATGCATGTGTAATTCCCCATAGCTGATTTGGGGCAGTGTTGTGTCAGTCTGACTGCAGTTTGGACAGTGCTTGATGACATGCTTAGCAGCTAGTTTCCCTAATGTCATGTTATGTCTAGATATGCATAGGATGTCCAGTTGTCTGGCTCATATCTTTGGTCTGGTCCCCATAAGTGTTGTGTATTTCTGACAAATCAGTGGGATGATGTGAGGATTTAAGTCACTAACTAATGAGAAACAATTGAGTCTTGCACTTGTGGTATTTCAGTCACTTTGTCAGGATTGGTCCAGATTTGGTGCACTAAGGGGTTCTGAGCATGCCTGACAACTGGCAGGATTGTTTCAGAATGTCAAGGTTTATTGCTCATATTTTTGGTCTGTTCTACAAATTATTTGTATTTCTCTGGCAAATCATTGTGATGATCTGAGGATTTCTGTCAGTAAATGATGACATACGTTTCAGTTTCAGACCTCATATCCTTCAGAAACTGTATGCTGAAACAAACCCTGTTACTCTAACAACTTTCTACATTTATAATAGCAATATTTAAAATGCATACCTAGTTATGGCCCATTGTCCCCCCACTTTGACATCCTTTGCCCAGATGTCTTGCACTAAGAGGCTGAGAGGTATGGTTCTGAGGTATGACTGCACTACATGTTGTGTACACACACACACACACACACACACACACACACACACACACACAAACACACACACACACACATATATATATTATATATTATATTTATATATATATATATATATATTTATATATATATATATATATATATATATATATATATATATACACATATATATATAATCAGTCAACCCACAGATTATTCTGCAAACACTTGCATAGCAAACAGAACACATGCATAAATGGAACAACAGTATGCATCATAACAGCATGCCAGTAACACTGACTGCAACAAGCCACCAACAATGGTATTTGAACAAGGTATGTTAACCTGCAACCATACAAATATATGAACAATAATAGAACACAAGTCCCAAAATTAGGTTTGGAGAACAATATACCCATAGTATATGAATAATAATTATTGATGCAGATGAGGGATGGGGGAGAGACATAAAGTCCATCTAAAACTGTTTATGCTTCTATTTTCCACAACAGTACTGCTCAATACTCTATGGGTCTTCCCTCACTTTACATCTACCTATGGACCATCGCTTCTGTAGCACAAACATACCTATTAAACTGTCAGCTTGGAATGATATGGGGCAAGCTGTGACAACTCTAGGTACATGGCTAGAGGGGACTCGTACATGTCAGGGTTACATATCGGGCACAGGAGGAGTGCCCTGAGCTGCTGTTATGCGAGTGTGCTACTGCAATATTTCAACTGGTTTCCTATCTGTGTCCAGGGTTATTGGCAGCAGTGACCACTAGCCATGATAGCATCACACTTGAGAGACATGTGGTGGGAAGTGTGCATGCTGTATGTACCTATCCTGCTGTCATTTGCAGGCATATGGTGGCACAGTTGAACAGTTGTACATGGTTTATTAGTATACCTTTCATACAGCTACTACCAACATTTGTTAACTGTAAAACCTGTGGAGAAAGTTTCTGTTAACACTACCTGCCTGTTTTTACATATATTCCTGATTCCTTGTGTGTAGATATGCACACATCTTAGTGCCACTGCCTGGATTTGAACCATGTCTGGGTGTACAAAATAACAACTAAGCTATTTCTCATCACACTGAGCTACTGGAGAACTGCTGTTGCTTGTTTCACTGGTTTTGCCTATTAGTCTCTTGGTTAGACAGTCTGAACTTGTAATCCTGTGATGCATGCATGACAGATAGTGCAGTGTGCATTAATCCTTTGAATTACTACATTCTGATTAACACAGGGCATTTATATCTTGTTTTACAGCTCCATTTGAAATCTACAACAACAACATACCAGAGTAAACACAACAGTTTCAGTTATACATGTTTATTTCAGATCATTCTTAGTCAGACATACATTATTTTTGTTAACACAGTAACAGTATGCATACTAGTACTAAACAATGTACTATTTAGCTATTTGCACAATATACTGCAAAATAGATTTTTACTCACTAGCCTGCCAGCACAGCCTCAGCAGTCTGTCAGCATGGGTTTCGATGTTACTAGCCCTATTTGCTGCAACTGTAGGGGAGAAAAACAAACATTATGCATACCTGTCTATCACATCCTCAGGCTAGAATATGGTACACGTATCTCTGTGAGACTTACAAACTGCAAGGTTGTCTCTGGAATCCTGGATCAATTGGTCCAAGAGCGCTCCCTTTCTCCACTTTAAGTTAGCATAGTGGTGCCGGACCTGTTCACCAGTTCGGGGGATGCCAGTGGCCATGGTGAGATCACAGGTGAGATGGTCCAAGGCCTCCGCTTTATACTGGGAGCCCTGGTAATGGCCCTGCAGCAGCATGGGTACTTATGAGGAGTCCAGCCATGACCCTGAAGTCCACAATGCCCCAGTGCTGTGCCCTAAAGCACGAACCCTCACCTACACCAGCCATGGTTCCTGCACAAGTTGAACTATAACAGGTACTGGCTATGTTCCCACCTGTGTGGTTTAAATAAGGACATATTCCCACCCTTTGCCATAATTGGTCGATTTTGAAACTGTTGAGCACAGCTTAGCATCTCACAAATCCACTAAGCTGGGTTGAACAGTGCTTAAAGGGGTAATTACTGAGCATTGCTTAACAGTGCACAAATCCATTTAGCTGAGCTGACTGCTGCTTAGCATCCACATTTAAGTAATGCTTATACCAGCTAAACATAGCTGAGCACAGCTAACAATTGCTCACTTTTCATTTTATTAAAATATCAGGATAATGACTTAATTAATTATTACTGACATATTAGTAAGTTTATATGACTTACTTTACATGACATCCCTGTTTGTGCTTTCATTACATTACCATGGGGTGGGACTATACTGTATGGGACACTTCTGTGTACATGGGTGATTTCACATGCTATATGCAATCACACTTACATTTTAGACCAGCTACACTACCTTGGTTGACAAATATCAATTACTACATCATTTAAAAAAATATTTAACACTGCTTTCCTATCTGAAAATGGAATGCCTGTCTAAGTACTCAAACCGTGAACACCTGCATACAAAGCCAGGAGTCTAACCACTATACTAGCCTGGTGTTAGGACTTTGCATGTATATTTTTAATTATCACCTCTGGGGTGTTTAAGCAGTGCTAGGCAGAGGGACATAACGTGCACACCTGCTCAGCTATGCTTAAACATACCTTAGTATGGAAAAATATTTTAAATTATTTATGGCCTTGTACAGTTTTGTTACTCTAGGACGTTGACAGGTATGTGAGGCAGGCATCTGGGCATTCTGCAGACACCTGTACAATTGATGGCCTTGCCCATACAGCACTTTCACATGGCAGACATTTGTGTTTCAGTCTTCCTACCCTGCAGGACGTCCGTGCTACTGCAAACCTTTTATTCTGTCAACTTTCAGATTTGTCAGTGCACTTTTTAAAATGTATCCCTATTTATGTGCCTTTGTCCCCCCATTGTTTATGACTTTGTACAGCTTTCTTGCTCTAGGAGGTTAAGAGGTAAGTGAGGCAGGCATCTGGGCATTCTGCTTAAACCTGTACAGTTGAGGGTTATGCATACCTCTCAGCTGTGCAGATTTTCGAAGAATGTCCAGATTTTTTTTGTCTCATATTTTTGGCCTGTTTCTGATCAAATTGTGGTTTTCTGGCAAGTCATTGAGGACTGCTGGTAGGAAATACTGGCATACATTTGAGTTTCAGACTTCTATCCTTCAGAATATTCATGCTAATGCATAACCTGTTTTCTATCAATTTTCTAAGCTTGTAAGAGCAATATTTAAAAAGTGTCCCTATTTTTAAGGCTTTGTCTCCCTATTTTTTGTGTCTTTGTCCAGATTTCTTGCTTTAACAGGTTGTGAGGTATGGAGCTATGGCCATACGGCACTTTTACAATGCAAGGGATGTGTGTCAAAACCTGTCACGTACTCCCTGCATTGCTTTCTTGCTCCCTTATGTATTTCAATGTCCACAAACACTGAAATACTCATTTATTTCATTTCAGTATCCACAGACACTGAAATACAGGCATAATATTAGAGAAGTTATCTAATATTATGCTGAAGTACTTTTATAAAGTGCCATACAGCACTTTCTGAGTGCAGTGGGCATGTTAACTGTGCGAGCACTACTGTAACACACTCCCTGCACTTGTTCACTGTTCGTGTCCGTACAGCCCTTATCAGTAGCACACCTTCATGAATATGCAAGAAACACGGGTGTTAATGCTGTACAGAAATGGACACGGTTCACTCCGTGCAGGAATAGCACTATTCCTGCACAGAGTTTATTGAATCCCAGTGTATATCTTGCATGCGCACAGATGCAAAGACATACAGTTATAAATGCACCAGCATGTATACAGATACAGACAAGCTTTTGTACTCACTTTGGGTGTAACTGCATATCAGATCTATTGCAACATGCACATCTAGAGAGTGGGACCCTGCTACTGTGGTGAAGGAACATATATATATATATATATATATATATATATATATATATATATATATATATATATATATATATTCTGCTGTGCCGACATCAAAACAAAACAAAGAAACAAAATATGCAGACTTTCTTGATTTATCTATTTCAGTTAATGAATTTATTTCCACATTTAGACAATGGAGCCAGGAATAGCAACTACATTAAATGACGTAAACACTGATCTATACAAAAGACTGAGGGAGCACACTGTTTCATACTTGACTTGATTTTTTCCACTATGCTTCATTTGGTCAGTATTGCTACATTTCTTTTTACATAACATTTCCATTAAAGTTATTTGCAAACCAAGACTATATCCTCTATTTTCTTTTATTGTGGATGCTCTTATAAAGGGTTTATGATAACAGGACAATGGACATATATGTCAGCTGTCAAGATGGTGAATCCTATACATCAACATCAGAAATGTTGACTTATGGGAGTAAGGGGGAGGCTATACTGTATCAACGCTGAACAGCAGGGTTAGGGAATTGACTCTTTCCCTGCTGTAGTGTGATCTTGGAGCTTGTATATATAGTTAGCATTGGGGGGCACAGCTCCCTGTATGACTCATGCATTGAGTTAAAACAAATAGTTTTTTTTTATTTTACATTTCAACTTTTTTAGGACAGTGCTATGGCACTTGACATTCATGAGGTTGGTGCTGTGGCACTTAATGTTCAGGAGGTCAATGACATAACATAAAACCCATATAAATATGTAGGTTAAAATATTTGCTAAAATCGTTGTTAACTACTTGAAAAAATGGATAATTTTCTGGTTGCTGAGCAAGCTTATGTTGTTAAGGGTTGTAATCATTCTAATCAAGATCACACAAATGTTTATATTTTGACTTAAAAGAAGCATATACTACCTTCTAAAAAACAACCTTTTAACCAAATGTCAGCATAGATTTAGACCCTACCATAGCACCACCACTACTGTTATATCTTTTACCAACACAATCAACACAATCAACAATCATAGCAATATGGGTCACCTAGTCTCAGCCATTTTTCTAGACCTGTCCAAAGCTTTTGATATGGTCAATCATAATAAACTCCTCACAGCACTATCCAACCTAAATATGCACACCTCCTGCATCTCTTGGTTTAAAAATTACTTGTCAGGCTATCAACAAGCAGTATTCTGGCAGAACCAATTATCCTCTTTACTACCAGTATCCTTAGGAGTCCCTCAAGGCTCTATACTTGGCGCATTACTTTTCTCCCTATTTGCAACCAACTCTCCACCAACACTCCAAATGCCTCAGTAGTTCAATATGCAGATGACACCACCCTTATATGCCAGCCCACTCATTACATAACCTCTACCCAATAACCCAAGAATGTTTCTCCCTAGCCAAGGCCTGGATTAACAATTCCCAACTTATCTTAAATCCAAATAAAACAAAACTTCTCATATTTGGACCTGGCAAATCGCATCCATGTGACAACTTTACAATAATGTCCAAGAATAATACCAAAATCACCCCCACCACCCATACCAAACTTTTAGGAGTAGAAATAGATAATGACCTCAAATTTGATATTCATATAGGCCAAACTATAAAAAAGTTCACAAAAAACTCAGATTCATCTATTGGAACAAATTATACCTGACTAAACATACTAAATTTACCATAGCTAGGACACATTTACTGTCCTCCCGCCTATACCCTACCCCAATACTGACTAACCTTCATAAGACTGACCTAAACAAGCTAAAAACTTGTTACAACAAAATTGCTAGATTTGCTACAGAAATCCCTTATAGGACCCACCATTGTGTTGCACTCAAACAGCTAAATTGGCCTGAACTTCCTCACCTATTAAAACACAACCAATTAATGCTGGCACACAAGATATACTACTACCCAACTTAAATTCCAGCACTCCAGACACTAATCACACCTTTTTCTACAACAAGAACCCTAGGATCAACAACCCCAAACCACCTATAAGTCACCAAACACAATAATGAAGCCGGGAAATCCCTCTTTGATTATTCCATCTCAAAAGCATGGAATAACCTACCTTGTCACCTCACCTCCAATACTTCCACCATACAATTTAAAAAACTCCTCAAGGCTTGCTTTTCAAAGGTCTGGTTATGCTCCTGTAACCCCCCCAGGATAAACAATTAATCGACAATTTGTCCCCACCCAAAATTAATACACCCATTACTAACTAACCCTTATGTTCATACTCACTTGCCGCAATAGCATTAACTTGCCATTAATAACCCTATATATGCCTGACTATTAACTGTTGCTTAAACAACATTGCTCAATCTAGGGGCTGTATTCCATCTGCTACCTAACATAACAATGGTCTCTCTATCTCATAGTACCTTTTTATGTACACCTGAACTCTACAGTATTCCAATGTATTATTCCAATGTATTTTTTAACTTCTGTCTTCTCATCTTATATTTTGAGTGTATAATTTATATCATCATTCCATGTTCTCTGGCCATCTATTTTTTCCATGTACTATCTGCATTTTATGCGATGTTATTGTCAAGTATTATTGCATTGATATAATTTTTATGTAATATTAATGTGAGACACTATGTATCTAGCTGGAACTTTTCTCCCCAGGCCTCTGCTGAAAATGGACATGTTTCCAATCGGACTTTCCTAGTAAACAAATATAAAATAAATAAATAAATAATATACTGGTCACTGGGCTTTAGTCTCCCTGAATGCTGAAAAAGATTTTGACAGTGCAAATGGTATTGTTCTCTACAACTCTTAAAGGCATGGCCTTTACTGAGTATTTCATTCATCATAGTAAAGATCTATTATTCTTCATCTACTCCAAAGGCTACATCAAATGGACTCTATGTAGCATGTTTTCTTAAGAGACAGGAATGTGGAATAAAAAATAAAAAATCCTCTACCCCTTTCTTTTTAATTTAGCTCTAATAACCATATTAATGTGGAATAAAAACAAAAATCCAGTTTACCTGCATGGTAAGACATGTCCCTAACAAAATGACAACCCATGCAGATGTGTACTTTTATGCCAGCTGTTGGTTTCCTTTAGTGATCTTATAGACCATATTTATCTGCACTCCTGTCTGCCTGTCTATCTATCAATCTATCTATCGATTTGGTAACTGTGTAGGTGTACTGGTCTATCAACCACTTTCTAAACTAATGCAGCATAAACAATGAGTAACTAAAACTTTAGGAGAAACAATTATAGTTCATAGGTAAACATCTCTGCAACAGTCAGAACATATCCAACATGCTCTAGTAAAAACACAATTTTAAAAGCAGAAAAAAATGCAAGTTGCCAGAACCTTTCTAACTCTAACCTAAAGAGATATAAATTCTGTATAGTACCATAACACACATAATTAACTTTAAACTATTATTCACATTGCGGCATTGGTTGGGATCCATTTCATCTTCTTAATACTTTGTTGTCTAACTAAATCCAAATTTTTAACATCATGAAAAGCAATTTTTGATAATCAGAGATATATAGACTAGTCTTCCTCTCCTTCTCTCTCTCTCATGGAGAAGAATATTTTGAAAATGAAAGGTTTACTCCACTTAGACTACCTGTTGCTTATACTTGCTACCTTTCTTCCTCTGCATGACTGCTTATTATCTCAAATTCATTGTTATGAAAGGAAAAATGTTTCTGAATCCCCGGAAATCACTTTACGTACATTCCTTCTTCTAGATTACATTAAAAAAGGATTAGTTTCTCATAGAGCTTATCAAGTCTGGGATTCATGGATGTGTAATGAATTAAGCAGCACAAATATACGTGAGTGGTGATAACTCACAGAGTGTGGTTGATTCTCAAAACACTGAGCTATTTAGTGCATGTTAATGACTGCATAGTGATATAGAAATAGTGAACCCTATACGAATGAGCAACACAGATTGTAATTATGAAATTAGCAACATCCAAAATGGAAGACAGATTTAGGAACCTATAAAACAGGTGAACTGTACAATTATCCATTCACATATTGACCATCAAGATTCATGGTGTATATGAAGAGAGTGATGCAAGAAATGGTAGCAGATGCAGCACAGCATGATGTGTTAGTAGACACCATTAGAACCAATTCCCACAGTGTTGCACATATCGGCCATCTTTATCAATGAAGTAGATGCAGATAGCACCTGACATGGCGCCAGCACACAGACCAACAGAATGTGGTCTGCTTCTCTGTGGACAGAAAGACTTCAAGATACCTCGTTGAGCTGTGTCACATACAAGTGGAATTGCAGGGGATGCATGATATACATAATGGTTAAGGTGTCTGTCTCACAGACACAGGGTACCATATTTGATTCTCACCTTAGAAAGCATGCCTAAGCTTAAAAAGGCTCCCTGGGGTCATTAGCCTAGGAGTCACCTATGCCCATTACTGTAGGTATTTAGTTATATGTGGCCTCAAATATTTTAGCTACAGAGACCTTTCAGAGACCTGTGGGGAACATATTAATGATACCACAGGTGTCAACCTTATCAATCCTAAACCATTTTCTTGTCATTATGCTACAACACTTAGAGGAGCATATCTGGTAACTTAGAGCAACACAAGAGTGAAGCAGAACAAGGTGGGCATTTTATGATATAGTCCCAGTCCCTGAGGTTCTGTGATATGTTGCTATCAGGGCCAACATGGACCAGATGGCTTGCAATGCATGAACAGGAAGGATGTTAACTCCTAACTGTTAGATAGCCAGTATTGTGTAGGACAAAACTTATAATATTGCTATGTTCCAGCCAGGCAACTTGCATGACTGACACATTTCACATATGTCTGACTTATATGGTTCCTGCAAGAGAACTTCTCATAGGGTAAACTTGCTGGTTAGTGTACTTACATGCTCAGTGATAAGTTTATACCCTTAGGTACTACACAAGTAGAGAGCTCGCCACATATAATATGTAGTTTGTTGTGTGTTATAGGCAAGGTTTGATAGGCCCTACAGCATGGTTGATTACCTCCATATGCAACTCTCATACCATGCTGGAAATGAACTATAATGAGGGCTAACCTAACCTAACCTAACCTAACCTAACCTAACCTAACCTAACCTAAGCTACACCTTTCTTTATTTCTATGACTAGTAATACTTTTACTCTGCCTCATATAGCATGTTTGGTTACGCCAGTCTACCCTACTCACTTACATAATCCTTAGCTTAACAAAGCTACTCCACCTAATAAGAAACTCTAACACCCTTCACGTCACTCAACTATCCTCTCATTACCATTTAGACGACACATCTGTTATTACCACGCAGACATCACACTTTCTAAATGAGATTTTCATTGATTTATTATAAATAATATGTATTACACTTGTATATACTCTTTACATTTTTGTTATCGGATGATGGCATTTCACAGATGTGTATGGTCATTAAATTCATTATTTTTCACTTAATGTAATTCTGACTTTCTTTGTATTCCTTGGCAGAGATGGAAATTTGTCACTTGTAATCAGTGCTCTATCCTAGTAAATTACTCTTTAAATAAATAAAATAGAATAAAATAAAGATGACACGGAAACAAAAAATATAGTGGAGTGGGTGTTCTGGCTCTTGAAGAGATTCTTTCAGCGTCTAGGCACCTCCAGTCTGCATTTGCCACATGCAATACAGTCAAGACATATACAGCAAGAATGTTGTTGTGAGTGCTTTACTACGTAATTTGCATTGTGCAACCAGAGAGAGCAAGAGGTAAACATCTTGGCAAGGCTTCCATTCCAGTTATGTCAGAAGTAGAATGTCAGGGTTGAGTGGAGGAGCATGTAGCAACAGTATCACAGCCATGGCAGAGGCAGGCACATTGCATTAAATCACTGGACAAGAAGTGATGTCTGGATCACAACTGTGGGCCATGACACAGACAACACTGAGGAAAAAGATGAATGCATTGCAACAGCCTGGTTATGCAGGACAGTGGATGGACTGGACATTCTGTGCATTCGACATCACTATACCCAGACATGTTTGGGAATGGGCAGTGCATAGTCATCACTTGCACGGGTGTGGGGGGGCACAGTTACCAGTGACTGAAATACTATGTTATACAGAGGCTTTGGGCATTCAGAAACAACACCTCCAACATGTGACAGCAATATTGTCTCCACAATGGTCTATGTAGATGAACTTGGGATGGTCTGCTACTGACCTTCTCACATGTAGACTTTAACACCATCATGGAATGCATGGCATGTGGAGGCAGGCTCTGTCTTAATTGCAATGTGTCCCATGGAAGCAACATTTTTATCTGATGATCTCAGAGGCTTTGTGCACTGTCTGTCCCTATATTCCATATCACTGTTCATTTGGTCATCCTGCAAGCCATACAGCATACTCATCATCTACAAAATTCTATGTATAGCAGCTGTCGGTCCCTGTGTCATTGGCATGCACAGCACTGGTTAATACTGAATTTTGTAGCCATGTCAGGAACAGTCCTGGCAACATGGTGGTGTCTACCTCCTCCTGCATATCTCTTATGGTCTTCCTTATGGTGTGTATTTGCACCTCAGAGATGGTGTCCATTCCAAATTATGAATGCACTGGAGAAACAGGTAGAGCCATTGACAGACTCTCAGATACAAGATGTCAGTCATGCACCGGTATAGCTAAGTGCTCAGCCTGAACCTTTGCATGGGCCTTTGTAATGAAGGATGTGAATGAGCCTCCCCTTTAGTGTTGCAGACAGTTCCACTTTGTCAGTGAACATGGCATTTCCTTTGCCATCATCTTCATCCACAAATGTCCTGATGATGACAGCTTTATATTGCCCTATCATGCTGGACACCACAGAATCTGTAAAACTAGAAATTCACATGACACTGTAGTTTAACCACATGCAAATTCCCATATAATCATTATGGTGCTACACATTAAAATCCAGCTATAGCATATGTTTATAGACATGCCTTGTCATGCAGGTGTTTGCAGTTACAAACCAGAGGTGCAAAGAAGGACACATATGCAAGTGAGCCTTGGTCAGTCCTCATCTAACATGTACTGAAAAGCACTACATGGTACTGAAATGAGCATTACTAACTTGGCATTCCACCTACTCTCATATGGCTGGTTGGTATTAGGCTTAGTCATACATGCAAGCCATCATCAGGCATGAAGGGATGGAATTGTAGCTAGATTATCTGGCAACCTAAGTAGATCCACAAACTGTTGCTCATAAATTAAAAAAAAAAAACACACGTTCTTCTGAAACTTGCAGAGAAATAATAAACACTTGAATGAATGAATGAATGAATGAATGAATGAATGAATGAATGAATGAACAAATAAATAGCTATTCTCCACTCCTGAAACCACTATGATGATGCAACATTCATCTCTAGGTAAGTGTTTCAGTATTATGCAATATCAGCATTTATTTATTCTTGTGGCTTTGTAGAGCAATGCCATTAGTGCACTCCTGCACCATGAGCATCAGCCAGATGAGCCCAGTGGTGGCTTTCACCCAGGAAAGTCACGACTGTCTCCCTGCCCTAGTTACGTCTCTGTGAGCTTTAGGCATGTGAGTGTGACCAAAAGTCCTCAAACTCACTGTGGTGGAACACTGTATGAAAATATACCATGCGTTTTCTTTTGCATGTAGAATGTTACCAGTAACACTTAATCTCACCTATAATACATACCTATATCAGCTGCCCAAAGCATTCACATACTGCACCAGTCCCTGCCAAATCTGGTTCTGATAATGTTTGTCTGTGACACCTTTCCCAAGGAGGCACATGTAATGTGTGAAAACAGCTTGCAATACTACATCATTCTCCTGGCTAGTGAACTTTTCAAGTGTTATCTTCCTTAGATGGCCATGCTGTATGTGCAGGTGTGGTCAGTCAGTGAGTGTGTATGGAATGCTATGGGATGGAAATATCTATGCCCACAGCCATGTGCTCCAGGTATTCAGCTGCTCACAGTGCTATACACAGCCTCCCTCAAATGCATATACTGCAGTGATGGCCACAGCTTTTTATATCCCATCTTTTTGAACCTGGTTATCAGCTGCAGTTGGTGTGATGCACATCATTATGTCCATTTACATACTGAAATCATGCCCCAGAAAATAACTTTAGAACCCTAAACCCTTGTGGCATGCCCTTAACAATATGTTCACTTTATGCAGATGCCTGCACCAGCATTGTGGAGTTGGTTCTGGTGTGATATGAGGAGGAATTGGTTAGCATGCCATGCTCATTATGCCTCTATTGCAACAACTGGCTCATAACTGACCACTCAGGTCAGTGATGTCTGGGTTTGTTGCTCTCTAGGCCAGCCTGTCCTCTAGCCATGCAAAGACATCATCTATCACTATCGTAGTCTAATCCCTCCCTTATATCTTATTTCACATTCATTGTTCATTGCCTACCCTTCCAATTATCCCATGTCCATTCTCTATATACCTGCATATATCAATTGTCCTCCTATCTGTCTGTCTGGCTGTTTGTCCCTGATACGTTCCCTTTTACCTCTGTCCTATCCAAACCATCCCTTCCACCTTCTCCACCTACCATTATATTTTTAAACTTTGCAAGAGGAGCGCTTTTCATTAAAAAAAATGCCATTTCTTCCCACCCATATTTAATAGCTTATGGTTACCCCCTGTGTGTTTGCCTGTGCTTGTTGTTCTCCCCTTTTTCAGTTTTTGTTGTTGTCCCATTTCCTTCTTGTTTCAATGATAAACATTACTGGCACTTTACTGTGTGTACCCCCTTAGTCTGTTTGTTACTATTCTTATGTTCGGTTACCATGAGATGTAGTGCCATATTGAGTGTGCAAGTGTGCATTCACTGGGCCACATTAGACTGTGACTGTTATTATAGCCATCACATTGGTATTTTGCAATATTGTAATACTGCTCCTGCCATAGATCAGGTTGGAACTATTTATCCCATTATTGCTACATATATTTTAAATTATACTTTCTATTTCTTAAATGACTGGCACTACACAGTCTGAGCACAAATCTGATTAGCTCAGTTTCTCTTCACACAGCAATATCTCTGACAGTCAACATCACATGCCAACATATTCTTTGTCTATGAATCCCAGCCCGAGTCTCTAGATGTGCTTTACTTCTCAAAGAGCCCTCTTCAGATTACCGATGAAAAGACTGTGGATCGAGCTTAAATAAAGTGCCATATTTTGGATTATATTTTGCGACTTTCTTCATTGAATTTTTGGACTGTGCATTTCAGTGATAACCGCTGGTCCGGAACGCATCTAGTTTGGAGTTTATTTCTTTCAGTAAGTTATTTTGGTACATTCTTCACAAGCAAAAAATTTCTACAAGGTTGTATGAGGTGATGCTTCTAGAAAATTCCATGAAGCCTCTCAACATCAACTTTCAACAATTCCACTAATTCAGTAATAGAAATCAACTGTTAGAACACAGAATATTTTTAAATCAAAGGGAGATATAAACTTACCATTCTGCATGAAATTAAAACATTTTATTTGGCAAGTCTGCAAATAATTTACATTAGAAAATAAGTTTGACCAATCAGAACACTACACTGGTTAGTTGACATTCAAAAGAGTTAAATCTTTATACCAGGTGAGATAATTATTTATTTTCTGTAGCCACTATTTATTTCCTGTTTTTTACCTATAGGCTCATGGGTTCATAGGTACAAAAAAAATCCCTAATCAAAATTTCCCTCTAGCCTCAAGGAGGGCAAAACTAGAAGGACCATAAGAGAATTTGAGGCTGCCACCTCCAATTATCAAGGTTTACCTTGAAGATGGCAAGAGTGCTACTCTGCTTAACATGTAGTAGAAGTTTGCTCCAGATGTGGGATACATTGGGATATGAATCTATTATGCCAACATGTCTTATTTATCTGCTGATGAAGGCTTAGTTCCTTTAACTGAGTATTTAACATACCATTAGTTCTGCAAAGGAATAGGAGTTCAAATAGAGTTGGATCTTTCATATAATCTAATAACCAGAACCAGGACAAGAAAGTGTAATCAAAAGACAACATATTTTTTTACATTCTTTAGCTTGCAATTTTACTGTCTGTTTCTGTACTTTTAAAGACACAGTTACCAGGCAAAAAAAAAAAGAAAAAAAAGAAACTAACACACAGCAGTGCCGCACATGCACCACAAGTGAAATAGTGACTCTGTGAGTACCACAGTTAAAAAAATTCAAAAGATTTAAATAATTTTTCCTGACCATAGTTATAGGATGTTGGTAGCCAGCCCATGTCCAGGTATTATGCACTCTAAGTGCCTGTGATTGATTGCTTTTAGCAGCCCCATCACAATGACGTCTGATTCACCAATCTCTAGTTACCTTATTAATATTATTAGTCACTACCAGAATCTTTGCATAATCTAAGCATGCTTTCCAGGAAGATTCTAGTGAAGTTGTCATATGACTAGAGACTGATGGCAATTTTGGAGCTACAGATGCACATGGAATATTTTTCCTTTGCAGGTGTATATTCTGTTATATTAACTGGTGGCAGGAAAATAGCTAAAATTGTGGACAGTGGTAGCAGTAGGCACTTCCCACAGCAGAATATCTATGTTTAATCAGTTTTTTACAGTGACATGAGTAGATGTGGGGGACTAATCACTGCTACCTCTCAAATTCTTTGATCAAAAATTCTAGACGTAGTCAACAGTAATAAGGGGAAATTGATATTACTCTAATTCACTTAAAAATCAATAGAGCAGCAGGTTTTATGTCAATATGTATTTTCTAATTAATAAAAATCATGAACCACTAATTTCTGGTATGTCTGGAATCCTCAGTGATTTAACAGGAAATCAGCAATTGAGTAAAAAAAATAAGGCAAAAACTGAGTTGCTTTTCAAAGTCTGCAATAGTTGAGAGGTGTGGCTTGAGAGGGATGGTGCCTTGGTGCATCCCTCATAACTTCTTTGGTTAAGATTTCTGGACATAGACAAAAAATAATGGAGGGGGGGAGGCAAAGGCCCAAAACCAGAGACAAGTTTTAGAAATTATGCTAATTCACTTAAAATGTAGTTAGTACATATTTTGCATAAACATGCATTTTTTGAACTATAAGAAGCATGACATTATAATATCTGGCATTATTGACTTGTTTGTAATTCTGAGTGATTTGTCAAAAAATCAGGGACAGGGTAGAAAATATGAAGGCAACTCTAAGGCATTCTACAAAACCAGGGACAGTTGTTTGACTTGATATCCCTTAACTTCATAGCTCACAAATTCTGGACATAGCCAAAAATAATGTGGGGACAAAGACTCAAATAAGGGAAAATTTTTAAACATTTTTTTTTAATTCTCTTGCAAAACTTAATAGAAATATGTTTTGCAGCAAAATACATTTTTGGAACATTAAAAATGAGAAGTTTAAGTGTCCAGCCTTATAGACTTGTCTGTGATGCTCAGTGATTTATCAAAAAATCAGGGATGGTGCAAATAATATTAGGCAAAGTCAGGTACATTTGGTAAGTATGGTTCTACACTGTAGCACCTTCAGCCCTCTGCAGAGCAGCATATATTTCTGTGGACATTTTGTATCACAACAGATTGCCAAAAGTGCAAGAAGAGGAAGAGAGGAAGCATAGCTGCCAACTGTATATCTAAAATGAACATTCTTTATTTTGAATTTTTAAGATTTCATGTTCCACAGTGTCCCACAATGAAGAGGTCTCTCATACTTTAATTGTTGATTTTATAATAAAAGGCTATGGTAAACAATGTAGAATTGTGTTACATAATCAAAATAACATTTTAATAAGTATGAAGAAACTATTATAAACCATACTGAGAACTTACTAGTTAACGTTTTTATTAAGTGTTGTTTTGTTCTACATTTTGTCAGTTTGCTCCAAACTGTGTGATAAAAAGTGCTCCATGTTTTGGAGATGGAAGAATGAGAGTTGTGGGAGACAGTTAGTAGGTGAAAGCAATTATCATGTGATAATTTCTGTGGCTTGGTAGGGTAAGGTTAAATCATAGTGCCTGAATGTTCCAAGTTGAAGTTCATTACCATGATTTGATACTTTTTTCAATTTTCTTATTGAAAATCAGATAGGTCTGTAGACAGTAGTACAAATACGAATAACAACACCAGCTCTTCAGCTCGAACAAGATAAGAACCCAAATGTAGAATACGACAACAGCCAGTTCACCAAAAACGATTTATTTGCTGTACAGTCTCTAGCGCCTCGGCTCAACAAAGCCTTCAAGGAGTAAATTACAATACATCACTGTTTCCTATTTATATACACACCCATTAACTCTTTACATAATTAGATAATCATTAAACAATTAAAAATCCATTACCTTTTAAAAAGACAAGTTCATATTACACTCTTCCAACAACAGTCAACATTTAGTCCCTTTGGTGTAAGTGTCTGATATTTTAAAATAAAAATTAATTCCTTTCTTAAAAGTGAATTCTTTATTTTTTCTTCACTAGCTCCCTTACTATAAACCTCTTCAAGTATAGATGCCCTAAAATTAGTTACATCAGAATTATGGAATTTTACAAAATGTTGAGCCAAAGGGCTCTCTAACTTATTATTCTTAATATCCCTCAGATGTTCCATTATTCTCACTTTAAACATTCTTTTAGTTTGTCCTATATAGAATTTTTTGCAACCACATTTAATGGTATAAATAACTTGTTTAGTGAGACAACTAAAGGGACCCGTAGATTTATAACCTTTTCCATTAATATAATAAAAAATATTCTCCACATGAGAGCAGATTTTGCACTTTCCACACGGTGTTGTACCTAAACTAACTATTGTTCTACCTATATGCTGAATAGGTGGTTCAAATTTAGTGTGTACTATCATATCTTTGATATTTCTCCCTCTACGGTAACTGAATATTAATTTTTTCTTAGTCATCCCACTTAATTCTTCATAATTCTGTAAGAATCGCTAAAAATATGATATACAGTTCTTAATATCATTACTGCAAATATTATATGTAGATACCATAAAAATACTGTCCATCTCTCCACCTTCTTCATTATGCTTTTTTTCTCTATTCTTTTTATCTTGAAACTTACTATTATATCTCTTATGAAGTATTTCATCTCTACTTTTCTTTAATACTTGCATATCATATTTCCTATTCTTAAACATTTCCATCGTGTTGTTAACTTCATTTAAAAATTCTTCATCACTGTTGCATATTCTGGAGATTCTTAAGAATTCACCATATGGTATTGCTTCTATAGTATGATTAGGATGGCAACTAGTGCCCATCAAGAATTGATTAACTGAATCAAATTTTCTATGTATGCTGGTAGATATATGTTTTCCTACAATTCCCTTTAAATTTATGTCTAAAAAAGAGACATTGTCTCCACATTGTATTCCATCAAAATGGATATCAAATCTATTATTTTGTATATCTTTTATAAAATTATCAATTTCATATTTGCCTCTTTTGCACAAAAAAACCAAATCGTCTATGAACCTAAAATAATGTATAACATATTTATTTACAAAATAGTGTGTATAAATACATTCAAGTTCCATCAAACCCATAAAAATATTGGCATACATGGGTGCAAAGGCTGCACCCATGGCAGTGCCCTGTATTTGGTGATAAATTGTATTATTGAAACTAAAATAATTGTTCTCCAAACAAAATTTTACCAATTCCAATACATAATGAGTTAATGGATAATCTCCCATTGATTTAAACAGTGCCTCTAAACCATGTATATTTTTAATATTAGTATATAAACTACTAACATCTAATGCTAGCCAATACATATCCTCACACCACACAATATTCTTAATTTTATTTAAAAAATCAAATGAATCTTTGATATATGATGGCAATTTAATAGCTTCTTTTAGCAACACTTCATGTAAAATAAGTCCTAAATTATGTAAAAAATTATTTCTTGCCAAAACTATCGGTCTACCCGGAGGGTTATTTATGTTTTTATGTAGCTTCGGTAAACAGTAAAACTGTGCAAAACTGCAGTCACTTATATTTAACTTACATTCTACATCATTTTCATTCCAATAACCTAATCTGAAACCTTTGTGAATTAGTTCTATATAATTTTCTTTAGCCATTGTCACTTCCGCTAATGAACTCTCCCTATATACTGATGTATCTGTTAACAAATTCATGCACATTTTAAAATATTGTGTGTGGTGCATAATAACTATTTTATTACCTTTATCTGAAGGTTTTACTATCAACTCATTTTGTTTTGAAAATTTAATTAACTCAGTCCATTCATTTTTAGTTAAATTAAAATTCACAATAGAAGTATTTACATTGTTCACAATTTCATCAATTTCAAAATTTATTATAGTAGAAAAGTTCTTAATACCTTCATGAATAAAAGATGGTACAAACTTCTTATCCCCTCTTATTTTAGAGGTGTCTATTGTGCAATAAGCATTTAATTCACTTAAACATGAGACAAATGATTCATTTGTAAATTCCTGATTATCATCACGTCCACCACTATCTAAACTACTTATTTCAAACTCTTTCTGTTCAACATTCTCATTTGCAATACAATTAAAATAGTACCATAAATGTAGTTTCCGTATAAACTTAAAGACATCAATTTTACACTGATATATTTTCGGAAGAACTGTCGGAACAAATTTTAAACCATGATTTAGCACTGTGTACACATTTTCATTAATAAAACAGCCTGATAAATTCACTACTTTATTATAAAAATTAGTACCATTTTGTCCTTTTGTTTTCGTGCCAAGGGCGAAATGGCCCTCCCCTGTAGTTCTCTTGTTCTGCATACGTTCTTTTATATTGTTGTTGCCTCCCTGCTGGTCTGTATCCGCCAAAATGTTCAGGTAGGAAGCAATCATCAGCCGGCGGCGATAAAGGGGGAAAATCATGTTCTTTTTCACTATAACTCGGTGCTCTATTTGGTTGTTTATCAGTATTCCTGGTAAAACTTTCAGTTCTCGCTTGCTGATTATCCTTCACATTCGAAAAGTTACGGTTGTAACGTGGTCTCTGATTGGCTCCGCCAAAAAAGGCAGTACCATTTTCAAAGTCTCTCAGATCCCTTGAAATTTTATGGATTTTCTGTTCTATACATTTGTTTTCAAGAATGTGAACCTTTTCCTGAATGTCTATCAAGCAAGATTCAAATTTAGTTCTATCCAGTGTAGCCGATAAATTCATACATAACAAATTGATGTCTTTTTTGATGTTAGCTAATTTCACAATGTCCCGCTCTATTAAAATTTTCAACCATTCTATGGAACATTGGTGCGCTGCTTTTTCCCATCTATTCATAAAAACTTTATCCGTTGTACATGAAGGAACAAAAGGTTCTGATGGAAATTTTATGGCTCGTAAGCCTCTAGGCACAATGTTCAAATCAACATACCTTTGTAAACTGGCATAGTTATAATGTGTAAGCATTTCTTTATCCATTAGATTTTTAAGCTTGGATAACAATACTTTAATTTCACCTGGATATTCTGTGGATCTTTTACCAACATGAGCAAAAGGGTTGGTATCTCTCTTGCTTCTAGTTTCAGCAAGAAAACGTTCCCAAACCGGGATACCTGAGTTGACATCTGCATTTCCTTCCGTTCTATTCATACTAGATTCCATGTTCCGATTAAGAAAACCTTCTATGGACCGCTGGGAGGTAGTCACATTTTCCTCCCTAAATATTCTAGATATATTCACCCCTGGATCACTGGCCATGGAAAGACAGAAAACGAAGTAAATAAGAATAACAACACCAGCTCTTCAGCTCGAATAAGATAAGAACCCAAATGTAGAATACGACAACAGCCAGTTCACCAAAAACGATTTATTTGCTGTACAGTCTCTAGCGCCTCGGCTCAACAAAGCCTTCAAGGAGTAAATTACAATACATCACTGTTTCCTATTTATATACACACCCATTAACTCTTTACATAATTAGATAATCATAGTACAAATACACATGGTCCACAGCACAATACACTTGCATTTACTTTTTTATTTAACTTTTATTGTAATGGATGTAGGGTTGGGGTGTGTTATAACAAAAAATAATGGAGGGAGGAGGCAAAGGCCCAAAACCAGAGACAAGTTTTAAAAATTACGCTAATTCACTTAAAATGTAGTTAGTACATATTTTGCATAAACATGCATTTTTGAACTATAAGAAACATGAAATTCTAATATCTGGCATTATTGACTTGTTTGTAATTCTGAGTGATTTGCCAAAAAATCAGGGACAGAGTAGAAAATATGAAGACAACTCTAAGGCATTCTACAAAATCAGGGACAGTTGTTTGGCTTGATATCCCTTAATTTCATTGCTCACAAATTCTGGACATAGCCAAAAATAATGTGGGGACAAAGACTCAAATAAGGGAAAATTTTTAAACATTTTTTTAATTCTCTTGCAAAACTTAATAGAAACAGGTTTTGCAGCAAAATACATTTTTGGAACATTAAAAATGAGAAGTTTTAAGTGTCCAGCCTTATAGACTTGTCTGTGATGCTCAGTGATTTATCAAAAAATCTGGGACGGTGCAAATAATATTAGGCAAAGTCAGGTACAGTTGGTAAGTATGGTTCTACACTGTAGCACCTTCAGCCCTCTGCAGAGCAGCGTACATTTCTGTGGACATTTTGTATCACAACAGATTGCCAAAAGTGCAAGAAGAGGAAGAGAGGAAGTATAGCTGCCAACTGTACATCTAAAGTGAACATTCTTTATTTTGAATTTTTAAGATTTCATGTTCCACAGTGTCCCACAATGAAGAGGTCTCTCATACTTTAATTGTTGACTTTTTAATAAAAGGCTATTGTAAACAATGTAGAATTGTGTTACATAATCAAAATAACATTTTAATAAGTATGAAGAAACTATTATAAACCATACTGAAAACTTACTAGTTAAAGTTTTTAGTAAGTGTTGTTTTGTTCTACATTTTGTCAGTTTGCTCCAAACTGTGTGATAAAAAGTGCTCCATGTTTTGGAGATGGAAGATTGAGAGTTGTGGGAGACAGTTAGTAGGTGAAAGCAATTTTCATGTGATAATTTCTGTGGCTTGGTAGGGTAAGGTTAAATCATAGTGTCTGAATGTTGCAAGTTGAAGTTCATTACCATGATTTGATACTTTTTTCAATTTTCTTATTGAAAATCAGACAGGTCTGTAGACAGTAGTACCAATACACATGGTCCACGGCACAATACACTTGCATTTACTTTTTTATTAAACTTTTATTGTAATGGAAGTAGGGTTGGGGTGTGTTATAGCAGAAAGCTGAAATACATTTCTGAGGATGTTTCATTATCTTCTCTGTGAAACATCAGTAGTGTCAAATATATAGGTACCAATTTTATTGCAGGTGATGTATGAAAACAAATGGGAGTTGCAGGATCACTTGTGGGTAGCAGTATCTAACGATGAACACTGTGAGCTTTATATTAATCTGATTCCTTCAGAATCAAAGGAAGTGGAACTTCATACATGAAATGCATTCCACTGGGTCACATGTTTTTTTTTTCTGAGCAATCATGTTATTAGAAGCTCTTGATCTTTTTTCTGAACTATCATCTAGGAACTGGCATATGACCTCTTGGTTTCAGCTTGTGAGCTACATGACCCAAAAAAATAAAGTCTGATAAAACTAATCTCTGAATATATGCGAAGTAAGTTATCAATATGTCAGAAGTAGGAGTGTATGTATTTCATCAGAATGTGTATCTACACACACACATACACACATATATATATATATATATATATATATATATATATATATATATATATTCATTAGCAACATGGAATGGGTACAGTGCCATGTTTTCATGCAGCTAAAGTTATAGAGTCAGATTTGGAGGTAAGCTATGCTGGAAGCTGGAAGGTATGATTTGCTGTCTTAGGTATATTCAATACCTTAATACCCTGGTTATTACTACCTGAAAGTTTTGTAATGATATATCAAAGTGAAACAAAGACATAGCATTTCAAAGACATGAACCTGTGGCTTTAGTTCATGTCCCTTTGCTGTCAGTCTGACATTTTCCTTTATATTCATTTTTTTACTGTACATTCTGAGGTGAACTTCTACAAAGTATGCTGATTACAATAACAGAGTACTGCTTGAATGAGTTGTAATTATATCACAAGTAAAACGCCTTATTTCTCCTTAATACAAAAGTTATGTCACTTCCCATGACCCACCCTTTAGATGTATGTACAGTAGGCTGCATTACATGAAGGTGAAGTTCTTTAGGTGTCTTTGTAGCTTCAATGAAGCTAAGTGTATTTCATATTATATTTAGTCTAAGAAGTTTTTTCCCATTACCAACAAAACAGAATGTGCAGAGAAACAACAGCGTTCAATGAGCCAAGGAAGAAGAAAAAGGAAGTTCTCAGGACAGAGAACAATTCCAAATAAGAGACAAAGGCAATAAATGAACTTGTAATTAATTTGTCAGACTATAGTCTAACTGAAGCTGAAAAGGCTGTGTTAAACAGGGGCCTGACCTTTATACCCTCTGCATGTACTGAAGTAAATGAATTGCTGAGTGATTTAAGAGTATTTGGTAGAAATGTGGCACTTAAATTGTTCTTTTAAAAATGATGACAGAGTAGTACTAGATTTTGTAAAAAAAGTTATTTTATACCTGCCATGCCTAGCCATGTAGAATCTTTTATTAGAGCTTGTGAAAATGAAATTTATAATAGTTTCTATACCAGAAAAAGAGGCTCTTTTTATAATCTTACACAAGGTGAGATACATACCCTGCGCTCTCTGTAGAACAATCAAGCTTTAAGTATAAGACCTGCAGACAAAGGAGAAGCTGTTGTCGTTCTGAATAGGGGTGATTATTTTCATTATATGAAGGAAATGTTGAGTGTTACAGGTACATATGTCCCAATAACACTTGTTTAGATTTGAAAATTGTTAAAAAATATTAATGAATGCTTATATTATTTGTTAATGTGCAGACAAATAGATGAGCAGCTATATAGGTTTTTCACAGTTGATTACCCCAGAATACCTTACATCAAAGGGTTGCCCAAAATACAGAATTGTTTGTACAAACCACCACTAAGACCAATTGTAGATGGAGGGGGCTGGGTTACAGAGCCCCTTTCGATATATGTGGAGAATAAATTAGGACCGTAAGGCAGATTCCCACCATTTTGAAAGATAGGTCCCATTTTTTGAGAGATCTGAGGGGATTAAATGAAACACCAGGGCTAAGTAGTTCCTATATGGTCACCCTTGATGTACAAAGTCTATTCACTTGTATACCCAATGAGTATGGGGTTGCGGCAATAAGAAGTGAACTGATAGAAATGGGGAGCAGAGATACAAATGAAATTATGTTGATTTGCACATTATTAGATTTAACATTATCTAACAATATATTTGTATATGATAGCAATATATATTTACAAAAATGTGGGGTTGCCATGGGCACCCCCTGTGCAAACTCATATGCAAACATGGTAGTCTATTATTGGGAGAAACAGTATTTATTTAACAGTGGGTACAGTAAATACATTAAGATGTATAGATGTTTTGTCGATAACACCTTTATGCTGTGGGAGGGGAAGCCATCACTATTGCTGGATTTGATTAAGTACTTGGAATCTACAACGGACTTTTTGAGATTTACAACATCCTTCTCACTCATAGAAATAGACTTTTTAGAAGTTTCTGTGTATAGAGACAGTTTGGGTAAAATCAACACCAGGCTCTTTAGAAAAGCCTGTTGGAAAAATAGTCTCTTAGTTTGTAATAGCATGCATCCTAAGCACATATTCCCAAATATTATCAAAGGGCAATTAATTAGAGCTAGCAATATATGCAATGTGCAAACTGATAAAGAGAAAGAAGTTAACTACTTGGAGCAACTATTTCTGGAGAGGGGGTATGATAAAACTGTGTTTCAAAATGTGGAGAATAAAACTATTGCTAACAGTAAAGGAATTCATTCTATCAACGTAAAGCCAGCAATGAATGCAACTGTAAAAAGAAACCTCAAGCATAATGATAAAGTACGTTTTGTTACCAAGTATGCTAGTGATACTGGCAAGGTTTGTGATATAATTAAGAACAGCTGTCATTTTCTGATAACTGATAAGGAAACAGAAAATTTTATAAGTAGAGTATCCAGTTTTGCATATAAGAACAAGAGCAATTTAAAACAGTTACTTTGTAACGATTGGCTAAAGAATACTGTGTCCCCACCGAAACTTGGAACATATCCTTGCAATAAGTGCAAAATGTGTCAATATGTTTCTTCTGTACAGGAATTTAAACACCCTATTTTGTCCTTCATAATTCAGTCTAGATTATATGCTACTTGTACAACAACTTGCTTAATATACATGGCAGAGTGCACAGGATGTACATGTTTTTATATAGAAAAAACACAGAAACGGCTCAAGACAGAATCTATCAGCATATGTATGATGTAAAATATAAGAACAAATTAAATGCTTTAGCTAAGCATACAATGGAATTCCCTTCACATAATTTTAGGTTTAGAGTCCTACAAAATGTTAATAATGACAAGAGAGGGGGTAATTTAAACAACTTAATTGAAAGAATTGACTTAAAGTAGATATTAAAGCTGAAAGCTCACGTATACCCTGGGATGAACAATTATGTCTGCATTAAACCTGAGCTGGTAGCTCGCCCACTTAAATAAGATGTAATAATAGCTGAAGACTTAATTGATGTATTTTAAGGGTGAATTTATTTTAATGAAGTATTTAATTGATTAACTGATAGTGCTTTTTGATATAAAATATGTAGGGATTTTTATTGTTTTATTGAAGACTTGAGAAAGCGTGGCTTGTTCTATGTGAAAGCGCTTGTCTAAATAAACCTGTTTTAAGCCATGGTGGTCATCTGGATTTTTTTGCTTCAGAGTATGCTGATTACAATAACAGAGTACTGCTTGAATGAGTTGTAATTATATCACAAGTAAAACTCCTTATTTCTCGTTAATACAAAAGTTATTATGTCACTTCCCATGACCCACCTTTTAGATGTATGTACAGTAGGCTGCATTACAAGAAGGTAAAGTTCTTTATGTGTCTTTGTAGCTTCAGTGAAGCTAAGTGTGTCTCGTATTATATTTAGTCTAAGAAGTTTGCTGTAATGTTTTGCACTGCTAAAGTTAAATAGTCCTTTGTTGCTACAGACAACCAACAGTCTTATGAGGGCATTTTAATAACCTACTTTTGTCAAATGTTTCATAGAAATGCATATTTTGCATTTCTTCAAAATGGTAAACTTATTATGTATCACACTCATATTATTGGTGTGATAATCTGAAATGAGAACTAAAATAATGCTTTTAAATAATATTTCTATTATTTTATATGTTTTAGCAACATACAAATATTTTACATGCCCTGAGATAGATGTTTGAGATTCTCTTGCCTACTTTTTGTAAAAAATAAAATAATGCTTTTAAATAATATTTCTATTATTTTGTATGTTTTAGCAACATACAAATATTTTACATGCCCTGAGATAGATGTTTGAGATTCTCTTGCCTACTTTTTGTAAAACATAAAATAATGCTTTTAAATAATATTTCTATTATTTTGTATGTTTTAGCAACATACAAATATTTTACGTGCCCTGAGATAGATGTTTGAGATTCTCTTGCCTACTTTTTGTAAAAGATAATTGGCTGTGCAAACCAAAATGAAAGTGGGATTATCAAGGATTTTTGTCTAGAAATTTTATAAGAATATCCTGAAGTAGTAGAGAGAGATTCTTGTTTGAAGTTAAAGTGGTATTCAGGCAATAATGTCATTTGTTAGCTGATGGATTGAAACTTTAACAAAATAGCTGGAAAAAATGATATAGCTTTAAGTTTTCTTAAGTTAAAAATAAACAAATGCTAATAAAATATTAATATATAATGCTGGTGTGGTCTATACTACCTTATCAAAAAACCTAGTCAGCAAACCCTTGATTACCGACCAATAAACAGAGAACTCTCACTTCTTTGAACGGCTACTTCAGTGAATTTTTTTCCTAGGGGAAAAAAAATCGCTTGGCCATTATTGAGAATTTGCCCTTTTCCGCCCTGTAGAGCAATCTTGGAGTTGGTATAATTAGTAAGGGGAGATTGGGGGTTGTGGGGGGGGGTGAAGCCCCCCCACTTTGAAAGGTTTGAAATATTGTTTTATCTTTGTTTGGCCAAGTGATTTTTTTCCCCTAGAAAAAAATTTGCTGAAGTGGCCATTCAAAGACGTGACAGTTTGTTGTTTATTGGTTGGTGAACAGACATTCACTGACAAGGTTTTTCGATAAGGTAATATAGACCCATGTTGGTGTAATTTTAGACCAAAAAGAAGCATTTTTATATGTGTATACATTGAGGCATAAAATAACATTCAACAGTTGAGCTTTTTAGTAAATTTCAAGATGTCTGCTCCTTTTTTGTCTTTGAGGCAAGAAGCCCAAGTCCAAATGATTTTATAGATATGTATGGCAAAACTTTTCCCTGAAAGATTCATAAATAAATGTTGAAACATTCTGATATTGGTTTGAAATCAAAGTTCTAAAATAGCCCAAAATATGCAATATTTTGGGGACAGACAAATATTTTGAGCAGTTAATGGATTAACTGCACTATCAAGATTGACTGCTGCATATTTCACTGCAAAGGCATCTCAGTGCGTATTTTCTTTGTTGAATTTTCCATGATTCAGCTGTAATTTTTCATACATCAATGAGTACCTTCCAATGTTTGTAAAGTAAGATAATTTTGTAGGTATACTTTCATCTTTTGGTTAGTATTCCATTGCTTATTTGACAGTACTCTAGCAACTTTCTGGAGCATTTTCTATAATGATTTCTGGTTACTGATATAACCTGAGATGTAGAAAGGGAGTAAATGTAGTTGCAGACAGTCTCCTCTGTTTACTATGTGTAACTGGTAACTCCCAATGCTCATTAAGATTGAACAGTGATGGAAATAACTGTGAAAAGATGAACTTATTAAATATGCTGCTCATGGCTACAGTAGAGTCTGTGGGAACAGAATTTAGTACTAGAGCATGGCCATTGTATAAATTGAGTATTAGCAGTGCTTGTCCATTCTGTGTACACCACAGTGTGGCTCTGAAAGATCTGGCACTCACAGTAGCAACAAGAAAAATAAGTGATTTGTAAGATTTAAAGGAACATGACTGAGGTATGTTCATCTATTTTTGACCACATTAAAAGCTGGAAATGGAAATGTAGAATAGTGATGAAAGGTAAAAGCAAGCAGAAGGTAGAACACAAGGTGAAAACCTAAGGAATGAGCAGGATGAAACTGGGGAAGGTGGGGTAAAATATTTTGGGGGGTCAGGTATCGATCTTTCATTATATAAAAAGATGGCAAACTGGGGAAGGAAGGTAGGGAAATAAGAGGAAGACAAGATTGTTAAGGTAGGCAGCAGGGTCACCAAAACAAACACAGAAGGCAGATAAGACATACAGGTATTGTGCTAACACAATAAGGGAGAGGGAGTACAGTGGTGTAGGAGATGTCAGGGAGAGTAAAAATACTGGTGAGGGGTGGATTGTACAACAAAATTAGTGGGCATAGATATAAATGGAGAGGAACACCAGGACGAAGGATAGGATGGGCTGTGCTGCTGCTATCGCTGTCATCTGTGAGCAAGTGGGAGCTTACTCAGCACCCTTGGCTCCCTCACCAGGGGTGGAGCTAGTGCTGGGCAAGGACACAACTCAATGAGTCACTGGCAGAGGTTCTCCATCTGGCTAATGCCAACATCTATCCTCTTGTTAATAACCCCTCCCACAATGTATGCTAGGTGCACCTGTGGAGGGCCAACAGGCCTTGCTTGAGGGATGAATGCAGGTTTGGATGCTGCTGCATGTAATAATAAAATAAATGGAGAGAAACAAAATAATAAACCAAGGAAATGCGTAATAAAAAGATGAGTACAGATACAAGGGGAAATTAAACTGATAGATATTTTTATTATGACAATGTTACAGGTGCTATAGTTGAAAGATCAAGAAAGACATTTCTCAGTTGGCAAGACTGTTAGCTAGCATAGACAGTTAAGAGGGTGGGTGTGAACCCTTAACCATCAACATATGCATTCTGAAATTCAAAGCCTTAATGTGCTGCGTTACCTGGAAAACCCAACTGAAATTTGCAGTACAACACGCAATAATGGAATTTCTGAGACAAATGTACATATACAAGGAAAAAAAATCTTGCTCAAACATTCCCTTCACAAGTACTAAAGTAGCTAGAAGCATGCTACTCAAATTAGTATACACAACTGAAAGGGAAACTTGAACTAACAGCTTTCATCTTGGGCATTCTGAAAGGTAAAGTCTTAACATGTGCTAGTGGGACATCTCCATGATCTTCTGTAGTCAAACCACAGCAATGGAATGTCTGAGACCTATATAGATCTACAAATAAAATGGTGGTGCAACAGGCTACACTACCCTCACAGGTACTATAATCAAAGAAACTACAAACACACGTCTCAGATAAGCAAGTATGGCACATAACCAGTTGTGGGATCAAACACAGCCACATCATCATATACAATCCCAAAGGCAAAGACTTAACATATTGAGCAAATTATTCAATACTCATAAAGGCTGCAGTTAAATATACAATATCATCAGCTCAACTATATTGATGAAGACAGACTGTGAGACAAATTTCCACAAAGAAAACATAAGCTTATACATATTTCTCCCTTCTAATTTTGTAGGTACTACAATGGAACAGACATATCACATTACAAATTAAAGTACAGTAAACATGGTGGGGGGTGGTGGATAGGAGAACCACAGGCACAGGCATTATCACAAAGTGAAAACAGTCTTAATGCCTTGAGGCACTTTTCCTAGGATATGAAAGCACATTTGCACATAGATAGTAACGCCATCCAAAAGTCATACCTTTGAAGTATGAAACTTAGTACTGAAGTGGCAGTAATGTATAAAATCTATAATGTATGAAACCCCATTAATACTACCTAAATAGATCGTTAACATTAAAAGCTGTACAGACTGAAGCAAGTTCAGTCACGTGAGTACTCTCTTGGGTGATCTTTTCTCCTCCCTTGCAACTGCCTATTCTCCACAATCACTTCAGGGTCTATGGTGAGAAAAACAGCAGTGTGTAAGATCTGTGGATGGCATGAACTGGCAGATTGTATGTGTTGCTAACATAAGTTGTACTTACAGTACATAGGTGGTGCCTACTCTCTAACCCCATCCTTTTATTGACCTAGGAGAGCAGGATGCCAATGCCTCATGTCACTGTAATGATGACAGCACTGTTCCTCTGTGAGTGGGATGCTGGTGTTATGGGTGACTGCCTGTGCCAAATTATTCTAGGCCACAGCCTTATACTGAGGCCCTTCATATCCCTCCTGAAAAATCCTTTGGATATAGTTGTTATGGAAAAAGTAGAAAAAGATTTTAGACTACACCGCACATCATCTTTGTTTAAAAGGAACACTATCTTCTCCTTCATGAACCTTCACATTCATCATGTTTCATACATAATGTGTTACCTAAAAGAAGCAGAGAAAAACTGCACTTCCTCACCTATTATTATGTGTGCCAACTGTGCATAATGACTAGCATCTCATTTGCAGGGCAGATGGTGGGCCAAGCTAAAATATATACTGTATTATAATGGTTCACAATGGTACTTTAACGTGTGAAATATGTTAGCTCTGTATCTCCTTGTTATGTTGTTAAAAGAAAACATGCATTACAGTGACTGCATTTCTGTAAGGATATATGTGGAATTGTAAATCTCAAACTATAGGCATGGGGTGGAATAAGTATACACAGAGCTGCCCACAGATACCCAAGCATCTGAAAAGCTCTGAGAAATATTGCCCATGGTGTTTAGCAAGTTATCTTAACACACCAGTTGACAAGATTCAGAAAAACAATAATGAGTTGAGCCATAATATGCATAATCCTCACACCCATGTATCTGAATTTCTGTGATATAGTTATGAAGGAAGGTAATGACAAACATCACGCTACAGCAAAACTTATCTCCCACAGCAGCAACTTGGGAACCTGCAGCAGGTGAATCTGATACTGAAAAATGTTTACTGCATCCACATTTGTGAAAATCTTACGCTGAGATAAAGGCAGGTTGAGGTCAATTATTTCTTAATCATATTTTTTAAGTTAGAAAAGAAATGGAAAGTGGTGGCACTGTAGTGTATTGTGTAAAAAAGGGAAGTGGAACCAGTAGTCTGAGGAAGCTATACCTACTTAATAATCCTAATGGCTGTGGCACAAGTCTTTAGTGTTATCATAGATGGACTTCTTTTTACTAGAGCTCTTATTCAAATGCTTAGGGGTTGCAGCAGTTTTTGTATTGTGTATTCATTGTAATGCTATGGATTTTTTTGTGTTCTAAAAGATAAAATTTGATCCCTAATAGTCTCACAGATTATTTGACAGCCTAATCCAGATTGTAAATGCTTCATTACCAACCAGAACTTTACCTGTTGCTGTCTTTGCTGATAGGTTGTTTATTGTTCTGCACTTTCTTGATTTAACATTGTTAAATGTTATGATCATCCTTATATGGGTCTCTGTCTTGCAATGGTCTCCACATCTTTTTGCCAGTAAAATACTACTGTTATGCTTTCCTTCCCTTACATAGTTACAGACCTATATGAATGTACACTAAATTAATGTATTTATTTCTCTTTTCTGCCTGCAGTTGCTTTTAAATTATTCTGCATTCCTCTATTTTTACGGCTGTAAAAAAATCTGTAGGCCGGACATCTTTAACCTGTTATGCTCCTCATCCACAATTATTTCCTTTCATTTTTGACAAAAGAAATGTATCCATAATGGATCTCAAGTTCAACCTTTCAGTTCTGTTACATCCTTCCAGTCTCCAATCAGTCTGTTCTGATGCTGCCAAAGACAGCTGACTTCAAGTCATAAAGAATATTAAACAAATGGCAAAATTATCATTTATTGAACAGAAACCAAATAAATAGCATCACAAAATCAATTCTGGAAGTATATAGCTGACTCTCTGGGCTAATCTTTAACAGTCTGTGCTATATTCATGCATTGAAAGAGTTTCTAATGCATTGTACTGTGCACCTGCTACAAAGTTCACCTTTTCCTTGTCATCCATTAAAACATGGCAGGTGCAAGAGCTGAGATGTACCAGTCCATTTATGAAAATATTCAACACATTTGAACTTCTGCACATTACTAATTCAAGAATGGGTATATGCAGGAAATGAATATTGCATTATACTTTTGTTTTAGGCTGAGAGAATATAGTTTACCACATAGTTCATATAGTTCATAGTCTTAAATATCAGTAAAGCCGAATGAAACAGAGTAACATTAATTTTTACATCTCACACATACATACAGATCACTCTCAAAGTTACACGCAAATCAAACTAGCACATGCACACAAACCGTTCTTCATAGCACAATTAATATTATGCACAGGTAAATTTATTTATTTATAGTTTGCGAAAATTCTCTTTAACACCTCAACTTCCACCATTATAAGTATTGCCAAGACATCAAAACTATCCATTAAAATAAAGAAGGGGATTTTGTGGCCTCTCCTATTATTACTTTTTATTACTTTTCTCATTCTCTTTTATTATTCCCTTTTCATCTTGATATAAAATAATCCATTTGACATTCCCATTTTCCTTCATGTTCGTATAACATGCATTTCAATAAATACATTTTTTTTACTCAAAATTTATCATTGCATTAAGATGTTCCAAATTTTGAAATAACATTTTTGGACTTTTCTATATACTCTTTCTTACAATGACAGTTAATCAAGTATACATTGCATTTGCACTAACAAGCTAAAAACTGTAACTTAAAAAAAAGAACATTTGTCAGAGTATGCCTCTAACGTTCTTATAGTTTCTTACATTTCGCAGTCTTACAAGTATTATAACTAATGATCCTTTATTCAAGGGCTTGCTAGGCAGTCCATGATGGAGACTATTTTTTTTTTTGAGCTTCACAGAACTTTAGATGGAGAAACCTATTAATGAATTATTTTTATCCTTTTAAAGGTCACTCTTGGGTATGGAAAAAGTAACTCACATAAGAATTCATCTCAGTCATATACAGTCCGACATTTTCAAAGTATTGCAATGACATTTATAACAATTTCTTTAAATTGTATATGAAAGCTATTAACACTTTTATTTAAATATTTTCTTCTGCTTTTTGTATTATTTAATGCCTTGATAATACATGTAAAGTCAAAAACTGTATTTTTTTCTACAGTCATTCTAAAAGGATCCAGTATCTGTCCACTTGGGATAACGTGATTGACAGATGTCAATGCTTTGCCAGAGATGGCCTGCATCTGTCACCCCTGGGTTTCCGGGTACTGGCTAAGGCTCTTGCCACCCATATAGTGCCTTTTTTAGGCGGTGTTCCAAAGACCAAATTGCCACTGTAACAGCTATAAATAAATGCAATCTGAGTGTCATGCTGCTCAGCACTAGAAGTCTAAATCTCAAGATGAACCTGCTCGAAGCACTCCTCAAAATGGAGAACATTGACATTTATGCTGTAACAGAGATCTGGTTTAAAGCAGCAGAAAGCACCCCTGTACTACCAGGCTATAACTCATTCACATCTTTTGGCCCCAGAACATGGACCGAAGCTCCAAAGGCAGTGGTGTCTCCATATTCATAAAGGATATGCACAGCTCCAGACTAGTAGCCCAGCATAATGCATCTAAGATACTCCAGGTACAACTAAAATTGGGTAAGACAGCGATTCAGGTCATAGTCTGTTATAGGTCCCCAACCATGTCCCAAGACTCTCACTCCATATTCCTAAGTACCTTGGAAACCATTAAGAACCAACCTAACACTCACATACTAGATGGCTTCAACTACCCCTCCATCAACTGGGAAGACTACTCATGCACCAAAATACTGGCCCAACGCTTTGTGGAATTCATCAATTCCAATGCCCTGGATCAGCTCATTCTTACCCCCACTAGAGGAAGCAACATCCTTGGCCTTGTTATTGCTAACATGGGCAACCATTGCTCTACACCAATAGTCAGTTCTTCCCTGGTTAGATCCAACCACAAACTAATCACCATGGAAATCCACATCTCACCCACACCCCCCACAACGGTATCCACCATGAAAAACCTCTCCAAAGCTGACTTTGGACTCCTAAAAAGAGATGTGGCTAACTTCACGGCACCCATGCCAATGGAAAATAGATGCATGACTGCCAAATCATGCACCAATGCATTGTAAGAACATGTACATAAATGCATGTAACTAGCCATACCCAACAGAACCAAGACGCTCTCTTCCAAAAAAAAAGGAAGCCAATGTGGTGGGTCCCTGCCATTAATAAACTCTACAACAAAAGGAAGAAACTGTAGAAAAAAAGGTGATGTCCCAAGACTAGAAATATTTCCTTATTAGCCTCAACAATAAGTTGAGATCCCTCATCATAACCTCCAAAGTCAACTATGAAGGCAGTATTGTGGCAGACACTAAAAACAACCACAAAGCCTTCTATTATTATATCAAGAATCTCCAAGGCAATACCCAGATTTGCTCTGAGTTACTGCACAGTGGTACCTCCTATACTGACCCAACAGATATTGCCAACATACTGGCCAACAGATTCAGTGCCAACTTTAACCCCCCCACCCAAAGGACCAATCTCAATACCAGAAGAATGCCAGGCACCCAGCATTACTGCAGCACAGGTTAAAGCTTGCATTGTCCAAGGCCAAGAATACAGCTTCCATGGGACCCGACAATATCCCTAGCTGTGTTCTACAAGAATTACAAAGTGAAATGGCACCACATCTGTGTGACCTGTTTACTCACAGCCTCACCTCAGGCTTTGTCCCTACTGAATGGTGCATTGCTACAGTCATCACTCTCCATAAAGGAGGAGCGACTACAGACCCTGGAAATTATCGCCTCATTAGCCTGACAAGTCTGATATGTAAGGCTATGGAGTGCATCATCATGGACCTAATTAACAAGGGAATCTCCAAACTGTAGATCCCACGGAATTTGGTTTTGTGAAAGGTAGATCATGCCTGCTCAACCTGGTTGGCTTCTGTCTGTCGGTCACCAGAGCTGTGGATGAGGTTAAGGCCATTAATACAGCCTACTTCAATCTGGCCAAGGCTTTTGATACCATTCCTCACTCAGGAATTATTGATAAACTCACCAAACTAGGCATCAACCCCTTAGGTGGGTTGCAAATTGGCTCACAGATAGAACCCCACTGTGAAAGTAGCTGACTCCAAATCAGACTGCCAACCAGTCACAAGTGGAGTCCCACAGGGATTGGTCCTGGGTTCTCTTCTGTTTGGCATCTACTTCTCAGAAGTCATGACCAACATGGAGGTACTCTGGCTGACCAAGTTCGCAGATGACTGCAATCTGGGAGCCATTATTAACTCTCCAAGTGATGCAGACATCCTACAGAAAGGCCTCACTGATACCAATGACTGGTGTCAAAACTATGGCCTTAACCTTAATGCCAAAAAACGCGTAATCATCCCCTTTGGGAAAAATCCAGTTCCCATTAATTACCACATCAATGGGAGCCCACTGAACACTGAAGATGTTATAAGATATGTGGGGACACAGGTTGACAGCAACCTCTCATTTGACCACCACAATGCCACTGTGGTCAGAAAGTCCTTCAATGTGGCACATCTAATTACCAAGGGTTTTGCATCCAGGAAGAAAGAGGTCATCATTTCTCTCTACTCTTCCCTCATTAGACCAATCATAGAGTGTAATGCCTCATTTGGCATGTACCTCACTAGACAGCTGCAACAGATGGAGAGGCCACAAAAGTACCTCATGAAGAGGATTCTAGGCCTTAAACACATGCCCTACATGGACAGACTCAAAATAACTCCAGCTATTCTCTGTCTCATATCATCTGCTAAGAGGTGATCTCTGTTTGACTTACAAAGCCATGTCTGACCCAGTTCTGTTAAAAATGCTACATCTAAAGAAATCCCAATCCCTCCACACCACATGCTCCAGAGACTTCAACCTCATTACCACAATCAACAGAACATGCTGGAGGGACAGGTTCATTACCCAGAGACTGCCTATGTTCTGCAATAGACTTCCCATTCATGTCAAGCAGAGCACCTCACTGGCCCTCTTCAAGAGAAATCTTGATGAGTGTATGGGAAATAGAAAGTTCACAAATACGCAATTCGCCTTCAATGGAACACCACAAAGAGAAGCAGCTTTAATCCATCAGTTCTGTCCTGGTACCTCGGCAATTCGCCTTCAATGGAACACCACAAAGAGAAGCAGCTTTAATCCATCAGTTCTGCACCTTCAATGGAACACCACAAAGAGAAGCAGCTTTAATTCATCAGTTCTGTCCTGGTACCTCGGCAATTCGCCTTCAATAGAAAGTTCACCCCAGGGATTACTTCAGTTACTCTACTTGTTAGAGGCACTGAGAACTAACATCAGGCACCACAATGCCAGGGCACTTCTATTGCCTAGGCTTGTAAAGGCTCCAGGGCCATTAGCCTAGTACACACCTATAAACCTACAAAGGAACAAGACTGTATGTGTTTGATGTGCTTATGGTATGGTTTCTGAATAGCTGACAAATGATAGACTAAAACAAAAAGATGATGATAAACACAATAACCGCTTAAATCACAGATCTTTATCGTACACAGATTTAGTGCTTTCATCTTGTCTTTACAAAGGACTTCATCAGAGTTAGTCTACAGGAAATTACATCACACATTAAAAAAATTCTGCCAGTCACATAAGTTACCTAATGAATAATCAATCAATTTTTAACATCAGTTTAAAAAGTTTTATTAACATTTAAAGAACACATTGAATCCAACATTTAATACATAATTTATGAATCATATAAATGTTTACTTAAAAACTTATTTTATAAAAATAACCTTCTACTCAAATAATAAATCAAATATATCTTTTAAAACGCTATTGATTGAAATATTTTCATTTAAGCCAGGTTCTTCACAAACATTTAAATGCAAAATGCAATTGTCACATAACCTCTCTTATTTCCAGTGCATTATCAATGTTGACCCCTCTTTCATCTACTACTATCTTATCAGTAACAAAAAATGTAAATCTCTTAAACTCCTTACATCTTATTGGTGTTATGGTTACATAATCCTGCTCATCCAATGGTCCTCAAATGCCCTTCCACACAAACATAGGGTGTTTACCTAGGTCTACTTTATTTACGCGAAAGCGTAAAACTGCAAATATATATGGATCGAACCATATGCATCGAAAGTGCAAGCCGTAGAAAACTGTAAATGGAAATCTCCGTAGGTGGAACTTTCCACTTCAATGTAGTGTGATCCCGGAGTTGGTATATGTAAGTAGCAGGGGGTACAGGGGGGCTTGCCCTCCTGCCTACATCTTTTTTTGTGTGCATTTTTTTCTTTATTAACTTTTGAATGTTTAAGAGTTTGATGCATATGTGTCGATCTTTATGCATTTGAACTTTTGAACGTTCTAGTTAATAAAGTAGACTTGTTTACCTAATTACTTGTTTAACTTGTTCAGAATTTTATGTGGGGAAAATTAATAGGAAATAGGAAATTAAAAAGACAGGATCTATGAACATTTGAATGATGTAAAAATGGAAAAGAAACAAATCATTTGCAAAAACATTCTAAAAATGTAAGGAGTTTAAGAGATCCACATGTATTAAATGTTGGATTCAAGGTGTTCTTTAAGTGTTTCTAGACCTTTTTAGATTAATGCATTCTTCAAATAACAGTGCTCTCTCTCTTTCTCTCTCTCTCTCTCTCTCTCTATATATATATATATATATATATATATATAATTGAATTGAATGTATATTTTATGATAAAACAGAACTTGATAGCACTTTTACAAAGTATACTCACGGTTGCGTTGGTAAAATCACATCAAGTGAAACCTGAACCTCGAACATTAGCAATGTCAAACTCTGATATTGCAGAAGTACAAATCTCACCCCTATTTCGACCCGTGCTACCACTCATCATATGATCCCATTTGATTTGTAATTTGGCAATGCTGGAGTTCAGCTGAAGAATGTTAGATAGTCACCATACACATTTGTCAATGTTACATACAGGTTTTAACATATTTGAAAACAGATTGGAGAACATGACATTCAAACCTGCAACTACAATATACATTCAAATGTTAAGCTTGAAAGCTGCCTGCCTAGCTAACCCATCATGAACAGAACCGTACAAGCTGCTGTATATAAGGGACATAGTAAGGTATGTGTGAGGACCATGACATTCCTTGGCAAAGTGCACATCACTAACAAAATACAGACATCGTCCCTGTTCTGCATTTTGGCTGTTAGTCTGCCCATCCCACTCCCTCAAACGTCGGGGATGATATAATTGAATTGAATGTATATTTTATGATAAAACAGAACTTGATAGCACTTTTACAAAGTATACAATATGAACCAAAGCATTTATCGGACATGTTACAGTCTGTAGCAAGCTTTACTGACCCTGATGTTATATAGCTGATGTTAAGGGAAAGTTAATGATAATGGATATGTTCATAGTATTTGGATGAATAACTGAGTTATTTGCAACCATGCTCAAAATATATGTTGATATCAATAAGTGGAATGTGCTTCTGTAAACAAATGCTATGAATGGATTAAACCCAGATAACAGTTTGAGATATGTGTCCCCTATGTCGATTTAAACCCACAGCATGCCAAAAACTAGACATGCTGGTCTGTTTCCTTATAAGCTAAGCTAACAGCCAGAGCATGCTTTTCTTAAACAAACAGGTACTGATCTATAAACCTTGTTGTTAGAAAGCTGATTTTTTCAAAGTGTTATGAATTATGGCCATATTTGTAGGAATTCAGTGATTAACTCTATTATTCATAACTCTGTACAACATAAATGTTAATATCAATTATTGAAATATGCTTCTCCAAAGAAATGCTATGGATTAAGTAAACCAAGATAACAATTATAGATATGTTTCTCTATGTGGATTTGAACCCACAGCACCCCAAAATTTAGATATAATTGGGGGGTGGCTTAACAGGCCAAGCTAGCAGGCAGCAAGAGTTTTATTTAAAAAAATAGGTACTACAGGTGTTTATTAGCATCCCAGCTGAGAACAGATGAATATGGAAACTGCAAACACTTATTGGACATTTTATTGTAAGGTAAACAACAGCTATCAACACATAACTAAAAATATATGTGTAAGCAGTTGGGCAAGCATTCCTTTTTGGCTTAAAGAAATGTGTTCATGAACTTTATCAGGAGAATGAATGAACAAAGTTATGAATGGGTTTTTATTCCAATGTATGATGGTGCAATAGGTGATACTGTACTACTATAATGGAAAATATGAAGTGCTCATTCATAAATGGCCTAGGTAGTACAGGCTTTGATGATGAACGAGGATGGTAGCTATGTCAAATGATGTTGTTAGATGTTGTAAAACATGTACATCTACAAATGCCATAATTATGGATATTAAAAATATTATTAAATAAATTAACAACATGGGAATTGAGCCCACAATTATAAGGAAATTAGTTACCAAGACAACGTAATTATCCCCATGAACCCTCCTTCATAGCTCTCCACATCCCTCTGATGCAGGTCATCATAGCAGTGGTGAACCTGCACTCCAGTGCAGTAGATCCCTGTCCTTCAGTGCTCCATGATAATCCAGTTCCATATGTCTATCATGGCAAAGTTCCTGGGTCTGGCTCTCATCCTCTGCTCCAGTTTAGAGTACACAGTCAACATCTGGGTCATCTCCTCATCAGTCTGTTTGGACACATGGACACGACTCAACCTCTTTGAAGTAACCATCATGATCCAGAATTTGAAGAAGTTTGAAAAATACACACACAGAGACATGCTCACTGAGGTATCACTCAGTTTGCAGTTAGCAATAATCTGATCAGTAAATGTATCAAAATCAATATTTGAAAGTGGAGCTGATATCATTCTATCAGATCATTGGAAAATAATGGGCACCTGCCACACATGGTACTGTCTATCAATACCTGTTGGGTGTTTAGCCAGTATACCTGGGTGTTAAAGAGCATGAAGCCAATTTATGCAGAGGTGCACAAATGGGATTCCAAAAACTGGAATTGAAATGAACCTCATTAATTATGTATGATGCAATTGGTACTTAAAAGTAGGTGCACATTATGTGTACTTTGATTCTATGATTATGAGTGGGGAGTACTTTGGCAACTGGTAGCATTTCTGTTGTGTCTATTATTACACCTTTTCAAGCCAGTCATTTTCAAAGGTACATGTTTAAATTAATATTAACTGAATGTGCAATCTTTAACAGAAATTGTAATAAGTTACTGCAGTGATGCATGTTTAATTTATGCATACAAGTGTTGCTATTTTAAATCATTTATTTCACTTCCATATGTAGTTGAATAGACAGGTTTACATTGCGGATGTGTAGACTGCACGAAGGCAGATTTATGGATCATCCACAATTCTTACTAGTAATTCTTTGCACTCTATGTTGTAACTACAGAAACCTATGGATGTAGACATTATCCACATACACTATGTTGTGTTACTATTACAGACATTTCTTAATTCACATTTCATAACAAAACTGTTCAAACATGTGCTTTTGTTGTTACGGATATTTTGTCAATGGTGCTTCTTAACAAAGGTGTTATCACTACTAGCTCAATATACAAAGGATGCATACTGTCTGCAGCCTGTAAGGGTCCTGAGGTTTTCCATTGCTTTCCATAAGTTGTTCAATTGTTACTTTCTGCATCATTGGCATTTGAAATGCATGCAGACTCCTGTGGCATAATGCGGTTGCCTTAGGATCGTCATTTATCATTTATATAGTGTAATGCATTCTAATCCCACTCATGAACTCTAAAGACATTGCAAGTTGTGTTAATTTTAAAACTTAAGGTATTGTTATTACAGTTTATTTGTCACATCAGCATATGTCACAGACAGTGTTATACAGATCTCTGCATTGCACAGAAATGCATACTGTTTATGTGGACATACACTGTGTATGCACTCAGCTACCTAAATGAGCTCACACAGGAATATAATTATGTGCATACCACTGTTTTTCAGATGGCCAGCCATCCTAGGGGTGAAAACGTCTCCCCTAAGAAAATAAAATCATAACTGATACTCTCTCTCAACATGAACAGAAACTCCTTGGCCATTCTGGTGATACATTTGGAGACATAAAATCTGGACCAAGCTCACCAACATGATTAATGCTGTTGGAAGTCACAACTGATCTTGTGATGCTTGTAAATGATACTGCTCAGATATGATCCTTTGTGCAACTAACAGATTAAGACATTGTGAGGAATCAAGGGATACAACTGGTGGTGGACCACCATTGACCTCTCCAATGACATTGCAATATTTCTGTCCTCACTGCATACATCAAGAGGGGAGCAATGCATACCAGTGGTGGGATTGAAGCTGCAGTTCTGGTCCAGACATGTTTGTCTTTCTTTCCATAATATGGCTGGGAATAGTGACAACCATTGCATATTGGTAAAGTATGCATATTCAAGTATTGTTATTTTTGATTTACAGCAGCAGAGTTGAGTCATGCACACACATCTACACAGGCAGAGGATGATGAATGCAAGTCTAATGATATGTATTCATAATACTGAAGTACAGTCAGAGCGGTCAAACCAACATGAGTAATGCTGTTTGCATTAATATTCACAGGTCCATCTACTTCGGCAGTAAACCAGGGAACAGCAGATGAGTGTCTCCATATCGTTATTGTAACCAATACCTGTTATTGCCTCAGCCTCATTTCATGGCACTGGTGTTTACTGTCATATTGTTATTTCCCTAACATTGTACACTACAATACATCCATTGGGGGTCCAAACCATTCAGGTTCAAGTTCAGACAGACTAAGCATGCTACAGGAAAATTATCATAGCTTGCATCAACGTGCAGCATACATGTGATACACCACATTTATGTCAATCTTTATCAACACAAGCCCACCTGGTGTACAGGGGCAACATCCAACTTTATCAACACAGGCCCACCTGGTGTACAGGTGCAATGTCCATCTCTTGAATATCTGAAGCTTCTGTTACTGTGTTGTATATGTATTGCTGTCAGCATTGTTTTTGCTCAAGACATGACTGTGCTATCTTTCTCTTTACCTTCCCAGTGCAAGATCCACAGTACAACCCACAGGTTCTCCACAGCAGGATTCTGTCAGTCGTATTCAATTAAGTTTGTTTCATACCTGCCATTGTTGTTAATCCTGTTGTTGTTTGACATTAATATTGTGTCCTTCTTCTCATTCCTAGGCCAGACTGTATGTCTGCATCAGCCTTATGAAGTGCACATTCGAGTGGTATGTGTATGTGAAACCTTTTGTATGTTTTAACTGTGTTCACATGGTTAGTGGTTGCAATGATGTGATCACTAATGCTGTTTTTTCCCCAACAATAGTTGAAGTTCATCCCTCTTGAACAGCACCATCGTTCCATGAGGGGTTGTCAGGTGAGTGTTTTTTCTTTTTTGTATTCCTCACATATGTTACGTATGTTGGCTTTGTAAACAAAGTATATACTCCATGTATGTAAATTTCGTGAAGCATACATACAGTAGACCTCATGTAAATTCATTATTAGTTGGAACATTCTAGTGATATACATATATATATATATATATATATATATATATATATATATATATATATATATATTTTTTTTTTTAATTAATTTATTTATTTATTTTTATTTTATTTTACATTTTGTTAACCGGGATAGTCCGACTGGACACAGGTCCATTTTCAGCAGAGGCCCGGGGAGAAAAGCTCCACATGTGGATAGTTACATAAGAGTTAAACAGTAGCAGTTTTATACAGTCACATATAGATACCAGTACAGAATTATAGGATTATATGCATACTTGGAATACATACATATTTAAACTTAACATTGTAGTTTTCTTGTTTGAACCTAGACATTTTTAGTGGTACAAGGCTGAAAAAGGTAGCATGTCATTCAGTAGTACAATACATATAAGAATGAGACTAAGTCTGAAACACTGACTATTTTACAGATAGCCAGGTAGTGAAGAGAGTGGTAAGCTGCTTAGTCAGGGTTGGTACAGGGGCACAGCCAGTGACTTTTTAGGAATTTTTTGAGAGATGTTTTAAATTGGTTAATAGTCTGGTTTGCTGTACGTTCGGCACGGGAGCCAATTCCAGATTGTTCCAACAGAGTTGCAAAACAACGAATCACCTGCTGAGTTTTTAGATTTAACAGTTTGTGCCAGTATTTTATCAGAAAACCGAAGAGTTTTTAGGTTACTGTAAGGGGTAATTATATTTTTGAGTATGGGTGTGCTTTCGGACTGATGGAGGACTTTGTGGGCTATTATTAATTGATTATACTGATTTGAGAGGGAAACTCTAGCCAGCCTAGAGATCATAGGTTAATATAGTCATGGGTTCTATATGCTGAGCCTGTGGCAAATCTGGCTATGGTGTGGTAGCAGCTATTGAGTTTATTGAGGTCAAATTTATTCAGGTTTGTATAGATTGGGGAGGCATAAAGAAGGGTTGAAAGTAAATGTGTTTGGGCAATGACTGCCCTAGCAGTTGGGGTTAGAAATGCCTTAATTCTATATAGAGATCCTAGCTTTTTGTTGACTGCTTTAATGGTTTTGTCGATGCGAGCGTAAAACTTAAGGTTATTGTCAACAATTACACCTAATAGTTTTGTATTACTTTCTGGGGAAATTATTGTGCCATTATTAGATGTTATGGTAAATGATGGGAGTGTAGATTTCTGGGTGGGGGTGAAGAGTAGCAGTTTTGTTTTATTTGGATTCAATAGAAGATGCCTGTCAGTGAACCTGTTTTCTACTACATTGAAAGTATTTTGGGATAAGGTCTGCAGGTCTAATGGAGAGGTGGCAGAACAGATTAAGGTTAAGTCATCTGCATATTGAATGCAGGTTACTATGGGGATGACTGTATGAAGATCATTAATGAAGATGGAAAATAGGAGAGGTCCTAGTGTAGACCCTTGAGGAACTCCAAGGGTGACTGGCAGTAGGGAAGAAAGGCTATCCTTCCATAGCACAGCTTGTTGTCTGCCACTTAGGTAGGACTGAAACCAGCGTATAGCCAGGCTGTCTATGGCAAGAGATTTTAGTGTTTGAATGAGTAGCTGGTGGTTTACCATATCAAATGCCTTAGATAAGTCAAGAAAGACAGCAGAGGAGGGCGTATTATTATTACGGATTTGATTTATTGTCTGAGAGAAGGCTAGAAGGGCTGTGGTGGAACTATGGTGGGGTCTAAATCCATGCTGGGAGAGAGCTAGCAGATTGTGCAAATTGAGTTAATGAAGGAGTTACTTGTGGATACATTTTTCCATAATTTTAGCCAGAGGGGGACAGAATGGCAATGGGTCAGTAATTTGATAGATTAGTGGAGTTACCCCCTTTATGGAAAGGAATTACATAGGAAAATTTCCAGATGGAGGGGATATATGCTTCAGAGATGGTTCTGTTAATTAATATTGAGATGGGATACACTATTGCATTTGCAGCCTTTTGAAGATATTCAGCCGGGACTAGGCCTGCTGAAAGGGTGGTGGGTTTCAGTTTCTTGATTAAGGATCAGATAAATGCTGTTGGTACAGGTTGAAAGTTAAAGGATGGGTGGGCACTGGATATGGGGTTAATAGGGTCTAGGCTGTTGGGGCCTAGTTGGTTGGCAAGGGATTGTATAGTTTCCATAAAGAAGGTGTTGAAGGTGTTGGCAATATTTTCTGGAGGTTTTTGGAGGATAGACACAGGGGTAGGGGTAGTAGTATTACCTGGATGGAGAAGATTGTTTAAGCTGGACCAAAATTTTTGTTGTCAATTTTGATGTTTATGTTGCAGGTTACAGTAATGGTCTTTATAAATATATATATATATATATATATATATATATATATATATATATATATATATATATATATATATATATATATATATATACACATATATATATATATATATATATATATATATATATATATATATATATATATATATATATATATATATATATATATATATATATATATATATATATATATATATATATCTATATATATATATATATATATATATATATATATATATATAGATATATATATATATATATATATATATATATATATATATATATTATATGTTTTTGACGCTAACCATCACATGATATAAGCACACTGTCCTGATCTGTGTCTTTGTCTCTTGTAGCTATCTACATTATCCATTAGCCCATCCAGCGATCATGGTGTGACTTTAGATGTGTCTTCGCATGGTAGTATGGACTTGGCACACAGGACCTTAATATGCTGGGAAAGTCTTTCCATGATGTTGACAGTGATGTTGCTGCAGCTGTAGCCTAGGATGTGAAGGTCAACTTGTCTAGCCCTTTCGAGGATGAAGGCACACTGGATGTTGACAGGGTGAGGCTGCTGTATGATAGACCCCGCTGCAGATGGCATGTCCCAACAACAACCTGAAAAATGGCATTGCTTTAGATGCAGGTGAGCAGATGTTATGCACAGCCAGGTGTCAGAGGGTGCCCACCTCCTTCTGAAGGCAAATGAATGGTGATAGTAATGGTATCAGTCAGAGTCTATGCACTTTCATGTGCCACATATTGTGTGGCACACCAGCTATGTATGATGAATGAAGGAGAAGAGCACATAAACAGTGAGATAATGGCTGCTTTGGCCATTCAAAATGAGACTCTGCTAGCTGTGGTATGGTCAGTAGAAATTCTGGTCTCTACAATTCTCTGGTAGTGTCATATTACCAGAAGGGTCCTGCATTCCCTGACTGTGCTCAACAGATTGCAACATGGGAGAGGCAGGCCACCTGCCTGCAGAACCACCATTGACCATCCAGTATCAGTGCTTATAGTCCAACCTGCACTGGGTTCCACTGCTGGCCAATGTTCTGTGGTCCCACAAGTCAAAACAAGGTCTTCAACTCAGAGACATGTTCCTTAACCTCAACATGATGTTGTCACCCAATCAATCCCCTCTGTGGAGCAACCAGGACAACAGGTTTATGTACATTATTGGGGCAGAGAGGACCATGGTGTGAGACATCTGTGAGGTCACCCTAGTCTGTGTTAGAGTGTGTCCCACAGAGTTTTAAACATAGCTGCCTGATATCATTTAATACTGTTTCCTCTGATATATTTTCTGCAGCTATTACACATTCTGCCTTATGTCTTGTGCTGTCTATCTTTTCTCATGTTGTTATATCGTTGAGCTAGAAATGTGTAGCACTGATGTGTGCACCTTTTTAATTTTCCATACAGGGATACAACAATCTGAGTCCGTATGCATTCATGTGTTAGTTGTGCCCTGAGCTGATCTGTGTTGTGACACATTTGCATATGTACATATTGTAATATATTATGATTATGCTATTATGTCTGATCCTCAGTGTGTGAAGAAATACCTGAACATCAATGTTTAATCTGTGTACTCATGTATGTGTGGCTTGCCATGACTCAAATTTGTGGGTCAGATGCTGCTGTGTAGCCTTGGCCTGCATTTATGGTCACACCTGATGTTGCCTACACCTGTGTCTTCTGTCCCTTGTGTCCTGCTGCTCCTACTCTGATGCCTCTGGGATGTTTTCTTCAGAAATATGGGGTTCTTGGGGAAGTTCACTAACACCTACAGCTGGAAGACCACCAAGTGTACTAGTTAGCATGTTGTGTAGCATAGTGCACATTGTTGTCATCCATGCTGCCATCTTAGGTGTGGACCCCAGGATGTGGCCAGACATCTTAACCTAGCTTTCAGTACACCAAACACATTCTATGGTGTTTCTGGTTGTTGCATGTGATCTGTTGTAGGCATCTTGTGCAGGGTCAGATGATTCATGGTACTGTGTCATTAGCCATGGCTCAAGTGGATAACCACAGTCCCCTGTTGTGGGGAATAAAAACGCCTTTGGTCAGATTGGATATTGTTGCAAGGGGTATCCTTGGCTTACATCCTAGCTGTGTTTCTGTATTTATCTAGTAGTAATCATGAATTTCATCTTACTGGAATGCTGTCCTCAGTCCATTTTCCCTCCATATGGCAGCATCACAAAGACTTTCAGTGTGAGTTGCCAAGATGTTTTTTATGCTGCCATCTGCTGTGCACACAACCAGACAGTTTCTGGATGGCCAGATATTTCTGTTTAGGTATCAGACTGCTTCAGGATGTACTGGTGTCTTGACAAGTATGTGTATGCAGTCTACTGCACCAAGTACATGGTAAAGTCTGCCGTGTTATAGAACTGGTGCATTGCAGTTCTGTGCTCCATGGAAGATGACAGCAAGTGTATGTAGTTATCCACCTTGCTGCACATTATTTCTTGGTATTTTGCTAGGATATGCCTGGCAGATGTTTTTCACACTCCCACAGCATCCCCATGTGTCTCTGGAATGTCCTAGATGCAAATAAACCCAGACTGAGACACACTTTTATTTCAAGGGGGATATGGTGTGATAATAAGACGTAATGCCAACCATGACAGGAGAGGTGGGGCAGTAGATATATAACATATGCCAGCACAGGTAACTGGAATTTTGTAAATAATTATATGTCATTGGTATGTCAAGCTGATTTGTACAGATGCTTTGCTGAAAATGTATTTGTGAGGTTTGCATCTGTTAAAATGCATCAACAGTGCTCCCTGCTAGAAGGAAAAGAAATGTACATGTATTATTGTAACTGATTTAAATGTATACATTACAACAGCATATATTGGGAGAGAAGAGGTTAATCCACCTGACTTTGGAAAAAAATTATCTTGAAATTAAATTACTTTAGGGATTAAGCCATAAAGACCTTATCCCACAGTTTTGAAGGGAGCCAGAAATGCAATGTCTGTACTAGAGAATAGGTTATAGCTCCCGTAGGAAGAGTGGAATGGTTTTATGGTTTTATCACTTCCAGCAGCTGTACTACATCTGAGTAATGCTCTATCTGTGCGTATGGTAATGAGTAGATGCTAAACCCTGACAGCTTCTGTCAGTAGGGTTGCATGGAAACCAGAAGTCAGATGACCAGACGTATGTGATGCCATTCTGTACAGAAATAATGTTTTAATGTTAGAGGAGACTGAAGTCACAACAGCATTCTGTATTCTGTCTTGGATCTAACAACAAAGACCACTCACCCATCTTGCCTTGCTCTATTCACTAAGTAGGAAAAGTAATTCTATTAGTCAATCAGGAATAGACAGTGAGACTAGCTAAATACTGGTTTTCTATAACTGTGAAACTTTCCATCTGTGTTATTTTTAATATTCCCTATGACTTAAACTCTGGTGTTTGCTGTAAATAGATATTTAGTATTTCCTTGTTCTTTTATTATTTATTATTAAATATATTTAAAATGTTCATTGTGCCTCGCCCTTTTTAGAAAATATTTAATCTTTGAGAGTATTTGTATATATTTACTTGATGATAACTCTGGCCACTCCTGAAAGCCTTGCTGTTTGGTCAACATTACCATTTGTATTAATATTAATTTCATTCATTATAATTAGGAACCCTTGCAAGAGCCTTAGGTAGCTGTCTTTGTAGTGCTGGGTGGCAGTGATAACTACCTTATAGTCGAGGCAGAAGGGAGCATAACTAATAAACCTGTGCCAGCCTTTCCCAGGTGTGTGTGTGTGTGTGTGTGTGTGTGTGTGTGTGTGTGTGTGTGTGTGTGTGTGTGTGTGTGTGTGTGTGTGTGTGTGTGTGTGAAAATCAAATCTCAAAGTGTGGTGGAGGACTTGGCTTGGGCACTCAGCTGAAGACTTCACTCTGCAGCTGTACCAATGGGGAGTCTTACTAGAGACCTGGGGAGAGGCAGAAAGACAAACCCATACCCTGACTGAGTGCATTCCCTGTGTGCTCTTAAGGGAAATGGTGGCTGATGCAGAGAGGTCTGCCTGTGGAAATACTGAATGCATCCATTTGTATTCCAAGTGAACGTCTGTCTCCAGTGTCAGTGGTGAGGGATTCAGGCTCCTTGATTACTAGCCTAGAGAGGGGACGTCACATGGGGTTTCCTCAGTGGTACTGCTCTGACATGTCTGAGGTACACTTGTTGCAAACAGCCAGCAAAAGTTGTCTGTCTAGGTGGTACCTGTTGATTATTTGCTGATCTGACAACTGGTTTAGTTGCAGCCTTGCTCTGACTCTAGCTGGCTGCCTTCTAGGTTGCACATCCACAGACTCATTAATGGCTTATTTCCCTGCAGCCTGTTGCAGTTCATTAACTGTAGGTTGTATTTTATGCCTTTGTTTGGTATTTTGCTTTGGAATTCAGTGACATCTGTAGTATTAACATTAATTCCTTGGGGTGTGTGAAGCATATGCTGAGGATTTCTGAAATAGAGTTGGCATGGCAGTTTATCATATTTAAGTTGTGTTTTGTGAGCACATTGTGTTTTGGAATCAGGCTGGCATGCATGGAATCTGTAATTATCCAATGCTGAATAGCTAAGTATTCGGACTGGCTTCAGCATGTTTTCTGAAATTGCGTCCACAGCTGGTGCACTGTAGTCTTCCTTCTGCATGCTGCACTGTTCACAAATAGCTTTTGCAGCATTGAGCCCAGTGTCTGCATGCTTTATCATGGAAACCATATTTTCTAAATAACTTCTTGGAATGTGACCAGAAACAATAATATTGGCTTTTAAAGTGACATTGCTAAAGTTTATGAATGTCTATTATTTAAGCTGCATATCAAATGCTGCATTATGTTTGCATTAAGAGACTATGATCATGCCACTAAAATGCTGCTTCTATTTTTATGCTAAAATTCTAATTGTATTGAACTGCTTATATTACCTCTGATAAGCATAAGATGTCAATCACAAACTATATTAACATTAGAAAAAGACTTGACTTGAGGGCATTTTTACTGTAACATGCATTTAAATAAAAATAGGACATAAGGAATGCATACACATAGTTTTGTGTGCGAATGTCTATGTTTCAGTGTGAAAAGTGTGTGTGTGTGTGTGTGTGTGTGTGTGTGTGTGTGTGTGTGTGTGTGTGTGTGTGTGTGTGTGTGTGTGTGTGTGTGTGTGTGTGTGTGTGTGTGTGTGTGTGTGTGTGTGTGTGAGAGTGAGTGAGTGAGTGTGTGTGTGTGTACTTGAATGTGTAAATCTGTGTGGTAGACTGAATGTGGGGGGACGCTGTGCCAATGTGATCCATGGGCCTCCAGTGGTAATTACTGCAGAAATGTTATGATTTTCATTATGTTCATAGGTTCATAGGTTGCTACTAGGCTATCTGCCCGAAGGCATTTATAAGCCTAGCCAGAATGTGTTGGCTTTCGCTGACTCCTTAGATTAGTTTCCTGTGCCTCTGTCCAGCAAGGCTACTTAAGTGATCCCCGAGGTAAACTTTCTGTTTCCCATCCACTTGTCAAGGTTTATTTTGAAGAGTGTTAGCAAGGAGCTTTGCCTAATGTAGATTGGGATCTTGTTCCAAAGCATGGGAAGTCTCTGGAACAGGAATCTATCCCTCCAGCATGTCCTATTTATTGTTGTGGTGAGGTTTAGATCCCTAGATCATGTGGCTCGAGGGGATAAGGTTTTCTTTAGGTGTAGCATGTCCATCAATTCTGGGTTGAACATGGCCTTGTATGTCAGGCAGAGATCACCTCTGAGTAGGCGGTATGCAACCGAGTACAACTGGAGTTTCTTCAGTCAAGCTGCATAGGGCATCTGTTTGAGGCCAGTGATCCTCTTGCTGAGGTACTTCTGTGGTCTTTCCAGCTGCTGCAGGTGTCTTGTAAGATACATCCCAAATGGGGCGTTGTACTTTATGATGGGTCTGATAAGTGATGAATAGAGGGGCACAATGACCTCTTTTGATCTGGATGCAAACCCTTTTGTGATTAGGTGGGCCACGTAGAAGGATTTTCTAACCACTTTGGCAATGTGATTATCAAAGATGAGATTACTATCTACTTGGGTCCCAGATCCCTTATTACTTCTTCCGTATTTACGGGACTACCACCTATGTGGTAGTTTGTGGTTACTTCGTTTTTTTCAAAGGGGATGACTATGCACTTTTTGGCATTTAGCTTGAGGCCATGATTTTGACACCAGGTATCTATCTCAGTGAGACCCTTTTGGAGGATGTCTGTGTCAGCCAGAGAGTCAGTTATAGCCCCTGGTTTGCAGTCGCCTGTGAACTTGGTCAGCCATAGTCCTCCTGTGCTTGCCTGTACCTCTGAGAAGTATATGCTGAACAGGAGGGATCCTAGGACTGAGCGCTGGGGAACGCCACTTGTAACCGGTTTAGAGTCGGACCTAGTTCCCGCAACTCTCACCATGTGGGTTCTGTCCGTGAGCCAGTTGGCAGCCCATCTTGTAACGTAGGGGTTTATGTTCAGGCTGGTGAGCTTGTCTGTAATACCAGAATGGGGAATGGTGTCGAAGGCCTTAGCGAGGTCTAGGTAGGCTGTGTGTACCACCTTTGTGGTGAACTGTTAGGGTGCAACTACATTTGATAGAAAAATAACATTTGTATGTTACATTAATCTGAAACACAAGTACAGAACAAAATTTTACTGTAAAAACAAATCCAGTAAACAATGGTAAATATTACAAATCTGTATCTGAGAGTATTTTTCCTGCCTAGCATAGTGTCCTTTTTAGTTAAATTCTTAAGATTTTTCTAAATAAAAATTGTGGCTAATAATATGATATCTAATGAGTTACAGAGCATCACTAAACTCCTTTTTCAGAGTTACTGTAGCTGGAATAATCATCACCGCTGTTTATATTTGAGATAAAGGGCATAAAATGCCAAAACTTTCCTTTTGACCTCTCTTTCCTCGTCTGGGTGTTGCTAAGAGAAAACAACATACATGTCTCTTTAATTTTGTTTGCTTCCATAATGGAATGGGATTTCATGCTAGTTTCATCTGAATTATAAACATCCTGTTGCCATTTTAATAATGTTGCAACATTTTAGAAAATTATTACGTATACATGATATAGCTATATCCCAATAAATATGCAAAACAAATGACACTGCGAGGAAGGTTAATTTGATTATATTATACTGCTTCTCCTAAGCTTAAGGCATTTATTTAACAAAGAATAAATACGTCCTTATTAAGTCAGCATTAAAAAGAACACTGTTGCTAAATTATGATGTAGTAATCATTAGAATATACTTACAGAATCCTGTGATAATAGCACTCCAAAAAATAATGAATGAAAAAGATACAGTAGAATGTGAATAAAAGCAATGGCTGAGTTTCAGGAAGAATTCTTACTGCAGGTAGATAATTATCTGGATGGTGAGAAAATACTAATCAAAAACAGTTATGGCTGCAATGAGAAAGACCTCATTATTGGCTGAAGAGTATGTCTCTGAAACACACTGTAGCTAACTATAGAGATGTCACTGTCAGACACACACACACACACACACACACACACACACACACACACACACACACACATATAACCTTTCATCTTGGGTCAGATTCTGTAAAGTTAACACCATAATCATAACATATTACAATAAGAACATATCCAAATGTGTCACAACAGGAATCATCAGCCCAGGGCATAACTGACACAGGTATGCATACACACTCAGATTGTTGTATCAGTGTATAGAAAACAGTAAGGGACACACATCAGTGCTGCACATTCTTATCTCCATAATATAAAAACATGAAAAAAGGAGAAACCACACTGGGCATAATGCAGAAATTTTAATATCAGAAAACCTATATCAAAGGAAAGTGAAAAACTGATAATATGAGCCAGCTCTGTGTACTACACTGTTGGACACACTCTGTCACAGTCTACGATGACCTTGCTGATATCTCAGACCACAGACAGCTTTGCTCCAACCATGTGCAGACACATGTTGCCCTGGTTGCTACAAAGAGATTGATGGGGTGACAGTACCATGTTGAGATGAAGGAGTATGACTGTAAGATTAAGGCTTGTGACTGGAAGGACCACAGCAGATGAGTCAGCAGCTGAACTCTGTGTAGGTTAGGCCACAGACAGTGATTCATTATGACCAATGGTGATACTGTGGTCAGGTGACCTACATCTCCCATGTTGCAATCTGCTGACCACAGTCAGGGAATGCAGAATCCTGTTGGCAGTATGACAATGCTGAAGTACTGTATAGGCCAGGGTTTTGACTGACAATGCCACAGCAAGCAGATTCTCATTCTGAGTGGGCAATGGAATCATAATTTCACCATGTCTGTGCTCTTATCCTTAATGCATAACACGTAGCTGGCGTGCAACATAATCTGTGGCACTAGCAAGTGCACGAACATCTGACCAATGCTGTTGCTGTGATCATTCATTTGTCTTCAGCAGGAGGCAGGCACCCTCTGACACCCATACACAACATCTGCTCATCTAAGTATACTGCAATGCCATGTTTCTAGTTGTTATGTGAAGCTGCCATCAGCAGCTGTCTAAAATGAGGTCTGTTGGTCAACAGCTTCACCTTGTTCAACATCCTCTGTGCCAAAATCCTGCAAATAGCTTGACAAGTTGACCTCCGCATCTCAGGCTACAGCTGCAGCAACATCATTGTCAAACTCATAGATGGACTCTCCAAACACCTAAAAGTCCTTTGTGCCAGGGGCCATACTACCATACTGAGACACATGATAAACAACATCATGATCACTGGATGGGCTACTGGATGATACAGATAGCTGATGTGTTACAAGATAAAAAAACACAGATCAGGGCAATGTGCTCACATCACATGATAGATATCATCAAAGCCATGTGTCATATGTCTGTGGTGGTGCAGGGGTTAGTGTTGTTGCCTCACAGCAAGAGGTTCTCCATTTTGATTCTTGGTTAGGGTGCCTTCTGTGCAGTGTCTGCATGCCCTCCCTGTAGCTGTGTGGGATTCCTCTGGGTGCTATGGTTTCCTCTCACACTCCAAAGACATGCTGCAGGTGGATTGGACACTCTAAATTGGCCCTGTGAGTGAGTGGTAAAAATGAACTATTATGGCAGGGCTAGCCACCTGGTGCTGTAAACTTTGGCTCAAGATGATTGTCACTGTTGAAGTGACACTCCAACACTGTGTGCAAAAATGGGAAAAGGGGTTGAGGATTGATGAATATGTTTTATATATATATATATATATATATATATATATATATATATATATATATATATATATATATAATGTCACAAATAATAATGACTTTACATGAGGTCCACTGTATGTATTTTTCATGGACTCTACATGAATGAAGCATATAATTTGGTTACAAGGCCAACATAGACGACATATGTGTGGAATACAAAAAAAAAAAAACACTGGACAACATCACATGGAAAGATGGTGCTGTTGAAGAGGGATACATTTCAACTACAGTAGGGAAAAAAAAAACAGCATTAGTGATCACATCATTAGCACCATTAACCAGGTGAACACAGTTAAAAGATACAGAAGGTGTGACATACACATACCATTCATATTGGTTCATAGGGTCTGTATCATATGAGCGAATCGCACAAATTCCGAATGCTCATAATATCGAACGTACTGGACCTCGAAGTGCGTTTTCTGAGATCGTACAGTGACAAATGGGATATTTGTCCTTGCCTCATTGTAATGCAATCTTGGAGTTGGAATATCTATTTAGCGGGGGTTGGGGGGGCACAGCCCCGCACAATAGGAAGTTTGAGGTTTGATATGTTCGATATTATGAGCATTCGCAATTTGTGCAATTCGCTCATATGATATAGACCCGGTTCATAGGTGTTTATTAGGCTGATGAGCACAAGGGCCTTTTTAAGAATAGCCATGCATTCCAAATCTCTGACAAGTTCTGGTACACTTGATAAGTGTAAAAGGGGCTTGGAAGATGAAACATTTATAAGCAGGGGCCTTGCAGATGAAACATTTACAGGCTACCTGTGTACATTACACACATAGGTGCCAAACCAGTGACAAATTTCCTATTCCACATCCAGTTCTCCAAGTTACACTTAAATTGGGTTAGGAAGGAGCTCTGCTTCACATGGATGAGGAGCCTGTTCCAGAGAAGGGAAAATCTCTGGGTTAACATACTTGTCTCTCCATCAGGTCCGATTTATATCCTAGGTAAGGTTTAAGTCTTTAGAATGAGTAATTCTGGTGCTGTTTGTTTTGCAGAAATACAGAAGCCCTATCACAGTGGGTCTAATAATTCCTTGTATTCCAGGCATAGATCTCCCTTCAACAGCCTGTAAGAGACAGAATACAGGGATAGAGCATTGAGGTGGTCTGCATAGGACATATTACTTACAGCCTGCATTCTTTTAGTGAGGAACCTCTGTGGACATTTCAGTTGAATATGCCTGGTTAGGTACATACCAAAGGGGCATTGTACTCACTAATAGGTCAATGATGGCCCAATGCAGTGGAACAGTGACTTCCTTGGACCTAGATGCCATACCTTTATTTATAAATTGCACAACATAGAATGATTTTTCTCACTACTGTAGAAACGTGATGGTCAAGTGCTAGATTACTGTTTATGTGTGTCCCCAAGCCCTGACTACTGTGTCAACTGTAAGGGGTTTGTTGTCAGTATGATAGTTCATAGGTTCATAGGTAGGTACTAGGCTATTGGCCCAAGGGCGTAAGTAATCCTAGCCAACAAGGTACCCAGGCTTACACCACCCAAGAAAGTTATTTTCCTGTGCCCCTGTCGAGCAGAGCCAAAGAAGTGATCCACGGGGTGTATTTCCTATTTCCCATCCACTCATCAGGATTTTTCTTGAAGAGTGCTAATGAGGAACTTTGCTTGACATAGATGGGTAGCTTGTTTCAGAGTATGGGAAGTCTCTGGGACAGGAATCTATCCCTTCAGCATGTCCTGTTTATTGTGGTGACATGTAGCTCAGAGGGACTGGGATTTCTTTAGGTGCAGCATATCCAACAGCTCTGGGTTTGACATAGGTTTATATGTTAGGCAGCGATCACCTCGGAGTAGGCGATATGCTACGGAGTAAAGCTGGAGTTTTTTTAGATGCCCAGTGGAGGGCATTTGTTTGAAGCCAGTAATCCTCTTTGTGAGGTACTTCTGTGGCCTTTCCAGCTGCTGCAGATGTCATGTGAGGTACATTCCAAAAGGGGTGTTGTACTCTATAATGGGTCTAATGAGTGTCGGGCAGAGGGGAACAATGACCTATTTTTTCCTGGATGAGAACCCTTTTGTGATGAGGTGTGCCAAGTAGAAGGATTTCCTGACTACTGTGGTGATGTGATTATCAAAGGAGAGACTACTGTCCACCTGGGTCCCAAGGTCTCTTATCACACATTTGGCATTAAGTAGACTGCCGCCTATGTAGTAGTTCATGGGCAGAGAGTTTTTACCAAAGGGGATGACAATGCACTTTTTGGCACTGAGCTTGAGGCCATGGCTCTGACACTAGGCATCTGTCTCATTGAGGTCCTTCTGTAGGATGTCCACATCATTTGGGGACTTAACTATGCCTCCTAGTTTGCAGTCATCTGTGAACTTCATTAACCAAAGGCCTTCTGTGTTAGCCTGTACTTCAGAGAAGTAGATACCAAACAGGAGAGGTCCCAGGACTGAACCCTGTGGTACTCCACTTATCACTGGTTTGAAGTCAGATTTTGAGTCTGCAACTTTTACAGTGTGGGTTCTGTCAGAGAGCCAGTTGACAACCCATCTTGTGACATAAGGATTTATACCTAGTTTAGTGAGTTTATCTATAATTCCAGAATGGGGGATGGTGTTGAAAGCCTTGGCAAGGTCAAGATAGCCTGTGTGAACCACCTTACCCTCATCTATGGCTTTGGTGACTGCCTCAAAGAAGTCGATCAGGTTCAGGAGGCATGATCTGCCTTTCACAAACCCAAACTGGGTGGGGTCCAGAGTTTGGAGGTTACCAATGTCTTTGTTTATGAGTTCCATGAGGATATGTTCCATGGCCTTACAGATTAGGCTCGTCAGGCTAATAGGGCGATAGTTCCCACGATCGGTGGTCGGTCCCCCTTTGTGGAGTGGGATAAGTGTTGCTGTGTGCCATTCAATGAGCACAAAGCCTGATGTGAGGCTATGATTGAACGTGGTGCTTAGGTGGGGAGCCAGTTCATTCTGAAGTTCATGTAAAACGCAGCCTGGGATGTTGTCCATTCCCATAGATGCTGTGTTTTTGGCTTTAGAGAATGCAGCTTTCACCTGTGTAATTGTGATTACAGGGACTCTGCATTCTTCCTGTATAGATATGGACCCTTTAGGGGGTAATAGGGGGGTAAAGTTAGCAATGAATCTATCTGCCAGGATGTTGGCAATATCAGTTGGTGTGTCCCCAAGTCCCTGACTACTGTGTCAACTGTAAGGGGTTTGTTGTCAGTATGATAGTTCATAGGTTCTGTAATTTTCATGCCGTTGTGCTGTAACTCAGAGCAGATCTGGGTGCTGCCACTGAGATTCCTAATATATCTATAGAATGATTTGTGGTTGTCCTTAAAATCAGTGGCAGTTTTGTCTTTGTAGCTAGCTTTGAAGGATTTTATAAGGGATCTTAGCTTCTTGCTGATTCTGACCAAGGAGCTCCTCCACTCATGGGATTTTACTCTCTTTTGCAACAGTTTCTTCCTTCTGTTGTAGAGTTTGCTTATGGCAGGGGACCACCAGATTGGCTTCCTTTTTTTGGAGGATAGTGTCTTGGTTCTGTTCAGGATAGCACGATCCATGCACTTGTGTAAGTGCTTATAGAGTGCATTTCTGTAGGATTCAGCAGTTGTAACTGATAGACAACTTCCTGAAGGATACTATTATGCTAGATGATTTCCTGAAGGATACTATTATGAATTTCTTGGCAAGTAGTTTTAGTCCATGGCTCTGAAAGCAGTTTTTTGTTGGTGTCAACCTTCCCTGAAAACATTTGTGCCAGTGAGCGATTCTACGACTGCTCCTAATTTGACATCATCTGCAAATTTAACCAGCCAGAGACCATTGACATTGGATTTGACTTTAGTGAAGTAAATATAAAAAAAGAGAGGTCACAGGACCAATCCCTGAGGGACTCTGCTTGTGAATGGCCTCTTTGTAGAGGTGGACTCCACAATTCTACCTTCCAGTGTCCTGTTTGTAAGCCAGCCTGCTATCAACTAGGTAGCATAAGAGTTTATACCTAACCTCTTGTGTTTGACAACAATACCAGAGTGGGAAAGTTTGTCAAATGCTTTGAACAGGTAAAGGTATGTAGTGTGAACCATTTTGCCCTAATCCATTGCAGTGGTGACCTTCTCAAAGAAGTCCACCAGGTTGAGTAGGCATGACCTGCCTTTGATGAAACCAAATTGGGTTGGGCCAGTGTATGGAGGTTTCCTATGTAATTAAAGATCATTTCCATGATAAATATTTCCATTGGCTTTCACATGACAGTAGTGAGACTGAAGGGTCTGTAGGTTCCTGGGTCTGTTGATGGCCCATCTTTGTGTAGAGGAATGACTGCTGCATTTTTCCATTCATGAGGCATGAAACCTTTTTGGAGGCAACAGTTAAATAGCAACTCCAGAGGGCCTGATAGGTCAAACTTCATGAAACCTTTTTGGAGGCTACAGTAAAATAGCAACTCCAGATATGTCAAATTTCATGATACTTAAAATGCATCCTGGGATATTGTCTGGGCCCACTGATGCAATGTTCTTGGTCTTAGAGAGAACATAAAGGAGCTGTTCCCTAGTGATAGCTAGTGAGTTATATTTGATGGTATTTCCTGAGGGAAGTTTGAGGGGGGGAGAGTGGTATAGACTGTGCTGGACAGCAGTTTTGCTATGTCTTCTGAGTGAGTATAGATGGCTCCATTATCAATGAGATCAGCACACACTTGTGTGTTGCCTTTGAGGTTGTGGACATACCTAAAGAATTCCTAGGAGGCCAAATCTATGTAAAATTTGCATTAGTAGACTTTGTTTGTCCTCTGCATTATTTAATTTGTTTGAGGAGAATGTTTTTATCCTTCTGGGTGCTGCACTTCTTGACTTTTGCCATGATTTTTTTCCTTCTGTTATACAGCCTATTGATGTTGTGATTTGACCAGGGAGGCTTGTTTTTTGTGTTACTGCTGTACTTCTTTTGTGGGTATAGCTGCCTCTATGCAGCTATTAACATGTTTGCATAAGGTTTATGTGAACAGTTCTGCATAGACAGCAGTGTTCTCAGGGATTATGGGGGCTTGACATTTTACCAGGTTATCACCTAATAGTAGAAAGTTAGCCTTAGAGCAGTTCTTAAATATTACAGGGTTAACTGAGGTTCCTGGTTTTATTTTTACTTCAAAGGAGACTATTTTGTGGTCTGACCTTACCAGAGAGAGCATTACTTTAGGGACTGTGCAGCAGTCTCCCATATAACCATATAAGTGAAGACCAGATCCAGTATGTTTGCACCCCTGGTTGGTGTACTGACAATCTGGTCCAAGGAGTTTGTTACAAAATCCAGGAATTTCTGTGCCTGTATGTTTGGTGTCATATATGATTCCCAGTTAATAGTGGGGTAATTATTGTCACCCATGAATATTGTATTGGGTTGGATGGTGAATGTTTCTAATAAGTTTAAATACATGTTATGGGCTTCCTGGGTAATAGAGGGAGACCAATAGCTTGCAAGGAAGTCGTATGGGATTTTGCCTGTGGTGATTTGAATGCAGAGAAGATCAAGTGCATTGTCCTGTTTGACCAGCCTTGAGGTATATTTTTTATGTAAATTGTGACACCTCAACCTCTAGTCCCTTTCTGTCTAGTATCTAGTCTAAATATGCAGCAGGCATTATAGCCTTGCACTGCTAGTGTGCTCTCTGCGGCTTTAAACCATGTCTCAGTGAGTACACAGACCTCAGCATTCTGTAGGATGAGGAGAGCTTCTAGGGAGTGGAGTTTTTTGTTTAGGTTCCTAACACTCGCTAAGTGACATTGATGCAGACTGGCCTAGGAATAGGAAGAAGGACACAGTATTAATGGAGGACAACAACAGGATTAACGGCAATGACAGGTGAGAAACATCCGCTTATAATAACACCATATAGTTACAAACACCTTAGATAACATCTGAAGTCTGTATTAGCCCTAAACTCGTCCTATTTCTCTACGTATGCAAAGTTTCTAATACAGCTGCAGAAACCACCATTTTTAAATGTCCGGTGCTTCCAGACCCAGTTGGCAGCCTTGCTTCTCATAACTGGTATGTATTATCTGCAAAAAACAAAAACAGCATTATAAAATTGTATGTCTCTGTGTTAACCCTTGAACACCTAAACATAATGCTAAATGTGAATGGACGGTTTTTAGGGTACTCCAGGCATTTCTAGCTGTTATTATTGTTTAATTAAAGTAAGGAAACTCTCCATGTGTTTCTTCTGCTAGGCATGTGTAACGTGTTTGGGTAACACCGTATAGCACTAGTGCAATCTGTGCCTCTGAATGTAAAAAGCACACTCATATTTGAGTCTTTATGTGCTTCATTAGCAGCCACTGTTGTTTTAAAGTGGAAAATGGTAGACGGAACTTGCATTTAACATGCTTCGTCTGTTTTAGGATCAAAAGCTAGATACAACTTTATTTCCTGTATCTAACTTGCTGAGTCTGAAACGACAGCCTGTTTAAACTACAAAGTATCAGTTTAATATGTAACTAAGCATAGGAACCTGCTGAAAAAGTATATTACAAACTAAAATCAAGGTCTAACATTTGTTTAGCTTGGCTATTTTGTGATATTATAGAAAATAAGTTAATACTGTTTGTAATTATGAGTACTACAGACCTGCTTTCTACCATATTTTCTATAGTAGAAGTGAATGTGTAATGTTTGCTTGCTTGATGCCTAGACGTATATACCAGAAAGGGTCTCACTACTAATGTATGTTTTATTATAGGGAGAACCCCTCTAAATATCCTACCAAAAGTATCACCTGCCTGAAGAAAGCTCTACTGAAAACTTGTACCCACAAATAATCTACCTGAAGCCAGTCCTTCAATTGATAAGGTTAATACCTTGAACTTTACTGTCCCTCTATTACCCTGTAAGCTGCTGATCTAGGTCTAAAGGCCCCTGTAGTCTGCGCCCCCCATATTAATTTGTCTCTCTCCTGTTTTTAAATTAGCTAGTCTGACCCTAGCAGTAGTCCTTAGCCTGAAACTAATCCCTGTATACTGTATTACTCTATTCTGTTTTCCCTCTCACAGCCCTGAAAAACATACTCTGAAACCATAACCTGGAGTCAAAAAAGCCCTCCAAGTAAACCACTTATAGTTTGCACCTAGTATATAAACTAGTGTACAATACTGTTATATAGACAGCATAAATTAAATACAGTCTAAAATCAGCTTATAATAACACCATATAGTTACCAACACCTTAGAAAACACTTGGAGACTATATTAGCCCCACTTCACTTCCTTCCCTGCCCCCAAATTCCACCCGCCCCCAGTAACTCTACACTTCTAGGTACTTAACTACACCCCCATGTATACTACCCTATCAGCCTGTACCTCTACTCCCTTTGAACCTGTTCCTCCTTCCTATCAGCTCTCTCTTCATACTCTCTCTTACCACTCTGACACCTCAATATTGGTAGTTACTCCTTCTATTGTAGTGTCAGTCCAACAACTAACCATCATGTTCCACTACTATGTACTACCCATTCTGCTAATCACCTAAGTAATCACCCTGTATGAAGACCAGATGCTTATCACTTATCAATACCCTAATGGTCATACTTTCACCCCAACTATAAAGCATCCCACTTTCAGCCATGTCTTTAACAAAGGGAACAACTCAACCCCTTGTACAATCCTCCAGCCTACCAACCCCAGGCACACTAGCTCCAGACCTAGACAACACTATAAACTCCTATATAAACTCCTGAAGCTTATAGTAAAATATAGACCCAAAATCATACTTGGTGAGGACATTCACCCCAACTCAGGCCCTTCCACCTCTGATATATACACCCCCTCTAAATGTAACCTAAGCTAACTACCTAGAATCAGTAGACCAACTAACTCTCTCCTGACCTGTCATCTCAATATTAGTAGTATTAATAACAAGGTACATGAACTGCATTCTCTCCTGGCTGTCCACTCCCCTGAGATACTATGTCTATCTGAGACCTGGCTAAAATCTAACATACTGACAATGAGGTGTTACTTCCTGGGTATAATATACACAGGCTAGATTGTTCTTCCAGAAAGGGGGTGGGGTAGCTATACCGTATAAATCTGAGTTGAATCTGACCAGAGATGTTAATCAACCACCTCAGATTAATAACTGAGATTCTTGCCACTAAACTGCAGCCTAACAAATGTAAATGCATTAACATCATCTGCATGTATATACCTCTGGGCAATAACATGGACACACTGGAGGATACCCTTCACTAGCTATCATGCCATTACCCCCAAGAAACCCTACTGCTGCATGACCTTAATATAGACTGGGGAACCTGTTCCTCAGAATCCCCCTCTACCCACATCAATCTGCATGCATTTACACAAACTATAACCACCCCTACCAGGCTAGGTAAACCCAATCAAAAAGAAAGTATACTCGACTGGGTGCTTGTAAATAGTAATCCCCAACTGTACACTGTGGGTACCTTTCCTGATGACCTACATGACCATCTCCTCACTTATGTAGTTAAGTAAAAAGTTATTAACTCAAAGCCACCCATACTCAGGAAAGTCGGGTACAATAAAGACTGTGATCAGGCCAAATTCTAACAGGAACTTATCTCCTGCAAAAGGGTCTATACTAAAATGCCTCCCCCTAGAGGAGGCAGTAGTATATTTTAACAAAAAATTTCTAGAAATCCTTGATCTGCATGCACCTGTCTGCTCAAAGCAAACAAAAGCAACTACGGCACCATGGCTTAGTAAAGAGTCCAGGAAAAAATTCAATATTAGAAACAAATTATGGGCTTGATGGTGCTTCAGTAAAGACCCCCTGGATCATGTTAAATACAGGCAAGTCAGAAATGATACCAAAAAATCAATTCTAAATGACAAAAAACAATGCTACTGTAAATTACAGACAGTTAACCAGAACAATCATTAGAAGTTCTGGGCAGGTCTAAATAGCCTACTCCATCCGGGAAAAACATCCACTCCCATCCCCGCTGGTTTCATTGATAAATCTCCTAAAGATGTCTCAGACAATTTCAACTATTTCTTTACTGAAATAATTCAAACTCGAGCTAGCCAACTACCTCCTAGCTCCCTCGGCCCTGACAATACCACCCCTTTTAATAGATTCTCATTTAGCTTCCAACCAGTGCCCACATCACTCATCCATACCCTTATCAAAAAATTAAAATCCACCACTCTCTCTGCTGACCAACTTCCCACCGAATACCTTCAAAAATCAGCTGATGCCATAGCCTATCCAATATCAATACTAATTAACCATACCATAGCAAAGGCAAAAATTCCCAACATTTGGGAAACGTCCTATTTATTTATTTTATTTGTTAACCAGAGGTGTCTGAATGAGCTGAAAAGGCCCTTTTCAGCAGAGGCCCAGGGAAAAAAGCTCCACAAAGAAAATTTACAGACACATTTAGTTGTTTAGACATGGTCAGTATACACACAAATTACAAGAGACATGTTTTTACAGTGGTATGCGGCACATAAACAGTTACAGTGGAGAGAACAAACAAAAAAAATTAATTTTAAAAATAAAGGTAATTAATAGATTTGTGGTGTACAGCTGAAATTTGGAACATAGGTAGAATACATACATAGTACACAGGTACAGTACATACATTGTAGATTAGTCAGTGTTTGTGAGTAAGATTGAAAACTATTATCAAGTGCTCTAGATTTAGTATTTTTTTTATTTTTTTTATTTTATTTTTATTCTAGATTTAGTATGTATATGTTATCTGCTTTCACTAGCCTGGGGAGCAGTCATGGCACTGCCAACTTTGCTTGAGATGTTGCCTGATGAGGTCTTTAAAGGAGGCTTTGGATGATGTGTTTTGAATGCTAGTGGGGAAAGAGTTCCATTTTTTAGCCATTGAACTGCTATATAGCACATCTCCAAAGCTATTGTAGCTGTTGGTGACTTCTAGTAGTAGTTTGCTTGATGATCTAAGAGGCCTTTTGGCTGAGTGATGTTGTACTAGGTTTTTGAGGGCCGGACACTTATTTGGAGGTAATAGAATGACAGAGGCAGAGCTGATTGTAGGTTAGGAGGTTGGGCAGTTCAAGCCAGTGGAGCTGTCTCAAAGCAGTACAGTGATGAGTTCTATATTTGCAATTTGTAGCAAAGCGGGCAATTCTGTTATAGCAGGCTTCCATTTTGCTTAGTTCAGTTTTGTTGAGATTAGTCAGAATGGGAGATGCATAGAGTAGGGTGGATAGAAGTTGGGAGTGATATGTTATCCCACTATATAAAGGAAGTTCCTCCACTGAATTCTCCAATTATAGCCCTATAGCTATACTTTCATCACTTGTAAAAATAATGGAAAAATGATACACAAACAACTCATGCACCACATAATCCAAAATCACCTCATGGCTGATAACCAACACAGTTTTCGTCCACACTACAGTACAACCTCAGCCCTACTGGCCTTTACCAACACCATAAACAGCAACCGTAACAATAATTGTATCTCCTCTGCCCTCTTCTTGGATCTCTCCAAGGCATTTGACATGGTAGATCACCAACTTTTGTTACACACCATGCAAACATTCTATCTAGATTCTAAAGCCCATCTATGGTTCAAATCCTCCCTCACTGGGAGGCAGCAGGCTGTTCTCTGACAGAACAAGCTTTCTAAACTACTACCAAACACCCTTGGAGTACCATAAGGCTCCATATTAAGGCCCCTACTGTTCTCAATTTTTATTAAAAACTTATATACTGTCATCCCAAATGTCAGCTGTATCCAATACGCTGACGACTCCACCCTGGTTTGCTCAGCTACATCTCCTTCAGATTTGAGGTCTGCTACCCAGTCCACCTTTAATACTTTACAAAACTGGCTCACTAATCACCAGCTATTATTAAATCCCAAAAAACTAAAATGTTGTTATTCTCACCTACTCAAAGGTCTTCAACTTTCTCCTTCACCATAAATGCAAAAGATGGCACAGTTATCTCCCCAGACCCCTCTACAAAACTGCTTGGTGTCATTATTGATAATAACCTAAAATTTGAACTTCATGTCAGTCAATTAATAAAGAGCATCAATAAAAAACTTGGATCATTGTATAGAATAAAAGCCTTTCTAAACCCTCCAGCAAGGATTGGCATTGCCTACTCTCACCTAATTTCAACACTTATATATGTTTCCCCCCTTCTATATAACCTAAACAAGTTGATATTAAACAGACTGTCTACCTTTTACAATCACATTGCCAGGTTTGCCACTGGCCTGCCATGCAGAACCCACCATTGCATCAAGCTCAAACAGCTTGGGTGGCTAGAATTTCTCAGTCTCATACAATATAACTTTCTGATCATAGCTAACAAAATTCTCTATAATCCAGACAATACACCAGCTCTTGGAACTATTATCAACCCCCAAAACAATCAGAGACTGCTTAGATCCTCAAACAAACTTCTAATTCATACATTCAAAACCAATAATACAGCAGGGGAAGCTCTCTTTGCAAACTCTGCAGGTAGAGCCTGGAATCTACTTCCAGCTGACATTACTATGCTCTCCTCCCTAAGTCAATTTAAGACCAGACTCAAACAACATCTGGCACTAAACTGGCTCTGCCACTGTAGCAAGCCTGGCTAACCAGCATTCATGAATGTACATAAAAATTTAATACCTGTCACTATTAATTTGTTGTTTTCTCCTGACTGTAACTAGTGCTAACTAGTGTTGAGAACCTGGATTTTTTTGCTTGTCAAGGTATTTACTGTAATATCATGCCTGTATTTGTTTGCATTGCGTTTGTGGATTTTTGTCTGTTATATTGTCTTTATTACTTTGTTTACTTTGTATACCCTGGAGCTTTTTTCTCTGGGCCTCTGCTGAAAATGGACATGAATCCAGTCAGACTATCCCAGTCAACAAATGTAAAATAAAATAAAAAATAAAATAGTTAATCGCACTCCACTGACAGACTCCTGCTGTGGTGAGGTTGTGGCTAGTACTATGGATCCTGCAGTGAGAAAGTAAAGAGAAAGACAACACAGTCATTTATTTAGCAAAATGTGACAGCATCCAATATACAACACAGTAACATGGGCTGCAAATACTCATATGATGGGCATTGCACCTGTACACCGGATGGATCTGTGTTGACAAATATTGACATGCATGTCATGTATCACATGTGTGCTACACATTGGTGCAAGCTGGGACAATTTTGCTGTAACATACCTGGTCTGTCTGCACTTGAACCTGCATCCTCAACTGAATGTATGTGTAATTTACAATGTTAAGTAAACTACAATATGACAGTAAACAGCAGTGACCTAAAATAAGGCTGAAGCAATAATGAGGTAGTAGTCACAGTAAAAGTATGGAGACACTCACCTACTATCCCTGGTTTAGTCCCAAAGTAGATAGACCTGTGAATAATAATGCAAACAGCATTACAATTTTTTTTGGACTGCTCTGTCTGTACTTCAGTTGTACCAATACATGTCATGAGACTTGCATTCATCACCCACACTCTGTGTGGATGTGTGTGCATAGCTCAGCTCTGTTGCTGTTATCAAAAACAACCGTATATGAGTTTGCATATTACAGCAATGTGCAGTGATTGTGTCAATACACAGCCATGTAATAGAAAGATATACATGTTCAGCCTGGAATTCCATCTTCAATCCCACCACTGGGGATGTATCACTCCCCACTTGCTGTATGTAGTGAGGCCAAAAATATTGTGATGTCATCAGGTGTGGGGGTCAATTGTAGTCCACCACCAGTCTCATCCCTCGATCTCCCATAACGTTTTACTCTGTTGGCTGCTTAAAGGATCATGTTTGAGCAGCAGCATCTAGAGGCATCACGGGATCAGCTGTGTCCTCCAGCTACATTGATCATGTTGGTGAGGTCAGTCTACATGTCATGTCTTCAAACTGTATTGCCTGAATAGCCTAGGAGTCTTCATACATGTTGCCAGACAGCATCAATTATGATGTAATTTTCCTGGGAGGAGTAGTTGTAACCTCTAGGATGTTGACCATCTGAAAGACAGTGATACATACATAATAATATTCCTCTGTGAGCTCATTTATGTATTTGATTCTGTAAAAAGTATATGTCACCATAAACAGTATGCATTCCTGTGCAGTGCAAATGTCTGTATAATACTATCTGTGATAAATAATAACATGACATATAAAAAGTAACAAAATGCCTTCATATAAAACATTTGTAAAATTAACTTAACTTGTATTATCATTGCAGTTTGTGAGTGGGATCAGAACCCCTCTCATTACATATATGTTGAATGGATGTCCAAAGAGAACAGCATCATACCACAGGAGTATGCTTACATGTCACATTAAGATGCTGCAGCAAGTAACAATATAACAACTTACATAAAGTGATGGAAAGCCTCAGGATCCATAGGCAGGTCATAGACAGTATGGATCCGTAGTATACTGAAAGAGAAGTGATACAACCTTTAGTTAAGAAGCATTATTGAAAAAATATCTGTAACAACAACAGCATATGTTTTTAACAGCTTTGTTAGGAAACATGAATTAAGAAATATCAGTAATATCAACATAGCATACTACATATGGATAATGCTGAAATCTGTTACATTACAGAGTGCAAGGAATTACCAGTAAGAACTGGAGATAATCTTTAAATCAGTCTTCATATACTGTTAACATTTGCAATATATGTCTGTCTATACAACTGCATATGGGACTGAATTCACTTATTTAAAATAGCAACACCAGTATGTATAAAGTTCAAAATAACTTACTCCAGTAACTCATAACAACTTCTGTTAAAGATAACATTTTGAGTAACAATTAATTTATTTTAATTGATTATAATAATGACCAAAACAGAAATGCCAGCAATTGCCAATGTACATCTCACTTCAAATCACAGACTTAAAGTGCACCTAATGTGCATCCACCTTTAAGTTCCAGTTGCGCCATACATAATTAATGAGGTTTATTAAAATTCAAGCTTTTGGAATCCCATTTGAACACCTCTGTGTAAATTGGCTTAATGCACTGTACCACCCAGACAAGCTGCATAAACACCCAATGGGTATTAGTAAATCGTAGCATGTATGGCATTTGCCCATTATCTTCCAGTGATCTGATAACATGGGGTTCCTATCAGTTTGTCAAAACTTCAGCAGTTTGAACACCATAATTTAAAACTGTGAAGTTCGAAAACTGATTATCGGGAAGCCGCAGAACACCAAATCCTTTCGCAGGGAAAGAATTTGGTTGGCCATTTCTGCTGCTTCGCTATTTTCTGCACTGTGGTGGAAAGTTACGGGTCAGATTCAGGTAAGTGCGCGATTGTGTGGATGTTAGGACTAGGGCACGGGTTAGGTGAGTTAGGGTTAGGGTGCGGGTGAGGTGGGTGTGCGATAGTGATAGACTTTAGGGCTAGGGCGAGATAGGTGAGTTAGGGTTAGGGTGCTTGTCAGATGAGTGTGCGATAGTGACGGACCTTAGGGTTAGGGTTTGGGTTAATGTAAATGGATAGATAGTAGTGTATGTACAGTTTAGTGTAGGGTTAGATGTAGGATTTTAAATGTATGTGTGTGGATTACAGTTTTTTTGGTGTGCTTGTGTTGTGTTTTTGTTTCTTGGAACAGTGACTTTTTTCCCTGTGAAAAAAATCGCTATTCTAAGCCTTTGATGGTTTTGCACTTCGAGGTTAGAAGTTCAAACATATGGTGTTCGAACTTCTGCCATTTCGTCGAAGGGATATAGACCCGATAACATGATATCAGTGTCACTTTCAAATATTGATTTTGCTACATTTACTGATCAGACTATTGCTAACTGTGAACTGAGTGATACCTCAGTGTGCATTTCTCTGTGTCTGTATTTTCCAGACTTCTTCAACTTGAGGATTGTGATGGCTTCTTCGAGGAGGCTGAGACATGTCTGTGCACCAAACTGGACTGTTCAAGATATGACCCAGATGGTGACTGTATATGTCAGATTGGAGTGAAGGATGAGATCCAGACCCAGGAACTTCTCCATGATAGATGTATGGAACCGGATCACTAAGGAGCACCAAAGGAGGACAGGGATCTACACAATGGAGTGCAATTTTACCCCTGCTATGACAACCTGCATCAGAGTGATGGAGAGGATCTATGACAGAGGGTTGCCAAGGTGTGGAGGCAGACCGTAGATCTCTACATTTTGTCAAAATTCTATGCATACCTGCACATTTCCATAGATTTTACAGCTATTTCTCTGTCCCATACATATCAGATAGATGTTTTTATAACCATTTAGTAGCCTCTGTAACAATTAGCTCATAGGGATAATTAAGTGGACTTGGTAAATACTGTAGTATTAACTGTAGGCTCCATTCCCGTGTTGTTAATTGATTTAATAATGTGTATAACATCCATAATTATGCCCTTTATAGATGTATATATGTTTTAAAACATTTAATGGCATAATTTAACATAGCCATTGTCATTGTGTATCACTGACACCTATAGCACCTTGGCCATGGACGACTGAGCACTGTGTCATTTTCTGTTATTGCACCACAGTATCACCTACTGCACAGATATACATTTGATTAGAAAGACATGCATAACTTCTTTAATTCATTATTCATAAGAAAGTACACATACATGTTTACTTAGGCTAAAAATGAATGCCTGTCCAACTGCTTACACATATGATTTCAGTTATACGTTGATAGCTGTCATTTCTGTACAGTAATATGCCCAATACATTTTTGCAATTTCCATATTTATCCATTCTCCATAGGACTTTTAATAAACCCATTGTACCTGTTTTCTGAAAGGAGACCCTTCCTGACTGTTAGCTTGAGCTGTAAGGTAACTGGTCAGCATGTTTAAGTTTTGGTGTGCTGTAGGTTCCAATCCACATAAGGGAAACATATATATGAAACTGTCATTTTGGTTTAATTCACCCAAAGCATTTCCTTGGGGAAGCATATTTCTGAACTTGATATTAATGTTTCTCTTTTGCATGTTTACAAATAACTCAGTTGTTGAAGTCCTATGAATATACTATGTAATAAATCTGTAATGCTCTGATAACATCAGCTTTCTAACAACAGGGTTTGTTTGGGAATATAGTGCACTGGCTATTAGGTTGGCTTTTAAAGAAACAGAGCAGCATGCCTACATTTTGGCATGCTGTGTGTTCAAATCTAGAGAGTGGACACATATCTGAAACTGTTATCTGGCTTTAATCCACCTATACCACTTATTTAATGAAGCATATTCCACTTATAGATGTTAACATATATTTTGAGCATGGTTGCAAAGAACTTTGTTATTCGTTGAATTACTACTCATATATCTGTAATCCATAATGTCCTGTTGACATCAGCTATTTGCCAACTGAATGCGAAGAGTTAAACTAACCAACACGAAAACACAGCCACAAGCAGTGAGAACCCAATTACTGATTGTAGAAAAGTCTGTGCCGAAACTTTTAAAAACATAAAATGTATAAAAAGAAGATAAGTGCTTTTGTCTCTTTGTAACGTATCTCTATAGACTTCATTAGACATCACATTAAGGTCATATGACTATTTTTATACTATACAAGTCAGGTGACTACATTTTAAACCTGTAGCCTAAAAGACTCTTAAAGAAACATTGTTGCTAATATATTACTTTATGTTCATGTAGCGATCCACTATATGGTGACTTTGAAACCATTTGAAAATTCTTGATAACACTTAGAACCACTTAGAAATAGACCGATCAATACTTACAACAGCTTAAATTATGTAAAATATCAGTGATATACTATTATCAATAATATAAAATAATTTAAAATGATAAAATTATAAATGCATAGCTTGTTGACTATCCATGTTGAATGTAATTTAAAAAAAAATATATAGTGAAAAATATAACTAATGAAATTAATGTCTATAAGCTTTCATCATAAGGAGATAGATAATAATATCATTGGGGCCAGGTGGTTGTGTGGCATTTAAAAATATTTGCCACCATAGTTCATGTTGCTCAGGGATTATTGTCCATGGTCCACCTCTAGGATGGATGTCTATCTTCTCCAATATTACAAACTTAAAACTATGATCATTATGAGTAAAGATATGTTTATATAATGCATTGGTGGACTTAGCCTTCCTGATATCATAGGAATGTTCGTAAATGCTGTTTGAGCTTTCATTCAGTTTTTCCTATGTAATAGGCAGGACATTGGATACATACCACTTCATAAATTACTCAGTTTGATTGGCAGATGTACAGCCCTATAATATATATTTTCATATTGTTGATCTGTACTTCATAACCGGAGTATACGTGCTAACACTGCTGGCAAAACCCACATTTTGACATCATGCCAGTTGTAGATTTTGGAGCCTTAGCTATGTCATCAAATATATTTTTGAAATTAGTACCTCTTTTATAAATAATTTTTGGCCTAACTCCCAGTTGTTCATAGATATCTTTATCACTCTTGGTCAACTGCCACTAATATGTGAACTGCTAAACAGATGAGGAACTGAATAAGCCATTTAGAAGCATCTGTAACTGATGGCAGAGTAGAAGAAGTAGAAGGCAGGAATACAGAGGGAAAGTAAGTGGCCTTTGATATAGCAAGGTGGGAATTCCTGTGGGAAAACACAGTGGAAAAGGCAGGTGAGGAAAGTGCATATATCAGATAAAGACCCTGAAATTAAAATGCTCATAAATAGAGGAATATCTGTGGAGAAAACGACAGAGAGGTGGAGCAGACAGGGGTGCCTGCTATCTCAAGCCTGTTTGTGTTTCTGCTCGAGGAGCTACCAGTGGACATCAGACAAAAGTTAGCAATGCTTGAAGAAAAAGCGGGGATAAACTCCCCATTTGTGTTACATGCAGATGAGTACATGTTAATGTTGGAAAATGTGACTGCAGCAATCAAAACGTGAGACAGATGGTACTTAGGTGCAAGAACAAAAAGTGTTAGTGAGATTAGGAAAAGGGAAGGGTAATATGGAAATAGGCCAAATAAAAGAGGTAGAGTTCCTCAAATATCTAGGGCTATATACTGGGAACACTGTGAGACAGACAATTGGGAAACCTAGAAGAAGTTGAAAAAAAAGGTAGAGGATACATGCCAGAGATGGGGTGAGAAGAATTATACATTCTTGGGAGAAATAATGCGATAAGGAGGATGGTGATACTACCTTCTTCTACCCCACAACATACAAATAGACCCTAGGAACTAATGGTTACAACAAATGTAAAAAGACATAGATGACTGAGTCAATAAATGTCAAGGGGAAATGAGAGAGCAAAGCAAAAATGAGAATGAGTGTGAAAATGGGGTCTGGGGCTCCCACATATCTCTTTGTATGCACTGATATGTAACGTCATTCAATGGACACAAATAGATGAGAAGGAGGTTAATACAAGTTGATAAAGCAGAGTGAGACATGGCGATGCATACTAAAGGGTGTGAATGAAGCAGCAGTGAAAGAATTGGGATGAGTGAAGTGGGGTGAAAGGAGACTTATAAGACTATGGGGAAGAGAAGGGCAGGGCCAACATAGAGATGAAAAATGAAGAAATCTGGAGGAAAAGTGGGATAGCTCAAAGTAAGATTTGGTGTGCAAAGAAAAGAATGGTGGAAAAGATTTAAAACAGCGGAGTCAATAAAGAATGCAGGAACCCCAGCGGTGGGACTGATTGATACTCAAGGAGACCTATAAAAAGAATACAGAGAGACAGAGAAATAGGAGAAAGGGATGGCAAAAAGAGAGAGAATGGCATCCATGGTAAGTGTGGGAGGTTAGGAAGGCAAAGGGACAAACATATCTATGAAGCACTGAGGCAAAGAAGGGACAAGGCAGAAGAAGAAAGAATTGTGAAAGGGAAGAATGATGGCAAAGAGTTGCAGGATACCGACAGTAGACAATTCAGCCCTGAGATACATGCAGAAAGTACACCGAGTGGGAGGTCAAAGCCTGAGAATGCTGCATACATGGTATCTAACTCCCATGCAGTTGATAATGGAAGGTGACGAGGAGGGCAGTAGATGCTAGAGGTGTCAGGGGGAAGAGGCAGGAATGACACATGTTTTACGACTGTGGGTGATCACAAGATGTCTGGAAACAGGCACAAAAGGTTTGGGAGACATATTTCAGAATGAAGCAGACCATACTTGTGAACTCTGTTTATGGGGTATAAAGATAGAGAACAGCATCTGGAAAGAAAGGGAAATGAACATTATTAGACTACTAAATACCAGACTTAAAACCATCATCACTCAAAACTGGATGGAGACAAGAACAGTATGAATTACATAATAGGTTACAATGGGTGTTTGAAGAAGATTTCAAAAACTGACTATAATGAGGAAAAGAGGAGAGGAAAAAAGTGAGAAAGCAATGGGAAAGCATAAGAATGTAACCTGGGTGAAAATCATACCAGGAGGAAGGACAGGGCTAATCCAGAAGCAGTCGAGGGCGGGGGTTGGGAATGTGTAGGAAATAAAAGAGACGACTGCTGATGAGATATGATGCATAAGCACGAGTATTGCATATGAATGCAATAAACTATACGGAGTTAATACAAATTAAAAAAGACAAGAAATTAACTTAGATACATAAAACATCTTGCCATTTAGACAACTACACTCAGATATTATTGTGTCACAGCATACTATAATGAAAATATTTGTAAGACAAAAGATATTCTTACCGTCCTACTATTAAAAAGTAGGTCTTTAACAGATTATCAGCAATATGACATTCAGATCAGGAAAGAGATGACAGCCATGGTTCTCGCTTGCTAGAATTTCATGACTACATCTATGGTAAAAAGAAAAAAAAATAGCCGAACTCAATCGGAAACTGCTCCATAGTATACTGTTATACTGGTATACTGAATAAAATACCTTAAAGGCTCAAAAGAAAGCCATCACATTGCAAAAGTAAGAACAGCAAATTCAGTACGAACCTGATAAACATATGCATATAGCTGAAACACGTCTGAAGATGCACCTGCCTCAGAATAAGTACAAAATGTTTAAGGGGACATGGAAGTGTTCTAGAGTATTTCTCAATTGCTATCGCCTGCTAAGGATTCAGAAGAACTTATCATTAGCTTGAAAAATTACTGAGTTGCATTTCATGCATGATATTATTTTAGAAGGCTAGATGATACAAAATCATTCATTCATTCATTCATTCTTTAATAAGATGTTATTTTCCATGCAGAGCTGAAATGACTACTATTCAGGATATTAACAAAGTTAGAGTGATAATTCCTACATAACTATAAGAAAAATTCTCAGAAGAAATCATTCATCACATATGCATTACCACTGCTCAGCTCTCTCAATATTAAACTGGCTTGAGCTCCCCAACCCTCTATCTCTTAATCAACTATCCTTAGCCCATAAAATAATCTATCAATTCAACAACTGCGGTGCCATCTCCTCTTTAGTTCATTCTAATACTAATAGCAGATCCTTCAGATCTTCCAACAAAGTTCTACTAAAGGTATTTAACTCCCACAACAAACATGGTGACAACATCTATTCACATAAAATAGCCAAACTCTAGAACACCCTTAAAGACACAGTAACAAAAAATCCAGTACATTATCAGTTCAAATCACTTCTAAAGGAACACCTTATAAGACACTGGCTGTGCTCCTGCCACTCCCCAGGCTAATCTATTTCCCCCACTCTTATTAACCTTTCTCACCTTACCTTCTAACCTTACCTACACACTATCTACTGTGTTGCTCATTCTTTACTGCAATTGAACATTTCTGCAGATTACATTATAGCTAGTCTCTTGGCTGATCCTGCAACAGTAATTGTAAAGTTCTACTGATTGTATTATATTTACTGCTACTTGATTGTGTTGTACTTATGATTGTGTTGTAATACTGTAGTAACTGTACAGTTCAACTGATTGTATTGTATTTACTGCTTCTTGATTGTGTTGTACTTCTGGTTGTGTTGTAATACTGTAGTAACTGTACAGTTCTACTGATTGTATCGTATTTACTGCTACTTGATTGTGTTGTACTTCTGATTGTATTGTAATACTTAGTAATTGTACAGTTCTACTGACTGTATTATATTTACTGCTACTTGACTGTGTTTTACTTCTGATTGTGTTATAATACTGCAGTAATTGTACAGTTCTACTGATCATATTATATTTACTGCTACTTGATTGTGTTGCACTTCTGATTGTGTTGTAATACTGTAGTAACTGTACAGTTCTACTGATTGTATTGTATTTACAGCTACTTGATTGTGTTGTACTTCTGATTGTGTTGTACTGCTGTGGAGCTTTCTCCCTGGGTCTTCAATATTTAACAGAACCTTGCATCGTACTGTCTCTTGATGCTGTAATAATTCTATTGTACTAATGTTTGCTGTTATTGTAGTTTTGTTTGTTGTTTGTATTACTGTGGAGCTTTTTTCTCCTCGGATCTCCACTGAAAATGGGCCTCTGGCCCAGACAGACATACCCGGTTAACAAATGTAATAAATAAATAAATAAATAAATACATAAATAAATATGAGCATGAGAAAATGCAAAGAGAGAGTTTATGCTAGTGTATATTTGTCATGGGCTAAAATATATAAAACTGTGATGCATGTAGCTTACATAGAAATTCTAACCAGAGAGCACACCTCATGAAATTCTGCCTTTACTTAGGATGAGCAATTACATGCACTTGTTTAGCATAAAATCTTAGCATTTTCATTATGTGTTGATTTATATCCCAAATTACAGCAATCAAAGTATAGTCATTACCTTAATATCCATTTCTGTGAGGCATATAAACCAGAGTAGGCAGTCACTGAGAGTTGTCATCAGATTGTTAGCCAAGAATTTCCTATATTCCAGAACAATTGTGTATTTAGGGGCATTAGCTCAGATACCTATAAAACAATGCACTGCTGGAATGCATGCTGCAAACTGTGACAAATCTGAGCAGGAAAAACTGAAGTTTCAATTTGCTTAACTGTTATCTCCCTGACTTGGAATATTGGAATATAAATATCCATTTTTTCTGTCCATGGATTTCTCTCCATCCATACTTCTCAACTTCTTTGAGCAAGAAATCTGGACAAAGCCATAGATAACAGTGGAGCAAAGACCAAAACATTGGCACAATTTTTAAATATTGCTCTTATAAACTTAGCACATAGTTAGAATAGCAGGTTGTACATTAGCATGAATTTTCTGAAGGGTATGAAGTTTGAAACTGAAATGTGTGTCATTATTTTCTGACTTCAGTCCCCAATTATATGTCAGAAAAGATTTTAAGAGGAACAGACCAAAAACATGGGGTACAAAATCTAGACATCCTGCAAAAATCTATACAGTTGAGAGGTATGTCTCCAGCTCTTTTTCTGCTGGGTAGCCATTTAGATTAAAATTAGCAATTTTGTTTTCATTATTACCTCCACTCTATACGTATTCAGCAACAGAATTACTTCAGGAGAGCTAGAGGGAACAGAAGGGGGTTAGGGGGCTGCTGCAGGAGGGGCTGCTCTGGGGGGGATGATCTATTACCCAGACTAGGACACTTTTGACCGTGATTTGACTCTAGTCTCAAATATCACCTGAGACTAGCACAGGCAGAATGCAGAATGGGAAATTGGTCATTTAGTTTATTCTGTATTAGTACTGCCAACTAATCATGAAGTAATAATATGTAATTAGAAGCTTAATGTATTTAATTAAATTTATGTCTGTAGATATTCTCTTTGCACTGACAATAATTAAATTAACAGTATGTAGTTAAATTTTAATTTGTATTCAAATACATTTTTTTGGATTCAGATCTATGTTACTTTTTCTTTTTCTTTCAGCTGTTCCCATTAGGGGTCACCACAGCGGATCATCTGTTTCCATTTCTTCCTGTCCTCTGCATTTTGCTCTGTCACACCAACCACTTGCATGCCCTCTCTCACCACATCCATAAACTTTATCTTAGGCCTTCCACTTTTCCTCCTACCTGGCAGCTTCATCCTTAGCATCCTTTTCCCAATATACCCAGCATCCCTCCTCAGCACATGTCCAAACCAATGCAATCTCGCCTCTCTGGCTTTGTCTCCAAACCGTCCAACCTTGGCTGACCCTCTAATATACTTATTCCTAATCCTGTCTACCCTCATCACACCCAGTGCAAATCTTAACATCGTTAACTCTGCCACATCCAGCTCTGACTCCTGTGTTTTTGTCAATGCCACTGTCTCCAACCCATATAACATAGCTGGTCTCACTACCCTCTTGTAGACCTTCCCTTTTACTCTTACTGGTACTCATCTGTCACAAATTCCTCCTGACACTCTTCTCCACCCATTCCACCCTGCCTGTACTCTCTTCCTCACCTCTCTTCCACACTCACCATAACTCTGAACTGTTGATCCCAAGTATTTAAACTCATCCACCTTCACCAACTCTACTCCCTGCAGCCTCACCATTCCTTTAGCCTCCCTCTCATTCACACACATATATTCTGTCTTAGTCCTGTATTTCACATTCTGCACACAGTCTAGTGTCAAGATTTCACATTATATATTTATAATATTGACTTGCATTCAATTTGTTTTCAAAATATGGGAATACCACATACAGTGATACATAACCATTGCATGTACCACATGAGAAATAGTTACATGTAAAAGGAATTTGAATTACATATTTCACATTACTTAACTTTGTAAGTCCATGTCTACGTTTTTTGTTTGGTCTTTCTTTACCATTTTGTCTCTCCAGATCTCATCCGGGCATCCATCAAAGCACATCAACATTTTTAGAATTGTCTGAAAAGATGTCAGACCAGGATTAACTTTTTTGGGTGGGGGTAGGGGTTCTATTTTCTCCAGAATGGACAATCTGTATTCATCAGACCTTTTGTGTTTGTGGCTCAGATACGATGGCCTGAATATTTATGATGATATTGGATCCATTTTGTTTACCATCTCTTTTTTCTTTCCTGTTGTCTCACATCTGATTTGTTGATTGGGATTCCTTTTCTCAGCATGTAAAGTTTTCTCTAGTCTTTGTGTCACTTATGGATTGGTTTCCTTACCATGTTCACTCTCTGGTCACCTTTGCTGTCCTGCACTTCTCCTGGTGCTTGTAACTACATATGATTGGATCCATGATCCAGCCTGTACAATCTGTGGATTCCTGCAAGGACTGAAGAAGGACCTGTTTACTTTGCTTTACTGTAACCATCCTGACTGGGTAGGTCATGCATTAATTTACCCTTAGGGAACTCTTTAAAGCACATAACCATTTTCTCTTGAAGGCAAAGAAAGTCTTAAAAGCCTTTCAAAATATTTATGCTGGCATCTCCATAAAGAATCGTCTGTGGTGTCTTTATTTGTTAGGTGCGCATAAGCATAAATATGTGCTTAATAATGCTTATGCTCTGCTTTGGGAGACTAACACTATGTACTAGTTTGATGGATGCTTAAGTTTTCTTTGAAGATATCTTCTGCATATGAATATAAGTACTCCTCATTAATAAACTCCAAGATTTTCAAGATCCAAAGGTTTTTGCCATCTTGAGTGCTTTTCAAGGTCAGCAAGTATTGCTCCTGCCAATGAACCTCATTGTATAGTATTTTATTTATTTACACTGTATCTCTAATTCCTTCTCTAAAATAATTTATTTTTCTGTTGTACAATTCCACAAGACTGCTTGTTGCTTTTCATCAGCAGTTAAATTACCACACCAGCACTAGGGAGTGACCAGCCTTGAATCCAGGAAAGACTTTATTAAACACAATAAAATCAAAACACAACATATTGTAACAAAAATTATCCTGTGTTGATACAAATCAGCTTTAATGCACTTTAAAAAATCCCAGGAGTCCTTTAAAATCCCCTCTTCCCACATCCAAAACTTTTTTTAGTTTTGAATCCAAATATTTGGCCAACGGGTATATTTTAGATGCTTTAGCAGAAACAATTGGCCTAAGCATGGGGTCCAAAACATTCTTATTTGTTTTTGGAATAACAAAAATGGAAGGTACTCTAGGTTTTTCTGTAAATAATTATACATATCCAAATCAATCAAACCATCATACAATAAATCCTTAAGGGTTAAATCAATCTTCCTATAAGCAGCATTTTTTTCATTCTTTGAAACTCTATTTTATTTTGTTTCCTCCCCAAGGATGTCCATCATTTTTGCTTCATAAGTAATGGCATCTGTAATCACCATCCCCCCACCCTTATCAGGTTTTATAATTCTAAGATATTCATTATTTCTCAATTCATCCAATATTATTTTCTCATGATGGCATCTCCATAAAGAATCACCTATTGTTCCTCTATTTGTTAGAATTCACATTTGCTTTTGATTGGTGTCTCTACATCTTTCCCTCAATAATTGTTCTAGTTCACAATTTTATGTTTTTCTTTGTGATCATAGCTGCCTGCTGTTTCTATTATTATCAGCCATGATCAGATTTCTGAAGACAATACACAAGATTTTCAATGGTAGATGATAAGTTATCTCAGTTTGATCTTCCATTATTTTATTAATTATATGCTTTCAACTGAGTCAAAGTCTGATATACTTTATGGCTGCTTTCAAATGTGTTTCCATAGTCCTGGCTGGAGATTTTGAATTAAGTGATAATTTCTGGGCTCATTCCCCACACACTTTGAAAAATCTGTTCTCTACAGCATCTAAAATTAATGTCATCGGGTGTTATATATACTTTCATTTTTCGCAGTCAACAGCAGTGATGTACAAATGGTCTTAGTCTAAGAAATTGCATTCCTGAAAAAAAAAAAAAACACAGACCACATTTCCAGCACAGCAATTGTTTAACTGGAAAGAAAAAAAAAACAGAATTATGCTGTAAAGATGCAACAAAGTGTTGGTCGACACACATGTTTAAAATGTTCAGTCCATCTAGCAATATCTACCAAAAATGTATCCCTTCATTTGAAGTATTCAACTTTACTGAAAACATGACTGTCTCTAATGCATAATCTCATTGTTAAATGGCTTTTCACTTCACAGTGAATCAGAGAATATGTCAAGAAACCTTATTTTATTAACCCTTTGCATTATAAACATATTTAATTAGTAAAACAATGTAAAATCATAAAATAAAAGATCAGTTTTATATTGGAAGTTACAGTAAAATCCTAAACTCAGCAAAATCGTAACCGTGTAACACAGCACTGTTTCAAAACTAAAAAGCTACCTGCTTGATTAAAATAAAAAATTAAGTTAGCCTTTCCTCTGATAAAAATCAACTAGTGCTGAACACTTCAACAAGGTATTTTTCTGTTTAATGCAGGGACACAACATGCCCACTCACAGTTTCATAATTTTGAATTAACAAAAAAAAAAAAAATGCAGGAATTATGAGACTAACACAACACATAGACTCTTGATATGCAACTGAAAACATTGAAGAGTGAGAGGGGCAGTGACATCAGAAAATGGAAGGCTGGGATGTATCTTTAAAAGTATATAGACTGCAGAAGCAAAAACTCAATACTTTGAATCTACATGGTCCTGGTGAGATCACACCTTCAGTAGTGTATGCCATTTTCGAGACCTTCAAGGAAAAAGAATTACAGCAGCAAGTTGTCAGAAAGACCCACATGATGGAGGAGGGGAAGAGATAACTATAGTCTTCCCACAAAACCATAAGGCATGGTGGGCATTATATCTATGTGTGTGATGATATGACGTATTGCCAGTTATGACAGATGAAGTAAAGCGGTGGATGTGTAACATATGCGAACATAGCTAGCTGGCGTTTTGTAAAGAATTATGTCATTTGTATATCAAGCTGATTTGTACAGGTGCTTGTCTTGACAATGTATTTGTAAAGCTGCTTGTGTTAAAAAATGTACTGACAGTGAGTCCTGCTGGATAGAAAATAAATACACCTGTATGTCACACTATATTGCAACTATTGAAATGAATATATTGTAACAGAGGATAGTGGAAAAGAAGAGGTTAATCTCAGTCCAGCTTACTTAAAAAATTGCTTGAAATTAAATTATCTGGTGTAGGCCATAAAGATTGTATCTTACATTTCTTATTGCAGCCAGAGACAAAATGCCTGTGAAAACCAGGACTAGCAATCCTACTGTATTGTCCTTAGGGGTAAACTAATTGCTATGCTGGAAAGGTGTATGTTTTTGAAATGGTTTTATAGCTTCCAGATGGTAGAACATATCTTAACAAAGCTGTATGTGTGTGTATTATGACACATATGTGCTAGGTTCTGGTTCAGTTTCAGCTAAAGGTGATAGTGTGGGAATCAGAAGTCAGATGTCCAGATGTGTTTGATGTCTTTCTGTAAGCCAGCACTGAAATTATGTTTTAACACTAGATGAGACAGAAGTGTCACAGCAGTCTGTTTTTGAAACCAGACAAAAGAAGGACCAGTCACCTACCTTACTCTAATAAGTGAACTAGTGGACAGTAATTATTTAGCTCAATCAGGACAATATATTGAGATTAGTTAATTATTTTTTTACTGTATCTGTGTGGATCTTTCCATCTGTGTTATTTTTGATATTTCCTTAATTGAAACTATGGTATTTATTGTAAATAGATATTCAGTATTTTCTTTTATTGTTCTTTTATTATTTATTATTTAATATATTTACACTTTTCATTGTTGCTAGTCTTTTAGAGAATATTTTAATCTTTGTGAGCACTTATATTTATATGGTGACACTGTAGCCACTCCTGAAAGCCTTGCTGCATTGGTCAAACACTATAATTTGCATTAGTTTCAATTTTACTCAGTATAATTGGGTATCCTGGTAAGAGCCTTAGAGTAACTGGCTTTGGAGTGTTCTGGTGGCAATATCTACCTTATAGTCTGGGCAAAAGGGGCATAGCTGGTATATCTGTGCCAGCCTTTCCTAGGTGTGGGGGAATCACATCTCAAAGACTGTGTATCAGCTACTTGGAGAAGGGGCACAGAGCACTGGTTTCACAGAGAGAGTGGTAGGAGGACTTGGCTTGGAATACTTGGCTAAATGAGGACTCGATTCTACAGATATGACAGTGGGGAGGCTTATTTGGGGGCCTGGATAGAAAGAGGGAAAGCCAACCCCATGACTAAGTGTGCGCCCTATATGCTCTTAAGGGAAATTGTGTTTGGTGCAGAGAGCTGCATCTGAAAATACTGTGTGCATCTATTTTTCTTCCAAGTGAATTTTAGTCATTGGTGTCAGTGGTGGGGATTGAGATACCTTGATTACTGTCTCAGAGGAGGGATGTCACACTGTGCACAAGAGCATATAAGAAAGATGTGGAGGGGTTATACTTCCTAACATTGAAATTTCATAATGCTGAATTTCATAACATTGAGACCATAACATTGAAAATTCAAAACACTGAAAACCCAAAACATTGAAAACTCAGAACACTGAAAGTGTGCTTCATAACATTGAGAACTACATTGCACAAGTAAATAAGATCCCATCCACCTACAACACCACCTAGCTAACAAACACACTATCTACTTTATTTCTGCAGGGGATCAAGCACCCCTGCACCCCCCCCCATACACCCATAAATTAAATATACCAAATCCAAGATAATACCACAGTAGAAAAAAGTTAATTTCCTAACCTCAGTGTATGGTGATTGTGATACAATGAGGTTAGGAAATTAACTTTTTTTCCACTGTAGTGCAATTTTGGAGTTGGTATATTTAATTTACGGAGGGTGAGGAGGACAGATCCCCCAACATGGGGGGTGCAGGGGGGCTTGCCTCCTGAAGAAATGAAGTAGAAAGTGTGTTTGCTAGTTAGGTGTTGTTATAGGTGGAAAGGATGTTATTTACATATGCATTGTAGTTTTCAGTGTTATGAAGCACACTTTCAATGTTCTGAATTTTCAATGTTTTGGGTTTTCAGTGTTTTGGGATTTAGATGTTTTGGTCTCAGTGTTATTAAATTCAATGTTATGAAATTTCAGTGTTATGAAGTAAACTCATGGACAGTCATTCTGAGTGTGAGAGATAGAGCAAGATATGAAGTGAACAGGCAGCAGATTGTGCGGACAGGTTTCCCTTTGTTTCTGTAAATGTATTTCTTCTTAGAAAGAGTTGTAAACCCATACAATGGTGAATAGAATTGTTGAGGAGTGGGAACCAGAGAGGATTTCAAGACAGTATGGGAGATGAAGATAAAGCAAAAGGGGGATGGTAGAATCTTAAATGCACTTAAGGGAGATTAGATAGGCTTATTATCCCTTTGTGCCATCAAGCAAAGGTGATGTAATGTAAAGTTAGAGACTTCATTTTAATAATCTAAGAACTTTTGCAATTGTATGACATCAACACAGCCTCAAGCTTTAACTCTGATTTTGAGCTTATACTCGAGTAAAGATCAATCTAAAGTGATAACTACACCATGGGCAGCACTTCTAAACCTCAGTAAAATAATTTCTGCAGTGGAATTACCACAGAAAATCCAAGCAGAAGCAAAGCAAGCATAACTCCCATCTACTGAAAAAACTTGACTGAAGAATGTTAATATCTCCACTTGTGCTCCACAAATTTGCAAGCTTAACAAATTCATCTTCCAAGGCTACATCTCACTGTTACTAAGCAAATAATTGAAGCTATAGCAGCCTGGTGATGGTAAACAATGTAAAATATACATATAAATCTGAGAAAACTAAGATGAAAAATATACAAGTGTAACTGGAGTATGGTGAAGAGCACTAGTGATGAACATCTAGTACAAATGCAGTGCACTAAATGCTCCAGGGATACTGTATGATACTATGAATTAATTTATCGGGGAGACCTGGGAACACTGTCTTTTTAAGTAATTTGCTAATTCATGTAGTATACAAGTGGTTATTGTGTCCAGAGAATGAAACCTGTGACTGTCTGATAAAAAGCCATATTCAATAAAGCCTACAAGGTCCATCTACACCATGTGCACATCATGCCGTAACACACACACACACACACACACACACACACACACACACACACACACACACACACACACACACACAGACATACACACACTCACTCACTCTGTAGTACAATGTTTTTGATTCAGTAATCGGTTCTACATGGTGTGTATAACTACACACACCCGCACAAACAAGGTAAACACTGTGGCATGCTAATTACATCATAAGCAGCTGAACTGTATGCCAATCAACAAATTGAAGATGATGGAGCTATTCAACAAGTTATAAAGCAACCGTGTAGACTCAGTGTGGGTTTTTCCTGCGAATTCCAGCACCAATTGGAATACAGCCATAGAAGAGAGTCTATACAGCAACAATGTTAGGGACTTCTGTTGCTTTAATTCATGTGTATGTGCAACAGGTTAAAGTCTATGCTGCTGCTTCTGCTAATAGACCACAGCCAAGAAGGAGAAGAGTTTTCAGACCCTGGTTAACTTATCACAATCTACATGATGTGGAAATTGTAAACCACTGCAGGGTGGATAGAGACACATACAGGAACTCTGCAATCTCTGTCATCCTCAACTCACAGCCAGGGCAAACCAAGGGGAACACATCCCAGTGGAGATAAAGGTACAGTATGTGTATCACTTAGAATCTTAGCTACAGGTGCATTTCAGAGACCAACAGGGGACATGCTGGGGTGTCACAGGTGTCAGCATCCAGGATCCTCCATTAAGTCTTGAATGCTATGCTCCAACATGCTAGATACCGCATATATTTTCCCTGTACTCCTGAGGATAGGGCCAAAAATATGCAGGAGTTCTACCCTGTAGCACACTACCCTGTAGTACTGATTGCCATAGATTGTACACATATAGAAATTAAGGCACCGCCCAGGGAACAGGGAAAGCTTTATATTAATAGAAAATACTTTCACTCTATTAATTGGCAAGTTGTGTGTAATGCCAAATTAATCGTCTTGAATGTGTGTGCTGGCAATGCTGACAGTTACAATTACTCACATGTCTGGCACATCTCCCATATGTATCAGCTGTTCACTAGAGGGGTTATTCCACAGGGTCATTTACTGGGGGATGCAGGTTATGCACTGAAATTGTAGCTGATGACGCCTATCAGAAATGCACATGCACACCTGCTGAAGAATGTTATAATGAGGCACATGCTCAAACTAGAAATATCAATTAGCATGTGTTTGGCCTGGTGAAGTTGTGGTTGCGGTGCCTAGATACATCTGGGGGATACCTGCAATACAATCCACAGACATGCACTGAAATATCCACAGTATGTGTTATGCTACACAACATCATCCTGAGAAAACACTTCGGCAGGATCAACAAAGGGAAGGGGCACACATCCCACCACCAATGTCAAGGTCACCATAGCCACATGCAGGTGAGAAGTCAGAGTGTGAAACAGCAGTTGCTGTGGGTGTAGGCAGATGTAAGCGTGCTCAATATACCCTTGCATTGGCTAACAGACAACACATAGCAAACTCACTCACCACCTAAGAGCCTAAAACTTTCCTCCTATGCACATACATATAGTAACATTGATGCCAGGCAACTCTCACAACCTTTACCTCCCTATATATGTACTGTGTACTGCTTGCATCAGACGGTCAGCTCTGAACTAAAACTGTTGCAACTGCTGGATTTGCAAGGTAAGTGTCGGACCTGGAGTATAGTGCATAATAATATGAATGACTGGCATATCCTTGCATGTTGTTACTTGATAGTGTAAGCAAGTAAAAGGCTGGAGATTTATACAGAAATTACGTTAACAAGTGACAGCAAAGACTTATTTCACTTATATGTGTCCTTTTTTTAAGTAGCAGTCCTCAGGCATCAAAGATTCACACAGTCATACCTCTCAAAAGAAGTGATGTTCACTGCATGCCCTCAGTTTAGTATCATACATCTGTACTGGAAAATCATTAAAGAGAGAAGTTACAAAGTAATGATACACATTTTAGTTTGAGACTTCAAAACCCTCACAAGATCATTCACAATAAAGTTGGAAAATGTTGATGCTATCAACTGTCTAACTTTCTAAGACCAATATAAGTCAAAGGTACAATTACCAATTCAACATCACAAATGCAGATATACTAAGCACTAAGTCAGCTGTGTACCCTGAGCATCAGATGCAAAGCTTATGTATTTCTGAATCAGAAAGATGCAAAACAGGGATATGACATATTTATCATCACTTGCAGAGGGTGTTGGGGGCAGAAAGCCTTGGTTGACACAAAAGGTCGGTGAGTGTGTGTGAGTAAGAAAGAGAAGCAGGCAGACATTTGGATAAATCAACAGATGGCTAAATGAGTTTTAGGCAGCATGGCTGAAACATGTAACTGTTTTGTGTGTGTCAGTAGAGGTTCTCAAGGTGAAGTTGGTATGTGAATGTCTGCAGAACAAAGCTCTGTGCTAGTTCTACATCTTGATTTGTCAGACAGGTGAGAGCCATGCATGGTAGAGGTGGCAGTTCCTCACTGTTTCCCCTGACCATGAGAACTGGATCTGCTAGGAGTTTCACTGGGAGGTTCATGCCCACGGTCAGATGCATTGCTGCTATCTGAATGTGACTGATGCCTGCTGGAGTGTACCCTTTGTGAGTACATCCAGGACCATGACAGCATGGCTTGCCATGTCTGGGTGTACACAACTCATCTACTAATGGAGCAGTGCAAGTACTGCCACTATGGGACCATGATCAGGCACGGCCATGTTGGCTAACAGCAGATGATGTGGATGACCTATGCCTATGAGAATGCCATCCCCTTCCCATCAGATGTTCTATCACAGACACCGCTTATGCCAACATGTCATTCATCTGATCCATTGAATTGACGACATGGTGGAGGCAGTCAGGCATGTCATCCTGTGCCACATTGAAAACCCTAATAATTTCTCTGGAATGCATATGGGAACATTACCTTTGACTCCAGGATGGCCCTAAACATACGTTGAGTGGGACAGGAAGAGAACTTGGATCAGATGGAGGATTGACAACAGAGCTCCTCTGAACACCCCTAACAACCCCCCTGCATGACACCTCATCTACACTTTGGCTATGGCCAGACTCAACAGGCAGTGAAGCCACAGTAACCACACTTCCCTGATCAATTGTCTTTCCCACCTGTCCAATATCTGTGGTCTCAATGGAATGGGTAGGTGTAGGCCTACTGGCTGTGTCCAATGGAATTTAGGAGGATGGCTGTATGTCAACCTCAGTGTCAAATTCAACGTCTGCGACTCCTAGCTGTGCCTCTGTTTGGCCACCATAGGTTCATAGGTTCATAGGTTGGTACTAGGCTATCAGCCCTAGGGCCTATACAAGCCTAGCCATAACAATTCCCTGGCTATTTCTTCCCACATTATTTACTTTCCTGGACCCCTGTCTAGCAGGGCGAATGACGTGATCCCTGGGGTGAATTTCCTTTCTCCCATCCAATCGTCTAGGTTCCTCTTGAAGAGGTCCAAAGAGGCACTCTGCTTGACATGTATGGGCAATCTATTCCAGAGTCTGGGGAGTCTCTGGGTCAGGAACCTATCCCTCCAGCATGTTTTGTTTATTGTGATGACAAGGCTTAGATCCCTGGAGCGTGTAGCTCTGAGGGATTGGGATTTCTTTAAGTGTAGCATGTCCAACAGCTCTGGGTTTGACATGGCCTTGTATGTTAAGCAGAGATTGCCTCTGAGTAGACGATATGCGACAGAGTATAGCTGGAGTTTTTTAAGGCGGTCAGTGTAGGACATCTGCTTTAGGCCTGTGATTCTTTTAGTGAGGTATTTCTGAGGCCTTTCCAGTTGTTGCAGATGTCTTGAGAGGTACATACCAAATGGGGCATTGTATTCTATAATGGGTCTAATGAGGGATGAGTACAGTGGGTCAATGACCTCCTTTTTTCTGGATGAAAAGCCCTTCGTGATGAGGTGTGCCACATAGAAGGATTTCCTGACTGTTGTGGCGATGTGGTTATCGAAGGTAAGACCACTGTCCACCTGTGTCCCTAAGTCTCTTATCACACTTTCTGTGTTTAGTGTACTGCCACCTATATGGTAATTCATAGATACATGTTTTTTCCCAAAGGGAATAAGAATACATTTCTTGGCATTGAGCTTGAGCCCATGGCTCTGGCACCAAGCATCTGTTTCTGTAAGGCCCTTTTGTAGAGTATCCACATCATTTGGGGATTCAATAATGGCTCCCAGTTTGCAGTCATCTGCAAACTTTGTTAGCCAGAGTCCCTTAGTGTTGACCTGTACTTCAGAGAAGTAGATGCCAAACAAGAGCGGCCCCAGGACTGAACCCTGAGGTACTCCACTTGTCACTTGTCTGGAGCTGGATTTGGAGTCGGCTACTTTTACAGTGTGGGTTCTATCAGTAAGCCATTTAGCAACCCATTGGGTGACATAGGGATTAATGCCCAACTTAGTAAGTTTATCTATGATTCCAGAGTGGGGGATGGTGTCAAAGGCCTTGGCAAGGTCCAGATAGGCTGTGTGGACCACCTTACCCTTATCCATGGCTCTGGAGACTGACTCAAAGAAGTCAATCAGGTTCAGGAGACAAGATCGGCCCTTCACAAACCCAAACTGGGTGGGGTCCAGTGTTTGAAGGTTGCCAATGTCTTTGTTTATAAGTTCCATGATAATATGCTCCATGGCCTTGCAGATAAGGCTTGTCAGACTGATGGGACGGTAGTTTCTGGGATCCAAGGTGGATCCCCCCTTGTGGATTGGGATAACTGTAGCTCTGCGCCACTCAGTGGGCACGAAACCCGAAGTGAGGCTATGATTAAACATGACACTTAGGTGAGGTGCCAGTACATATTGTAGTTCATGTAGTACACAGCCCGGGATGTCATCTGGTCCCATGGATGCTGTATTCTTGGCTTTAGAGAGTGTGTTTTGTACCTGTGTGGCCATTATTACTGGAATTTGGCAATCTTCCGGCATTGAGATGGGCCATTTAGGGGGTGAGAGGGTGGTGAAGTTGGCACTGAATCGATCTGCCAGGATATTGGCAATATCCTTCGGATCAGTATATTTAATGCCATTCTGTTTTAGCTCAGAGCAGATCTGAGCATTGCCATTTAGATTCTTGACATAGTTATAGAATGCTTTGTGGTTGTCTTTGGAGTCTTTGGCAATTTTATTTTCGTCACTAGCTTTGGAGGATTTTATGAGGCATCTCAGTTTCTTACTGAGGCTTGTAAGGGAGTTTTTTGCATCCTGGGATTTTCCTCTTTTCTGCAAAAGTTTCTTCCTTTTGTTGTAAAGTTTGTTTATGGCAGGGGACCACCAGATTGGCTTCCTTTTTTGGATGAGAGCATTTTGGTTCTATTTGGGATGGCACGATTCATGCATGAGTGGATGTGCTCGTACAGTGCCTTAGTGTAGGATTCAGCAGTTTAACTTTCAGTTCCCATCTGCATGGGTGTCTTGAAGTTTGTCACTTCCGACTTGAGTAGCATGAAGTTGGCTTTGGAGAATTTTTTTGTGGTGGTTTCTTTACTGGGGGGTGGGGGTGGGATGTGGATGTTAAGGGTGATTAGCTTATGGTCAGACCTGACTAACGAGGGGGTGACCATAGGTATGGAGCATTGATTTCCCATGTTGGTAATGACCAGGTCTAGGATATTGGAGCCCCTGGTGGGACTATGGATTAGTTGATCCAGAGCGTTGGAATTTATGAATTCCAAGAACCGTTGCGCAAAGGTGTTGGGACATGAGTAGTTTTCCCAGTTAATGGCAGGGTAGTTAAAATCACCCAGTATTAGGGTGTTTGGTTCTATCTTAATATTTTCCACCATCATCATCATCATCAGAGTCTGCCGATACTCTGATATCAGGTGGTAGAATTCCCACGCTTCCGCTATCAAGATCAGCTGTGAGAATAAGTAACAGACACATTAAATATTAATACCAAAACTACTATACTCCAATATATGCTAACATAATAACATTGTTGCCACTATTAGAACGTATAGCAATACACACAACAGTCCTGACATCAACATTACACACTAAAATATTTTTGTTAATTGCTCGTCAGTACTGACATAAAAATGGCTTACCATGTGCAGATGGTGGTATTTTCTGCATGCCATATGGTCCTGGAAGAAGTTATGAAAAGGCAAGGATACCATAATCAAAATTAAGAGTAACACATGGAGTAATACTTTTTCCCTTTTATATGTCCATTAACTATTCTTTCAACAAGAACTTGGATGACAAATCTAGCCTAAACTAATCAATCAGAATGTGTTGTTAACTGTAACAATCTTCACTTCCCCCCACCAAAAAAATTCTTGCGGAACAGAAGTAACATATTGATTTAAATTGTTTTACTATACAACAGTATTCAACAATCAAGACACAAAAGCCTACCTGGAAGCTCTTCCTGGGACATGCTTGCTGTCCCTGAAACAGTAGCACCAATGTCAAGGACATGCTGTTGTACACTTTCCTGGTAACTGTCTCAATCCTTGACAGTGGACAGGAACTCTTCATTTGCTGTTAGTGCTGGCTCTGTAGCAGGCCCCCCTGTACCGATCTGATCATGGCCCACTGCAGCTGCTCTCCTCCATGCAGATGAAATCATGTCAGTGGCCTATGGCACTAATGGTCATATGTCCTGCTGTGGTCAACCACTACATTAACATCTGCGACAATCTGCTGCCAAATTTGCATTCTGACTGACATATCTCCATGTGCCCTCTCAAGCCGGAAGGCACCGTATTGCCTAAAATAATTACCTGATTCTCGGGGTCATTAAAGGGTGGTTTTTGAGGATTGAGATACCAGGGTGGAATAGTTCTAGGTGTCCTAAAATATAACAGAAGAATAATATACATAAGTATCACATAACTCCAAAATAACTGTTCCAAGATAAAACAGAAAAAGTAGCATTTCAGTATTACCCTCTGGAGAAACATAAAATAGTCTATAGATTTGGCATATGAACAATGGGCTGGATGCAAAAAAGAAGATTAACAATAGCAACACATCCTTGTTTGTGCTATAACAGAAATGTAACCCCCCCAAAAAAAAAAGAACAGGCAAATGACAAATTTTGCTAACAAACCATCTTTGAAATGCTAAAACTGCAACTGTCCCTGAAACATGTCTACAGATTTAACACTGAACATTCCATTTTAAGTTTTTGCCAATCATGTGCATTTGTGAAATTCAAGTACAACTTGGACAATTGGATGGAAAACTGGAAATTCATCCCTGGTTTGGCACCTATGTTTTTAATGATCACAGGTAACCTGTAAATGGTTCATCTCCCAAGTCCATGCTTACACTTATCAACGGTATCAGAACTTGTCAGAGATTTTGGATGCATGGCTAGGCTTAAAAAGGCCCTTGTGATTATTAAGCCTAGTAAACACACATGAACCCATGAACCTATAAATACATTGACAAACATGCCCATGTCATCAGTATGCATCTAACTAATGCATACAGATAAAAGCTTAAAAGCCTTTGCTAATCAAAAAAAAAAAAAAAAAAAATATATATATATATATATATATATATATATATATATATATATAATTATTATACAGATTTTTCTTAATTACATTCCAGCATATGCAGTATGTAGCTGACAAAATGCAAGCATGCCTTCTCAAGTTCAGTAATCCTCTGTGCAGATATATCCCAAAGCAATAGCCTCTTTTCTGTGTTTTCCACATAAAATAGTCTCCTCACTTTCAGTTTCCCTGGCTATGTGGTAGCCTTTTTATGCTGTAGATTCAGGGTTGTCAGAATGGCGAAGATGCAGATCAGGTGTGAACTCATTAGAATTGCTGAATCCCAAATACTTGTCTCTGTGTAGCTGATATAAACATAGTGCAGATACTCCCTCATTGTTTTTAATTTTTTGCAACTGTGAATGATTACTGGTTGGGAGAAGGAAAACACAACAGCACTGCAAACTGTAGAGTGCTCTACATCCAGTGTGTGTGTCAGGGCAGACTTACAAAGTGTTACATGCAATTTTGTCAAGGTTGGAAGTGTAAGTAAGCAGCACAAATGCACATGTTCCGTTCATTAACATCCAACCTCCCCTTCATTTGTTAGCAACTGCATATGATATTATTGCCATTTAATATCTTCACACATTTTAAGGACAATGAATGGCTTACAGACTGCATGTCTTAGATTACTGGTCAGATATAAGAAGAATGACCAAAAACACAGAGAGGTAAGACAGAGCTGTATATTTGCAAGCAATATTCATAACCATTTGTGTGATTACTTAGTGCACTACATCCAAAAATTATAAATATACAAATAGCAGGTCTGTGATTTCATATTACTGTAGATGATGTTGCAGTTGGCTGCATGCAGAATGGTTTCAGTTTCTTGCTGCAAAGCTGTTTGTATGGCAAAGATGATAAGGTAACCTTCCTGTGTTCTGAAGGTTCATTGCAATGAGAGTTCAAATCCAGACCTATGTAGAAATATCTCATGTGCACTAACATTTTCTAGTGTATGTATGTCATAGATTGCTTTTCCTCATTTCAACTACTTGTCCTTTTTTTCTTTTATTTTTCTTTTCATTCTTTCTTTTTTGTTGGGGGGCAGTGTTTGTGTGATGCGCCATTTAGCACAAACACAGGAAACAGAGAAAAATGAATGTCAGGTTTGGCTGTGCTTATCTCATTTGTGCAAAGCATGGCAGTCCACAAATTGGACTAGTGTGCCATCCAGGAAGCAAACAGAACACCTGCAGAGCACCTACAAACTTGGTGTTTGTAAATTGGCAAAGGTCAAAAACAATACATTGTTGCAATTTCTGTTTTTCATCATGCCAGTGTGCTTATTGGCATTGCACGGTGGTTAGCAGGGTTCCCCAGAAGCTGCAACCATCGAACACCTACAGACAGGACTCAGACAGCCACTATCTGAAACTGGATACATTCTATTAATTCTGTTGGGCACCACACAAACCTGCCAAGTGGCACTGCATGGCAGTTTACACAGAGACATTAAGAATGATTAAAAAAATATTTTTTAAGAAAAAGCCACACACCTGTGTCATCATCAATGGTGCCGCATTGGAGAGTATATAGCACCAAATACATAGTGGTACATATCTCGCAAGACCTAAGTTGTGGCACAAACACTTCCTACCTTATAAAGAGAGCTCAACAATGTCTCCACTTCCTTAGGAGACTTCATAGAGCTAACCTTCCTCCACACATCCTACTCACCTTCTACATTTCCACAATTGAGAGCGTACTGGCAAACAACATAATTGTCTGATATAGAAATTGCTCTCAATCTTATCAGAAAGCACTGGATAAGATTGTTAAACAGGCCACAAAAATCAGTGGCTCCAACTTTCAATCATTACAGGACATATATTCAAACAGATGCTATGGTAGAGTCCAAAAACTATTGAGGGATGTACACCATCCAGCTCATGGACTGCTGAAAATTCTGCCAACAAGAAAGTGCTACAGAGTATTAGATGTGGGACATCTAGATTCCGTAAAAGCTTCTTCCCGCAGACTATCAGTCTGCTGAATAACAAACCCATAACCTAATGAGCTACATGGGTAAAACATTATTTGTCTGCAATATGACATTGTTTTTTACATAAACTGTCTGAATAGCTCACTTCATGCATCTCTAGCTGCACTAGGAAAACTGTGAACTGTAAGTTTATGGTGGTTAAGTTTACATGTGTGCATCTCTTATTTATTATAGTACTTATGTTTCTACTGAGTCTATTCCTGCTGTTGTATTTGTTGTGTTTCTGATGTAAATAGAGCTTTCAAATTTGTTTTACTTTATTTACTTTTTATACCTTATTTTTACTTTTATTTTTATTTAATTTATTTTTTTATTAATTTAATCTATCTTCCTTCTGTAAACTATCATTTACATGGTACAAGCCTGAGTATCAAAATTTCGTGCAGTGATACACACTTTTTCCTCTGTGTTGATCTGTATGACAATAAAGTTTACTTTGACTTTGAATTTGAGATTAGGAAATTTCATGTCACTAATCCTGTGGCAGCAGGTGAAAGTGTAGGGCACCTAGTACAGATGGTCCTGGGTTCTAGCACAGGGTGCACAACCTGTTTTTACTGTTGTAATAGTGCATTTTGTAGCAATGATCTGAAAAATAGACACGTGTTATTTCAAATTTCTTGATGCAACAGGTGTAAGTGTAAGACTGTCCTAAACATGGTTCTGGGTTCTGAAACTGTATATTCCAGGCACTTTTACTGTTGTTCTACTTCCCATTATATTCACTCTCACTTATAACACTTTAGATAGTGGAGCTAATATAGACAGTGGAGCTGATATGAATTATATGTATGAAGGATATGACACCATTATTGTGTTTTCAGATGTATTACTGAGGGTATACTGTCTACTATAGTTATGTAAGTAGAATTCTGCAAGACACATACACAACTGGATCTATATCCAATAACCTTGTCAGGTCACACACATACACATGTAACTCAAACTGTCACATGTAATTATGTATGATTCCTGAGCATGTCTGAGCAGCACTTCTTCTCTGGAAAACATGAAACATCAACACTATAGAAGAAAATGTTTTATCTCCTATGCCTAGGTTTGAATCTCACATTCCAAAATTAAATTTTCCTCAGTGTATAAAGGCAAAAATAAAAAGTCAGGTCATTACATTTACGCCCCCAGCGTATATCTGCAAACTTCACTCACCTAACAGTTGCCTTCCAATTTCAAATATATATTTCCAGGCTACATCAGTAGACACCCCTCAAACTAAGGGCAAGTGTCAGATTAACCTTTCAATTTCAATTATTTAATTCCTCCCTGCTTGGTATTGCTGTACTCTGCTTAACATCATGCAGACACAGTTGGCATCATTGCTCGGGTTTGTACACTACCAGTAAATGCAATAACTGGAATTGGTGGGAAAGCATCAGTTTTCATTGTTCTAGTTTGGCTGGCAGACATGGTCGGCATTGGAGAGGAAGATGCACACTTTAGGTCGCAGAGGTGGGGTGTCCAGGGGTCCAGGATATTTATTGGACTCCACAGCCAAAGGGTTCTGCAGGGAGACTATCTGGCTCCCAGTGCAAGTCTGAGGCATGTAATAATTTTCCAGGCTGTATCCAGTATCACTGATATCTCACACACTGGAGAGTAATGTAGGCATCATTTTAATGACCTACACAGGAGAAAAAGGGATACGCTTAACCTTTGTTTACAGGAACTTGAGACTGCAGACATCCCACAGCTGTGTAAGTATGTCAATAAGAGAGTACTTGTAATACTTAGAAAACTAAATATTAGCAAGACTGGTATGCATAATGCTCTTCTGTACTTTTATATTCTTTTCCCACTGCCACTGAATGTGAGGCCAATCAGCAGTCTCATATTACCCGATTGGAGAGACTAAAAGAAATAAGTGGTATGTATTCAGCAGAAGAGAAGTGTTATTGTAGCATTAAAAGTTAAAGATAGCTTTTTTTGTCTTGTATAGAGTTGTATGAAATAAATTGAGCATGCATATCCCAACTGTAAAAGTAAGTGTGCGTGCATTAGTCTGTAGCACTAAACAATTGTAAGACTCCAATATTAGACTGTAATCAGAGGTTGTGGGTTGAAATGCCATGATTCTCAACTATACAATACTGTTATTTCTTCAATGTTTACATTAAATAAAAAGCTCTATACCAGTGGCACAAATGCCCTACTGTGAACTGTATTATGTGTCATTGGAACAAGCATATATGCAATATCTACAAATTTCAAGGATTACTTTCAGCAATCTGTAGTATAGTGTGTAGCTGCTGAGACATATACTTAAACAAAGTGCTTCAGATAAAAGAGTTGTATAATTGTGTTAATGCCTTGCATGTCACATATGATGGTGCTAATTTTATCTCTTTTTTCCAATCACCACAGCCCTTATCTCTCTTTTTTTTAATTTTCTATTATGTGTCATCAAAATGTCACCATGTCATCCATGTATACTACATCACTAAATGCTACACAGCACAGCAAAGTAGGTTAGCCCTAGTGGATCACCTTGCCCCTGCTCCACCGGTGCCAGCACCTATGCCTAGCATGTCTGGAAGTCAACCTGGCAGCACAGCCTCTGCTGCCCCTGCACTACCTGTGACCTCCAGTAGTACTGCCCAGGAAGCTGGTACAGTGGTAACTTCCAGGAGCAGTGGCGGAGGTGGTGATTTCATCACCTGCAGGGAGTTGCTAAGGATGGTACATAGGGTAATGCACCACACCACTGGTGTACACTTACACGGAATGGAGAGGCTGTTCTCCCTCATGGTCCATTAGAGGAGGAGCCATCAAGCACTCCAGCCACCAGTGGTGTAAGGGGACAGTGTTCATATTCCAGTAGATGAGGACTCAATTCTCAGTGTCTCCAAGCTTGATGTCCATGACTCTGCATTGTCTCCTCCCTCACCCCATTCATGGTGTACCCCAATCTTTTGTGTCCATCACCGTCCCTGTCTCTTGTCTTGTTTGTTTGCATTTGCTTCCTCACCTACTCAACTTACCTAAAACAGACATACCTATGTCTTTAACCCAGCAGTTCTCTCTTACAGAATTTAAAAAAAACAAAATGGACATCTGTCTCACAAACAAACAAACAAACAAAAAAAAAAAACATACATAGCTCTCCATTTCACACACATATCTTCTTGACACACTTGATTTGATCCAATTGGCTCTACAACATGATTGCATTCTTGTCATCCCTCTTTTTGGAGGTGACAGTCTAAATTCAATTAATATTCTGCACATATTTCCAGTTTACATGGTTAAAGAAATGGATAGCTATGGTTCCTTCCTCCCTCCCTCCCTCCTTCCTGCACATCCATGTATTGCTTTCCCTTTGTTCTTCCCCTGCTTGCTCCCCGTTTCATCACTTTCCCATTTACCCCCATTTTAACGCCTATTATCTGGTCAAAAAATAGAATGACACACAACACACATAAGTACCAGAAAAAGCAAAGGATCCTTTCACATTTTGGCCTCTGTGTTTGCACAGAGATGCCAAGTGATGGTGAGCAGCTGTACAGTGCTCAGGCTATCTTAATGCATTGCCATTTAACCCATTACATCAAAATTACGTCTCCAGGTGCATCTGCAGTTAGCTCCTAGTGCTGCCTCTAGGCATCAAATATTGCTTGTTCATATTTGCATCTGTAATTCCAAAACTATGCTATGTACAAGGTTTTAAAAGATTTCATCTTAAAGCTTACACAATGGCAAACTAAACTGCATTAATATTTTACCTCTGTGTGGTACAGGTAAAGAGATATTAACTGTTGTTTGTATGATAATAATTTATATCGATATAATTGTCACATTTTTCTGACTATCTCAACAACCAAGTAACACAGACATAACTCCTTAGACTCATATGAAAGCTCTCAGCTTCATGAATAAAATACTGCTGGCATTATATTTGTAAATTGAGTGGTTTCGGAGATATTGTAAATTATTTACAACATATTACAAACATAATAGTTACTGTGTTTACTCTGACTTATAAAATTCATTTTAAAACCTAGAACTTAAAGCATACCACCACTATAAAAATAGTTTGTCCTGAAGTATTTGCCATTTATACTTCTTTGATAACCACCTATGGTTCTAGAGATATGAACATTTGTTTGAAATATGAGAACATAATTTGATTCTGTCAAAAGGCTTAGGCTCCACCCATTGGAAGTTACAGTGCAAACTTCCTGAACTCCATTGGAGTGAATAAATTAACCCCACAGCACTATGCCAACACACAGCAACACGTACTATAAAGAATTCACCTCTGTCATTACATTACACTGTTTATTTAAAAGTCTTTAGAAGTATTAGATACACCTGGATTCAAACCCAGTATCACCTGGGTAAAAAAAGAAATGTGTTAATGCATTTGCACCTGCTGCCACAGAGTCAGGAAAGCAAAAGGTGTGTTTTTTAGACTCTCAGACTTTTCCCAATGCGGCTCATAGTTGTGCACTGCTTAACTACACACAAACGTGGAAAGTATTGAAACTGTGTATCTTGAATCCGCGAACACTTTGCCAAACTTCATGCAAACCCGCTGCTCCCTGTGCTATGGAGAAATAAATATTATTATATATTACTGCTGTTTACTGTCCATTTCCTGTCTATGACATGAAATTACATGTGGAAATATAAGCAAACTGAGAGCCCTATCAAACAATATTTCACATATTTACAATACAGCCATGTGTTGCTCCCCCAGAGCACTGCATCCCTGATATCTCAGTACCTTTTCCACACAAATATCACCTACACTACAGAGATTACTACCAAATGTTGTATGATATGCAATGCACATCAATCTGGTAACATGCAGAACTTGACCTATTGACCCATAAGCCTAAAAAGCCTTATTTGCAAGGCTAGGGAAGAGATCAGCATGGACCTTATCCACAGGGACATAGGTGACAATCAGCACAATTGACCCAACCCATTTTGGTTTTGTCAAGGGTAGATCTTGCTTATTAAACAGTGTGGACTTCTTTGATAATGGCCCCAAAGAATTGGATGAGGAATAACAGGACATACAGCTATATTTATTTATCCAAGGCTTTTGACACAATCCTCCATTCAGGTATCATACAGAAACTCTCCCATCAGAGGATTAACCCATGCATTACTAGATGGATAGCCAACTGGCTCACCAACAGAATGCACAATGTAAAAATTCGGGACTGCACCTCCACCACTACACCACTTACCAGTGGAATACCACAAGGATCTGTGTTGGGCCATCAACTGTTTGGAAGCTATGTATCTGAAGTCCAGGCAAAGGTAGATTACCTGTTGCTTACCAGGTTTGCAGATGACTGTCAACTGGGTGCAGTCATATATAGTCCCCCAACTATGGGCTGACACAGTCAAATGATTGGTGACAAACTCAAGGACTTAACCTTAAAGCAAAAAAAAAATGCTTAATTGCCCCTATGACAATGAAGTACCCCTGCTAATTATGATATACATAGCACCCTTTTAAGCTCAAACACAATGTATCAAGACTTGGGAGCACATGTTGATAGCGATCTACAGTTCAATCACTATGTCTTCATAGTGGAACAACACACATTCTACATTGTGCACTTCATAAATAACATAAATAAGGTTATCACATCCAAGACCAGGAAGGTCATAGCTATGCTGTACCCTACCCTTATTAGACCACTAATTGAGTACAATGCTCACTTCTGTCTGTACCTCACCAGGCAGTTGCAGCAAATGAAGAAATTGTGACTGAAAGAATTCTGGGCCTCCAAAACATGACAAACATGGAAAGACTGAAAGACTTGTCAGTGTACTCAGTATCATGCAAGCTACTGAGAGGTGATGTATGCCTGGCTTACAGAGCCATTTCAGACCCTGCCCTACTGGAAATGCTGGAGATATACAAATCAAATGGGGCAAGAATAAATTGCTCCAGGGATATCAGCCTAGCTTGTGACATAAACAGAACATACTGGGGAGACAGATATATCTCCCAACGATTGCCACTCCTCTGTAATAGGCTTCCACTTTATGTGATGCAGTGGTCCTCAATGACCCTATTCAGGCTCAACCTTGACAACTGGATGAGTGATTGTAAATTCAACCATGGGCTGATACCTATGTCTGTCATGGACAGGGCCAGTCTGTGCTGATCACAAAATGTCTCTGCTAACAATGATCATCTAACTATGCTCAATAAGGATACTTGTGTTTTTACATGACTAGGCTTGCAAATGCCCTAGGACCAGTAGACAAGTAATCTCCTATGAAACTATTAAGCTATGAACCTATGCAGGTATCGCAACATCTTCTCTCTGACATGACCTGCTGATATCATCCACTATAATGTGACCTGCAGTCTTGTCAAAGTCAGACTTCTGGCATGGCTCTTGCATAAAATACTGAATTCTGTAGTTTGTGTATTTAGACATGTAGGAGTATTGTTCTCACTGCAGTCTACTGTGTATGTTTGTGTGTGTGTGTATGTGTGTGTGTGTGTGTGTGTGTGTGTGTGTGTGTGTGTGTGTGTGTGTGTGTGTGCGTGTGTGTGCGTGTGTGCGTGTGTGCGTGTGTGTGTGTGTGTGTGTGTGTGTGTGTGTGTGCGTGTGTGCGTGTGTGTGTGTGCTTAGCCCAAAAAGCAGAAGTATGTATCCTACAGTTACTGCTACTATCCTATGGATTGACAATATTTTGATAGTTGCACATGCCAACACATCCATTTCATGCAGGTCTCCCAACATCTTCTCTTCAACATGCCCTGCTGATGTCATCCACTATAAGTTGACCTGCAGTCATGTAAAAGTCAGAGCTGTGCTGTGGTGCTTACTTAAAATACCTAGTTCTTTAGTCTGTGTACCTAGATAGGGAGTTCAATTTAGATCCACAGAAAATATTTTCAGGGAACAGCACTTTGCTGAATGCCACCTGTTGAAATTTGACTCAATTGAATGACCATTTCAGCAAGTATTTTCCTAAAGAAAAAATGCTTGGCCATGATCGAGAATTTGTCCTTTTCCCCACTGTAGTGCGATGCTGGAGTTGGTATATTTAGTTAGGGGGGTGTGGGGGCAAAGCCCCCACTTTGGAGGGTTTTAATTTTTTGAAATATTACAATGGCCAAGCGTTTTTCCCCCTAGGAAATAATTCCATGAAATGGCTGACTGACAGATTTAGATTTTGATAGGTGGCATTTGGCGAAGTGGCATTCTCTGCAAATTTTCGCAGATCTAATATAGACCCTAGATAGGCAGGAGTTCTATTCTCACTGCAGTCAACTATGTGTGCACTCTTGCTTGATATTACAGAGAGCCTTTTACACCAGCATGTAGGACTCTGTTATTACCATATTGTCCTCAACAGACACCACTGATATCATCATCTATAAAATGTTTTCTGAGACACTCCAAGCCAGCCTTGAGCTGTATCACTTGCCTTAAATATAGAGGTCTGTAGTCTGTGTACTTAGGTAGTGGTTCTATTCTCATTGCAGTCAACTGGGGGAGTGGCTTTATGCTCTTGCTTGACATTACTGAGAGCATTTTACCCGAACATGTGGGGCACAGTTATTACCATGTTGTCTTCAGCAGACACTGCTGATGTCATCAGCTATAAAATGTTGTCTGAGACACTCCAAGTCCAACTTGAGCTGTGGTGCTTGCCTTCAATACAGATAACTTTGAGCTGTTGTGCTTGCCTTCAATACAGAGGACTGTAGTCTGTGTACTTAGATAGGTAAGGGGGATCTATTCTAAGTGTAATCAGCTGGATGTGTCTGTGTGTGTGTTTGTGATATTACAGAGAGCCTTTTATACCAGCATGTGTGACACTATTACCATATTCTCCTCAACAGACATTGCTTATGTCATCAGCTATAAAGTGTTGTCTGAGACACTCAAATTCAGAGTTGAGCTGTGGCACTTAGCTTAAATACAGAGGTCTGAAGTCTTTGTACTTACATGGGTAGGGGGTCTATTCTCACTGTAGTTAACTGGGGTGTGTGTTTGTGCTCTTGCTTGACATTTCCAACAGCCTTTTACAGCAGCATGTTGGACACTGTTATTACCATATTCTCCTCAACAGCCACTGCTGATGTCATCAGCTATATCTGATTTTTGGACATGCACTATTCCCACCAGGGCAGGGTCAGAAACTGGCCTAGAGGCCAGTCAGACGTCACCTCATCTTATACAATACAGATTTCAGTCTATTTGCATTCATCATGGCATGGTTTATAGGCCCAGTGATTTTTTGGTCTGTGGTCTCTCCAGCTGCTGCATGTGTCTGATGAGGTACATGCAAAAGGGAGACGTATACTTTAATAGTGTTCTGATGAGGTTGGAGTATAGTGCTGTCATACATTCCTGAGATCTGAATATTATGGGGTGACGTACAATATGCACAACATAGGCTTTCAATACCAGTGTGGACACTTGGTGGTTGAAGTTCATATTGCTATCTACATGTATTCCTAGTCCTTGCAGCATTGGGTTTTAGCATAGCAGGACTTTTGTCAGTGTTGCAATTAGCATGGAATTCTACTTTTCAGAAGGACAAATTAAAGATACATTTCTGCATTTATTTGTAGACAGTATGGCTTTGTCACCATTCATTTTTCTGTGTTAGCACCTCCTGTAGTAAGTTATCATCATAGATGGGCTCAATGCTTGCACCCAGTATGCAAGAATCAGAAAACATAGTAAGCCAAAGGCCATATACTTTAGCACAGATCACTGGGGTACACCAACTGTGACAGTGCTACTGGTACAGGTTGATTCACCAACTTTCACAGTATGTGTTCTGTTAGTGAGCACATTGGTTACCCATCTAGGGACATGAGGTTCAATCCACAGCTAGGAGACTTTCTCAATGATCCCTGCATGGGGATTGTTTTTAAATCCTACACAAGTTGAAGACAGCCAGTATGCACTGTGTTATATTCATCTAGGCCTACCACACATAATCAATGAGTTGTGACAACATCACAGCTCATCTACCACATGACTCATCAGATATATCTTCATGACATGGTTTAATTCACACTTCAACACACCCTCCACGCAGACTATGTTGCTGTAGAAGGGTGTTTTCTATGTGCATCCATGTGAGATGGGGGGACAGCACCCGATGCATGCATCTATAGACACATCCTGACTCTCTTCATCTGGGAGGTAGGCCAACATATCATCATGAACCTTTTCTAAGCAGGCACTAGTGATATCCCTGCTGTGTGCAACAGACCTGTGTGAGATGTTAATGCTACATCATGTCTGTTACATCTGTTAGATGTCCTCAAAGAGATCATTGAGGGCATGCATGACAACAACACTATGATCCTTTTGAATTTGACAAACTCAAGGCATTTGACACAAATCTACACTGAGGTATTCACTCAACACTATCAGCTATAGCCATATACACCTATATCACCAAGTGGGTAGACCAGTGTATTACATACATGGCATCTAAATATGCTGACATATGTGAAGTGACCTTTATCTCAGGTCCAGTGATCAGGTCTGTACATCATGGCTGTCTGCTAGACCCTTTCCTGTGCATAATTTAAGTAATGGACATCATAGATGACACACAGATCCTGTGTCCAAACAGCTTCCTGAAGGACTACAGATTGTGGCCAATCATTGGTTCCAACTGTGATATTAGTATAATACAGACAATATCAACAGACACCAAGGATTGCTGCCACAGCCATGACAACACTTGCAATGTCAAGAAAACATGGGGGGATTTGTTATGTTTGGAAAGCAAACACACATCTCAATTATAATGAGGACATCACACCCTATAATCAGACCAATAGTTATGTGATCTGTGTCCTGTGGAAGATAGTAAGTGGAACATCCACCAGCATGTGGTCACAGTGCTAACTGTTCCCTTGTGTGTAACGCAAGTTCTGAGTATGTGAAGGACATCCATATCAGACACCACAATACCTTCATAGTTCCCAACCTTCATAACACCAATAACAGAGTACAATACACCCTTCTTCACTTGCCTCCATACATGTCTTCCACTGATGTCCTTTGTCACAATGTGGTGTAAATATTACTGATGATGGTGAGGAACCCCCATCAAGTTGTTACACCAGATGCATGTGTGCTACCTCTTCTGGTGATGCACTCAGTACATGTTTGACAATGTTAAGGGCATGGAAACATTTATTACAGTATGGATTGCACTATATATATATATATATATATATATATATATATATATATATATATATTGTATATATATATATATATATATATATACATATATATATATATTATATATATATATATATATATATATATATATATATATAAAAAACATATATAAATATGTATATGTATATATATATATATATATATATATATATATATATATATATATATACCATGCACACCAGTCAGCTAGCCTGCATTGATCATAATGTCACATACAGGTATAGTAATGTCCCTTCTAACACCTCTAGCAGAAGTTATAGTGCCAGGACAGTGTGCAAAGTTGCCCTGATAGAGTGTGGACATGTTGTAATAGTTGTACAAGTGTGTTCGTGCAGAATCATCTCTGATCACTGTAAATCACATATGTTATGTCAGAGACATGGAATTGCTGGTGGTATTATTCTGATATTGTCCATGAATGCGGTTACTTCTGTTTATGTTGTCCATGAGCTTTTACCTGTGTCCCAGTTGCTGGAGGCCTCTGCTGAGATTTCACTCATATTCAGGAAAATCAGTTTGCACAGCTTCATAATATGCACTCTACCCCAATTGTATGTCAGGTCCCTGATAGATGCCTTCAGTATTATTCATGTAAGGATGATCATCTCACACAGACATCGTCCCCATTGTTATGCCACCTTGTGTAACAATCATATAATACACATTTTCGCTATGCACTCTCCATTTTACCATATTGATATGTGATTGATGTTGCTGCTGCAATTGCCTTCCATTGACATGCCCTAATCTGCTGTACATTAAGTAGTTTTACCTCTCCTCTTTCCCTATGTTCATTCCTACAATTTATCTGTGTGTCCCTATTCAATACACACACTTCCCCTGAGTGTTTGTTTCACATGACAGTCCATGTACCCTTGCAAATCATTTACAAAACTTCAGTACAGAATGCCATGAATGGGATTTCATAATTCCCTGCACTGTAGATATACTGTCTTCTACTGTGTTTGGACCATATACTTAACATTCATACCTCTCAACTGTCCAGAGTTTTACAGAATGTACAGATGTGTTCCTTCTCAAATTTGTGGCTTTCTGCCATATCACTGGGATGATCTCAGGACTGATGTGACTCAATAACTACATATATTTGAATTTCAGACTTCAAATCCTTCAGAACATGCATCTTAATACAAATCCTTGGCTACTCTATTACCATTCTATAGGGCAAATATGTCAAATATGTCCCTGTTTCAAGGCCATTGTCACCCCATTATGTTAGCCTTTGCCCAGAAGTCTTGCATTAAGAGATTGAAAACTATCTGTTAAGGGTGATCACTATGACATTCCGCGCAAAGCCACAGACCTTCAGTGCTCTGATTTAAACAGGAGTGCTATCCATATTCAAACTTTTTCAGTTGTTCAGTCACATAGCAGCCAAACTTATGCTTATTGGCGTTATCCACCCAAACCCAGTCCCTTAATGCATGATCTCATTAAACTCCCCAATGTAAATCAAACTAACTACTCCACATAAAAGTTCTGAAATACTACTACTAAACCTAAATCTTAGAAGTATGCTGAATAAAATACATGAACTCCATGCAACTCTTTCCCTTTACAACCAAGACATTACCATCCTTACTGAAACCTGTTTGAAACCACATATATCAGACACAGAAATAACCCCACCTGGTTACAATATTCTAAGGGCTGATATAATAGAAAATAAAGGAGGTGGTGTAGCAATTCCCTTTAAGAACATGCTCAACTTACAAGCTGTAAACATAATGTTTACTAACACTAATAATGCAGTCATAACCAGATTACAACTAAACCAGAACAAACATATATATATATATATATATATATATATATATATATATATATATATATATATATATATATATATAAAAATATAGATAGATAGATATATCCATAAATGGATCTACTTCTTTTGATTGACAACACATTTGATCAAAACTCATTTGATCGACAGCACATTTGATCGAAAACCAGTATTCATGGCAATTAACAGGGATTTGTCCCCCTCCCTAAAGTCATGTGACCCTGGAGTTGATATATAAAGGTAGCGTGTGTGGGGGGGCACAGCCCCCACATTGGGGGGTGCAGGGGTGAAGCCCCTCACGTAATTTCCTTTAAAAAAAGACAATAAAAGAAAATGTATATATTTTAAATGAAAATAAGTGGGGGGCTGTGCCCCCACTCCCCATGCCTTTATATATCAACTCCACGGTCGCACGACTTTGGGGAGGGGGACAAATCCCTGTTAATTGCCATGAATACTGGTTTTCAATCAAATGTGCTGTCGATCAAATGAGTTTCGATCAAATGTGCTGTCAATCAAAAGTAGTAGATCCATATATGGATATATATATATATATATATATATATATATATATATATATATATATATATATATATATATATATAAAATAGCCATCTACATCCCTCACGGAAACAATTCCATTACAATCGAAATCATTCTCCAAAATATCACAAAAGCCATATCACAGTAAACCATTATTGCAGGAGACCTTAACACAAACTGGATGACATGTAACTCTGACAATCCTATTACTACCTAAACCTCCATGGCTTCATTCAAATGATTTCTCACCCAACTAGAATTGACAAGAAAACAGATAAACAATGTATTTTGGACTGGTTCTTAACTAATAAACCACAGTATTACCAAATAGCAGGGTGTATCCCTGATTACTTAAGTGACCACTTTGGAGCCTATTTACTGAGAAATCACAGTAACCCTATGAAACTAATCAACTTCCACCAAATTCATAATAACACAAATCTTAACTTACAGATTCTACTTAATATTCTTGGAAAAACAGGCTGGACTCCTCTTAAGCTACTGCCCTTAGATGCTGCTGTGCAGCACTTTAATGACACCTTCCTTACTATCCTAAACAGACTGGCCTTAGATGCTGCTGTGCAGCACTTCAATGACACTTTCCTTACTATTATAAACAGACTGGCCTCAGATGCTGCTGTGCAACACTTCAATGACACTTTCCTTACTATTATAAACAGACTGGCCTCAGATGCTGCTGTGCAGCACTTCAGTGACACCTTCCTTACTATTATAAACAGACTGGCCTCAGATGCTGCTGTGCAGCACTTCAATGACACCTTCCTTACTATTATAAACAAACTGGCCTCAGATGCTGCTGTGCAACACTTCAATGACACTTTCCTTACTATTATAAACAGACTGGCCTCAGATGCTGCTGTGCAGCACTTCAGTGACACCTTCCTTACTATTATAAACAGACTGGCCTCAGATGCTGCTGTGCAGCACTTCAATGACACCTTCCTTACTATTATAAACAAACTGGCCTCAGATGCTGCTGTGCAACACTTCAATGACACTTTCCTTACTATTATAAACAGACTGGCCTCAGATGCTGCTGTGCAGCACTTCAGTGACACCTTCCTTACTATTATAAACAGACTGGCCTCAGATGCTGCTGTGCAGCACTTCACTGACACCTTCCTTACTATTATAAACAGACTGGCCTTAGATGCTGCTGTGCAGCACTTCAATGACACCTTCCTTATTATTATAAACAGACTGGCCTCAGATGCTGCTGTGCAGCACTTCAGTGACACCTTCCTTACTATTCCAAACAGACTGGCCTTAGATGCTGCTGTGCAGCACTTCAATGACACCTTCCTTACTATTCTAAACAGACTGGCCTTAGATGCTGCTGTGCAGCACTTTCAGTGACACCTTCCTTACTATTATGAACAGACTGGCCTCAGATGCTGCTGTGCAGCACTTCAGTGACACCTTCCTTACTATTCTGAAGAGACTGGCCTTAGATGCTGCTGTGCAGCACTTCAATGACACTTTCCTTACTATTCTAAACAGACTGGCCTTAGATGCTGCTGTGCAGCACTTTCAGTGACACCTTCCTTAGTATTATGAACAGACTGGCCTCAGATGCTGCTGTGCAGCACTTCGATGACACCTTCTTTACTATTATAAACAGACTGGCCTCAGATGCTGCTGTGCAGCACTTCAATGACACCTTCAATAATATTCTAAACAGACTGGCCTCAAATGCTGCTGTGCAGCACTTCAGTGACACCTTCCTTACTATTATAAACAGACTGGCCTTAGATGCTGCTGTGCAGCGCTTCAGTGACACCTTCCTTACTATTATAAACAGACTGGCCTCAGATGCTGCTGTGCAGCACTTTGATGACACCTTCCTTACTATTATAAACAGACTGCCCTTAGATGCTGCTGTGCAGCACTTCAATGACACCTCCCTTACTATTCTAAACAGACTGGCCTCAGATGCTGCTGTGCAGCACTTCAGTGACACCTTCATTACTATTTTAAACAGACTGGCCTTAGATGCTGCTGTGCAGCACTTTCAGTGACACCTTCCTTACTATTATGAACAGACTGGCCTCAGATGCTACTGTGCAGCACTTCGATGACACCTTCCTTACTATTATAAACAGACTGGCATCAGATGCTGCTGTGCAACACTTCAATGACACCTTCTTTACTATTATAAACAGACTGGCCTCAGATGCTGATGTGCAGTACTTCAGTGACACCTTCCTTACTATTATAAACAGACTGGCCTTAGATGCTGCTGTCTAACACTTCAATGACACCTTCCTTACTATTCTAAACAGGCTGCACCACCAAGAATAGTTCATATCAAAGCCAACTACACACCATGGTTAACCCATGAGACTCGTACCCTCCTAAAACAAAGGCACAAAGTATGGCAAACTTGGGCTAAAAATAAACCCCTCCAAAACAATTTAATTTGCCAGCAAATTAGAAACAGCGCCAAACTTCAAATTAAACTAGACAAACAACACCAATATTGTAATTTACAATGGAAATACAGAATGAATCCACAAAAATTCTGGAACACAATCAATAACATACTTCATCCTGGCCAACCCCCACCCCCCCCCAACTTACCTGATACAGAAACAATATTGCTGAACAATTTAACATATTCTGCACTGAAAGTGTTTTAACACTGAATAAGAATAGCAAGTTTCCCACCATGCCAACACCCAGCAATCCAAGCAATATTGCAGATGCATTCTTGTTTCAGACAGTCCCAAAACAAACTATTGCAAAACTATTAAAGAAGTTAAAAACCACTTCACTGGCAGAAGATAACTTGCCAGCAGAATATCTAAAATTAACAGTAGATGTTATTGCCTTCCCTGTGTCAATGCTTATAAATTGCTCTGTAACAGAACAGTATGTCCCAGCTATTTGGAAAATTGCAAATATAACACCATTATAGAAAGGAGGTAATTCAACAGAACTAACAAAATGCCGGCCTATTGCTCTACTTTCATCAAATTCTAAAATTCTGGAAAGCTGTATCCACTTTCAACTTCTTAAACACCTTCTAAACAATAATCTCCTCTCATCATCACAGCATGGATTCCGACCACATCTTAGCACTACTACAGCTCTTCTAAGTTTCACTAATACTATAAATAAATTCAGATATGATGGCAAAATAGTGTCTTCAGTCTTTTTGCACATGTCTAAAGCATTCAGTACATTGCATCTATATAGTGATACTGTCCACGTGACTCCAAATAATCCTTGACTGTTCAGTTGCACTTACCATTTGGATAATAATATTACACAGTAGAATTGAATCTGAGTGATAAATCTATCCCTCCAGCACGTCCTATTTATGTCAGTGCTAAGGTTTAAGTCACTTGCTCTAGTGGTTTTGGTGGATTTGGATTTTTTGAGGTGGAGCATGTCCATTAATTCCGGGTTGGACATGGCCTTGTATGTCAGGCACATGTCACCTCTGAGCAGACGGTATGTGACTGAATAGAGCTGGAGTTTCTTCAATCTGGCAGCATATGACAGATTTTGGAGTCCCTTTATCCTTTTGGTGAGGAACTTTTGGGGTCTCTCCAATTGCTGCAGATGTCGGGTGAGATACATCCCGAATGGGGCATTGTACTCGATCATTGGTCTGATAAGTGAAGAGTACAGGGGAACAATGACCTCACTAGATCTGGATGTGAATCCCTTCATGTTCAGGTGGGCAATGTAGAAGGTCTTTCTAACCACTTTAGCAAAGTGAGTGTCAAAAGAAAGGCCACTGTCAACCTGGGTCCCCAGGTCCCTGATAACCTCTTCTGTGCTTAGTGGATTGCCACCTATATGGTAGCTTGGGGTTACCTTGTTTTTCCCGAAGGGTATGACTATACATTTTTTGGCGTTTAACTTCTGGCCATGGCTCTGGCACCAGCTATCTGTTTCCGTGAGTCCCTTCTGAAGGATATCCGTGTCCGATGCACTTTCCATTATGGCGCCCAGTTTGCAGTCGTCAGCAAACTTTGTCAGCCAAAGTCCTCCCATGTTGGCCTGTACTTCTGAGAAGTAGATGCCGAACAATAGGGGGCCAAGGACCGAGCCTTGTGGGACACCACTTGTGACCGGCTTGGAGTCTGACATAGCGCCAGCAACTCTAACCCTGTGGGTTCTGTCCTTAAGCCAGTTTGCAACCCATCTTGTGACATATGGGTTTACATTTAAGCTGGTAAGTTTTTCTACAATACCTGAGTGCGGTATTGTGTCGAAAGCCTTTGCAAGGTCAAGGTAGGCTGTATGGACTGCCTTTCCCTCATCAATGGCCTTGGTGACTGTTTCGAAGAAGTCGACCAAGTTCAAAAGGCATGATCTTCCCTTGACGAAGCCAAACTGGGTCGGGTCCAATGTCTGCAAGTCCCCTATATGTTTGTTTATGAGCTCCATTATGATCCTCTCCATAGCTTTGCAGACTAGACTTGTTAAGCTTATGGGGCGGTAACTACCAGGGTCCGTAGAGGCACCGCCTTTGTGGAGTGGGACCACAGTTGCCGTACGCCACTCCTTGGGCACGTATCCTGTGGTAAGGCTGAGATTAAACAGCTGCCTTATGTGCGGGTTTAATTCCTCATTTAGCTCGTGTAGCACACAGCCGGGGACACCATCCAGTCCCATTGATGCTGTGTTTTTAGCTTTAGAGAGAGCAGCTTTCACCTGCGCATTTGAGATGTCTGGGAGGCTACACTCTGCTGGGATAGTTATCTCTCCTTTAGGGGAGAGGGTGAAGTTTGCACTGAACCTGTCTGCCAGTATGTTGGCAATGTCTGTGGGTTCAGTGATTTTTGTATCATTTTTGACTAATTCTGAGCATATCTGGGAGTTTCCACCCAGGTTCCTAACATAGCTGAAAAAGGCCTTATGATTGTCCTTTGAATCCATGGCAATTTTTCTCTCAAAATTGGCCTTAGTTGATTTTATGAGTGCTCGTATTTTTTTACTAATAATGATCAGGGGTGACTTCCCTTTTATGGATTTTTTTCTATCATGTAATAGCTTTCTCCTCTTCTTGTAAAGTTTGTTAATGGCTGGGGTCCACCAGACTGGATGTTTGCCCTTTGTGGAAAGAGTCTTGGTTTTATTTGGGATTGCCTGATCCATGCAGTCCTGGAGGTGTTCATAGAAGGCATTTGTAAGGGCTTCCACAGCTTGGGTTGTGGTTTCTACTGGCTCAGGGGCCTTGAAGGATACCACACCAGTCTTGAGTAGTGTGAAGTTTGCTTTAGAGAAGTTCTTCACTGTGGTCTTTTTTGTTTGGGGTAAGGGCGGGATGTGGATTTCCAGTGAGATTAGTTTATGATCAGATCTCACCAATGAGGGATATACTTCTGGTGTGGAGCATTTTGTCCCCATGTTTGTGATAATGAGATCTAGTATATTTTCTCCTCTCGTGGAAACAGTGACTAGCTGTTCCATGGCATTTGAATTTATGAACTCCAGGAACCATTGGGCTAGAAAGTTAGGGCTTGAGTAATGTTCCCAGTCTATATTCGGGTAGTTGAAGTCACCCAATATGATGGTGTTTGGAGATACATTTATACCCTCCAGTGTCTTCAGGAAGGCTGTGTGGGGTTCCTGAGTTTGAGAGGGTGGCCTGTAGCATGCTACAATTTGTAGAGCAGTTTTGCCTATGGTTAGTTGCACCTGGATGGTTTCCTAAGCTTTGTGCGTTGCCACCAACCTGGAGGTGTGGGTATCCTTTATGAATATGGATACACCCCCTCCTTTTGTGGTGTGGTCCCGGTTTTGGGGCCGGAACGCATGATATGAGGTAAAACCTAATAGTGCTGGGGTGCTCTCAGGAGCCTTGAACCAGGTTTCAGTTACAGCACAGACATCAATGTTCTCCATACTGAGAAGGGCCTCGAGTGTGTGCATTTTGAGATTTAGACTTCTGGCATTGAGCAGCATTACCCTCAGTTTCTTCCCATTTTTGTTTTCTAGGGTGGTAGGTTTAGAATTTGAGCCTTGCCTAAAAAAGTAAATTAGAATCATGTTATAATAAGGTTGCCAAATTTGCAAAAGATTCCACACATTCAACCCATTACTGTCAATGCTTAAAGAAACTTTATTTGTTGGAACTACTTCATATTATGAACTATAACCAGTTAATAATGGCTTACAAAATAATGCACAATCCTGACAATGTACCTTCCCTACACTTCTACAACCCTACTTTAACATTCATACTCTTTGATCATCTAACAAAGACTTACTCCAAGTAACCAAAGTATCCAATACAGCATGCAACTCTCTTTAGTCTACCTTTGTTGCTGAAAATTGGAATACCCTTTCATATAGTATTAGCTCCATAAGCAATCTTAATCATTTCAAAATATGTCTCAAATGACACTTATTTGAATCCTGGCTTTGCACATGTAACGCTGCAGGTTAATTATTAACTTACCATTGCTTATACAATTTGGCTGTATGTACTGACTGTGTTAACATATCCCTTCTAACAACACTACTCAGGTTACTTTCCCAGCTGCAAATTTCACCACGGAAGTATTACCAACTATGCTCTAATTTGCCTGAGTGATTCTCCCTGCTTAATTTCCTAACAAATGTTATGTTCCTCCACATATATATATTCAACCATATATTTGTCTATATTGAAGTGTTCTTGTTCTATTTGATGTTGTTGTTTGTATATATTTTTGTTTTTACATTTTTATCCTGTAAATGTTAACACTCATTTTTTGTCAATTTTGTTTATAATATCTATTAATTGTTGTGATAATTTGTATTTAAGCTTAGACTGGAGCTCTTTTTCTCAGGCCTCCACTAAAAATTGGCACTGCCCCATTCGGACCATCCCAGTAAACAAATGTAAAATAAATAAAAATAAATAAATGTTCACTTACATGGTTTCCTGGCCAGCAACACTCTTGCCAGTCATAAAAACTCACTTATTTACACTTAAACGCAGTGTGTGGCACTGTACCTTTCTTACTGCAGTGTAATCTTAAGATCACAGGAGGTTACTAGGCTGATGGCCCTTGGGCTCTTACAAGCCTAGCAAGGGTTTATCCCCAAAAAAGAAACCTCAGTCAGCACCTGTCACCCCTATCAATGATGGACAAAGGTGGAATCCCTATGACAAATTTGTGGTTTCCCATCCACTCATCAAGGTTGTGCTTGAAGAGGGTTAGTGAGGTACTTTGTTTGTCATGTATGGAAAGTCTATTCCAGATATGGGGCAGCCTCTGGGAGACAAACCTGTCTCTCCAGTAGGTTTTGTTGATGTCACATATTAGATTTAGGCCTATTGAGCAGGTAATGCTCGAGGAGTTAGATCTAAGGATATGGACCATCTCTAGTAGGTCAGGGTTCGATATTGCCTTGAAGCACGACACAGATCACCTCTGAGCAATCTGTATGATACTGAGTAAAGTGATAGTGATTTGAGTCTGTTCACATAGGAGGCCATGGATTCTCTTTGTGAGGTATTTCTGTGACCTGTCCAGCTAGTGCAGGTGTTTGGAGAGGTACATACCAAATGGGGCATTATACTCAATTATAGGTCTAATGAGGAGATATACAGAGAGATAATAACCTCCTTTTTTCTGGATGCAATCCCTTTACTTATGAGATGAACCAAGTAAATGGCTTTTCTGACCACTGCTGCCACATGATGGTCAAATGTGAGATTGACGTCAACCTGAGTATCCAGTTATTTCATCACAGGTTGTGTGCTTAGTTGGTTTCTGTTGATGTGGTAGTCAGTTTTTGCTGAATGCTATGATAATACATTTTTTTTGCATTTACCTTAAGGCCATGACTTTGGCACCAGTTATTCGTAGCTGTGAGACCCTCTTGCAGTATGTTAACATCATCTGGGGAGTCAATGACAGCACCCAACTTACAGGCATCCGCAAACCTGGTCAGCCACAGGCACTTTGTCTTTGCCCGAACCTCTGAAAAGTAGATGCCATACAGTAGGGCTCCCAGGACAGATCCCTGGGGAACACCACTAGTGACAGGTCTGCTGTCAGAGGTGGTGGTGCCTATTTTGACTTTGTGGGCCCTGTCTGTGAGCCAGTTGGCCACACATCTGATGTGACATGGATTAACACCAAGTTGTGTTAGCTTTTCGTTGATGTCTGAGTGAGGGATTGTGTCAAACACCTTGGCCAGGTTAAGGTAAGATGTATGTACTAACTTTCCCTCATCCAAGGCCTTGGTGATAGTCTCAAAGAAGTCAACTAGGTTCAATAGGCAAGATCTGCCTCTGACGAATCCAAATTGGGTGGGGTCAAGGGCTTGGTGATTGCCTACATCCTTGTTTATGAGATCCATAATAATACACTCCATGGCTTTACAAATCAGACTTGTAAAGATAGTTTCCCAGGTCAGATAGTAGTGGCATCACCTCTGTGCAAGGAGATGAAAATGGCGGTTTTCAACTCTGCTGGAATGAAGCCTGTAATTAGGCTGTGGTTGAATAGAGTGCTCAGTGGTGAAGCTAATTCTTGCTGGAGATGGTGTAGAATATAGACTGGGATACTATCAGGTCCTTTGGAAGCTGTGTTCTTTGCCTTGGATAGGACCTTTAACACTAGATCTATGGAGATGTGAGGTGTGGAACAAGTATCGGGGATGTCAATTGGGCCTGCATGAAGGAGGTGAAACTATCAGCTATCAGATTGGCTAGGTCTGCAGGATCAGTGGAAGTGGTACCATTAAGTACTAATTTGGAACAAACTTGGGCTTTGCCATGGAGGTTCCTAACATAACTGAAGAAAGACTTGTGGTTTCCCTTTGTTTTGGAGGCTAGTTTCAACTCACAATTGGCTTTGGAGTTTTTCAATAGTGATCTAATTTCCTTGTTGAGCAATGTACTCTCTGTAGTCAGACGTACCGCACAGTATATCTGTTTCCTTAGGTTCATAGGTTTATAGATTAGTACTAGGCTAACTGTCTTTGTGAGCCATTTTTAAGCCTAGCCAATTACCCTGTGTGAGAATCAAACACTGCACCTTTGGTTTATAAGGCAAATACCTTAACCATTATGCCAACCTCCCACCCCTTGATTGAATTATACTGCATATATAGCCTGCACTAACTTGTTGCCTGATGTACAGTAATGTTGTGTTTCTGCAGCTATAATGTATAATTGGTTCTGAACTGGGAGCTGGCCTTTTTTTTGCTTTGCTTTGTGAACTCACCTTTTGTAGTCTAGAGCTACAGCTCTGAATGACACCTTAAGATTTTAAGCATGAAAGGAAAATAAATAACACTCATTTAAATAAAAATCTTGGCCTACATTGAATAATTCATTTAGATATTGGACAGCTAGAAGAAAAAAAATAAACTCTTACACTCTCTAGTCCCCAGTTAACAGAAGTTAAGTATTGCTAATTAAATAAATCTGTTTAGAATTAATAACACTAATCACTTCAGTAACAGGAAAAATATTTAATCTCATAAGCATAACCTGAAATAAAGTTAAACTTTCATTTAGTGTGTGTGTGTGTGTGTGTGTGTGTGTGTGTGTGTGTGTGTGTGTGTGTGTATGTGTGTATCAGATTTTTTTTCTGTGTTAAGTGAACATGTTTGTTTATGCCAGAGGCCAGTGCATCAGGATGGCTGAGAACAGCTGATTGACCAGTCGTGTTCTTCCTTTCCTGTCTCCTTCTCTAACATCCCAATTATTGCAATGGAGCATCACAAAATGTTCATTCTGCTGTTTTTTTTTAATACTAAAGTGAAGATTGCATCAGTTTATGCTTGTCGCAGCTTAAGCTTTATTATAAAATGATAGTCTGGATACATAGCAACCAGACTCATTTTCAGTTTTTTTTTTACTTGGGTAGGGGAGAACTGTTTCACATGGACTATAAAACATCGTGTATTTTTTATCATATCTGCTCAAGAAAATATACTTTCTTCTCTGATTTTATTGTGCAATGTATTTAATATGTACACAGACATCAGCAGTTGTTAAAGTATGTATTATTGACAGTAGTAACTTTTATATATATCATGGTACCTTTCACTCAGAATGTTTAACTTAACCACCAGGTCATTTAGAAACTCTTAATTAATGGCAAACTGTATAATATATAAACAAAGAAAACATATATGTGTTATAGCATATCAATTATGATCACTCTTTCTAGCAGTTTTATCCTTTCTTCAGTGCTACTCTCTCATATTCCTGAAACTTGCACTGCTAAATCCATTTGTATTTAAAACATCAAAACATCAGCAGTTGTGAAGACAACGCAGAGAAATGCATATAACCTCTACAATGCAATGAACTGTGTAAAGCACATAATTTAAGTAATGCATGTCACAAGTATGGCTGTGTTCATCAACATTAAGCAAACTGTGCTGTACAAATTAGCATGTTTAGCAGCAATATATAGAGGAGGGTGTTAAGGATTCAAAGACATGGACTGCACAATCATGTCAGCCTCGAAACACTGCAGTATGCAGCACATGCCAATAGCTGCAAAATGACATGGAAATAAGAAACTCCATGCAAATGATTCATACAGTGTATGCAGATAAATGTATTGAGCTGTACTTTGGCTTATACATGTTACACTCTGAGAAACAGTGCATGCATTAAGGGAGCAATCATTCAGTATCAGCTGCTATAGCTCAGCATCACATGCTACTGGTCATCCCTGGAGTCAGTGTCCACAGTGTTATGATGCTTGGCCACTCTTTGTCAATAGATGATGCATAGACACTGCCTGACAAGTCACTATTTGAGTGACCAGCAGATCATGGACCATTTCTGCATGGACAGAAAGATGTTATGTGACTTTATAAAACTGTGTCACCCAAAAGAAAACTTGAAAGGGCAGCATGAGATGCCCATTCCTGTGGATAGTAAGGTATGTGTAGCTTTAACCAGCTCAGCTAAAGGGACTTTCAGCTACTTACTACTGCAGGAATATTGCAAGTGCAGGTACCACTTTCATGAATCTTGAAGGAATTATTCACCATTATGCTGCTAAATATTGAGAAGCATATCCCTTCCTCAAGACTGCAGAAGACAGATCTACTACCAAGTAGATATCTTATAGTTATTTCTCTGAGATCCTGAGATCCATTGATTGCACACACATTGCCATCATGGCTCATCATGGTCCGGAGGGACAGTGATGCCTCAACAGGAATGGCTTTCATGCCTCTACTTGCCTTGCTCTCCATAATGTCTTGAGCATTATTTATAATGTGCTGGTGCACCACCCAAGCAGTTCACTTGGTCCTCATATCTGGCAAAGGTTTGACCTATATCAAAGTTTCCTGTGAAGGGATTCCCCACAGTGTCATCACATAGGTAAGCACACACATGCTCAACAGACAGGTCTGCACATACAGGTACCATTCAAATGAGGATGCAACCATGAGTAGTACATTGTTTGCCGCGTGTAGTGCTAGATATGCCCTAGAACCATGGTAGATGATTCTCATCTGCAGCAACCAAACCATGTGGGAAATGTCCTACAATGCAGCATAAAACAAAACACATAACAGAGGGGAATGGGTGTTTGTCCTACATGAGGGGCACATCTCTTGCTGAGATATATCAGAAGGGGCACTGCAGTACAATCATAAGACCTGCAGGAAGATTTCTGCTGTGTATTCAGTGCTGCCCTATATGGCATCTTGCAAACTTTTGTAGCTCCAGGTTGGCATCTTGTTAAAACCTTCCACACCAGTTGTTTCAGCAGTGGAAAGCCAGCATGGAGAGTTACACGAGGAGAACATAGCAACAGCACTACCACAGCTAGAGCATAAGTGGCCAAAATGCTCTGCAGCACTAACAAAGAATCACTGTCCAGTCCACAACTGTGCACCATGACACAGATGATATAGAATAAATTGATACATGCATTATCACATTGTGTCTATGTATTGAAGTGCATGGACTGACAAGGTTGTTTGTCAGACATGATCACAACCACACAGGTTAGGTGGTGGACAAGACACCACCATCTTCATTTGCACAAGAGGTTGGGGGTACAAAGTGATACCTGACTGTAACACTATGAGATAGGATAGGGTCATGGAAGGGCCATGTCTGCTGTACTGATTTTGCATGTCAGGGCTTGAAGAGAACCATTGCAGGAAAGGGGTAGAACTATGGCATTGTGAGTGTCCACCCATACTGGGAGTGCCATGTGCTGATTCTCATGTCCACCATTGATTATTTATCATCAGCCATCAGCATAAGTAGCAGGTTGTGTGCCAACAGGCAATTCCTCCTTTCCATAACTGTACAGCAATGAGAGATGTTGCACATGATGGTATCAGTGCTTTTTATTATGTTAACAAGGGCCATGCTAATAAGGTGTATTAGTGCCATAGTTTCTGAATTTCTACCACTGCACACTGCATTATTCAGACTTGCTGGTGGTAGTCTGTGAAGGCTGCCAGCATAGCTCAATAGAATTTTATAGATAATTCTATATCATTGTAAATATGAATATGATCCACAGGCTTGTTTAACAAATGTAAAGAAAACTGTGTATGTTCTGACTTTCAGGAATGTAACCACAGTGCATCCTGCTGCTAGAAAGCTGATAAGTGAAGCATTGTGTGACTGTTTGATCTTAAGCTCAGAGACAGAATGTCTGGGCCAGGAAATTTATTCTATTATCTTAATTTAAAAGATAATTACTAAGGTTTTACATGTACAGTGTTTTTTATTGCTGTGGTTTCCTGGCAGCTGCAAGATCAAAGAAATGTTAACATTTTAAGTTCTGTGAGCCTGGAAAATTAAACCAGAGAAGTGTCAAGAATGATGTAATGTGAAATGACTCAGCAGTACTGTGTTATCAATTTAAGACTTTCTCAGAAAGAGAGAATAGAGCATTTTGGATTTTGACCAAAGTTGACAACAACTCACCAGGCACTTGCTTTGCTCTGTATGTAAGTAGCATTTAAAACAGTGATTTCTCTTAGCGTTAGATAGAAATATAGTCAGATTAGTCTAGCTGCTTTCTATATTTATGTCAGACTATCCTACAATATTATTTTAAAGTTTCCTGTGATTTCAGAACTCTGCAATGTCATTGCATTGAAGTAATAATAATAAGTATCGTCTTGTGTTTTAAACTTTTCAACTGTGGCTGTTTTATGTAGAGATAATTTAAGCTCTTAGAGTACATTGCATCTATTTGGTGATACTCTCCAAGCCACTCCAATAGTTTTGCTGTTCGGCACACTTACTATTTGGATAACTGTAATATTACACACTGAAATTGGTCAGCCTTTGGGAAAGGCCTTATAGTAGCTGATATTAGTGGTTGGTGGCAGTGATTTCTACATTATAGTCTGGAGAGAAGGGGGCATAGCTGGAGAACCTGTGCCAGCCTTCCACATGAGTGTCTGTGTGTTTGTATGTAGCTCATATCTGAAAGTGTGTGTGTGTCAACTACTTGGGCAGGGACATGAACCACTGGTTGGACAGAGATGGTGCTGGAGGTTTTAGCTTGACCACTAAGCTGAGATCTGGACCCTATAGCTGTGCCAGTGGGGAGTCTTATTAGGGATCTGGAGAGAAAGGGAGAAACCAGCCCCAGACTGACTGTGATCTCTGTGTGCTCTTAAGGGAAATTGTACTTTACTGTGTGTGTACTTGTTATCCCTCAATGTGCACGCCCCTCACTGGTGCTTGTGGTGAGGACTGAGGCTCCTTGATTACTGGGCTAGTGCATGGGTGTCACATAGCCATATGCACCATCTTGACCATAAGGTATGTGATCAGTATATACATGCAGATGGCATGCCTATTTACATAATACCATGGCACTATGCTAGAGATAAGTCAAGGCACCATGGTACAGCGCAACATTATATGGCATATGATCTAAAATGCATGTCGGTGAAAAGCAAGCTATCATTTTATACGCTGAACTGAAATGACTGAATGGCCATGGCTACTTCAGACACTATGGAATGTAAAAACTCTAATATGGTCTTACGGGAATGCATGTTTAAACAGTATGATGTTATCTTATGGAATGTGGTTACCTGGTGCAAACTTGCCTGTACTGTCAGTGATGCTGTTGTCTTCATATGCTTTAGTGAGTAGTGCTGGCATTGCTATACAGACTTGAAGTGGCATTGTCCTACCTTGATTTAAAAGTATGAGGTAGCAATTAGGGACAGAAAGCCAGAAGTGAACTATAAGCAGTTTTAAATTTTTTTTCCAGTACTAGTTCTTTCTGTTCTATTACCTGTTTTACGCACCTAATTAGGAATGGATTTTGTTTTGCTGTGGCAGTAGAGTGGGAGTTGAAAATGGATAGATGTCACAGTAAGTGGAAATAACTCTGCTGGTAATGTGGTGATGGATGTGACAGGAAGTGGGAATAACTCTCCTGGTTGTGTGGTTCATTTACCATCTATAGCAGTTCACTACACATCTGTAATTGTGTTGCTTCCATGTGTTTGTGTAATAATATTTCAGTTATGTTAACTTTCTACATGCCACGTTATACTGACGTAACAGATGGCATGCTTATCTTGGTCTGTACCATTGAAAATATCTAGTAATGTGACACCATTGGTCACCATAGCTGCCTCTATCTTTCAACAGGGCAATGATATTCTCTGTGTGAGATCTGACCAGGAAGGGTCAATGCTGGTGTCTGTGGCCACTTGTTGGAATAGGGACAAATGCTCCTCCGTTGTAGTCTGGAGTGGTCTGCCTTCATCTTTTGACATCAGGTGCAGAGAGTGGTTGATGCTGAGATGCTGTGATAACAGATAATCACCTCAGCAGTATGGAGGGCCTCTTTGCATGGCTTGTATAATCATGCAACCAGCAGGCCCAGAGCATTGGATCATTGAAGGAGTAGCCAGTCCCAAACATTGGCCACGCATGCATGTGATGTATGGGTTTGTTGCTCTCTGGGATAGCCTGGCATCCAAATGTGCTGGGACCCAACCCTGTCTCAATTCAGGTGTGTTCTCTTGGTTCTCCACCATTTTTTGCAAGTCCTTATTCCTTGTTCATTGCCAAACCCTCCCGCAATACCAATTTTTTTTCTTCTGTATGTATGTCTCCATGCACTGTCCCTTCCTCTTATATATCTACCAACTCTGTCTGACACTATGTTTTAGGTTAGTCTGTCTGTCTCTGCTGCCTGCCCTTCTTCATATCTACAACTTCCCCCTTATGATCTTCTCCGTCTACCCTTCTTTTGCACACCCCCCCACACACACACACACTTGTATATAAAACTTTTTATGATATCAGTACTTGTTTTGTAATAAGTATTCATGTCCTTTATGTTAAGCATCATGATGCTGTACTTACTGATAAAGGTTTAGGTCATTGTTACTGAATGAGGCATTTTTGTCGATCATCTAGGACAACTTCAGCATATTTTACTGAAGTAAAAATGTTACCTGGTTTGCAATTATTAACATATTGCATATTTCCCACATTTATGTCTGTGAATAATAGTTTGAAAAGAAATGTTCTTGATACAGAACTTTGTGGAACATAATTGGTATAGACTATTGTGATAGACAGATAACTGCCTGTGTTAATGTACTGTGATTCAACCAGTATTTTAGCTATAAAATTATGTATGAATTCATATTTAATGTTATTATGTTACTCATTTATGAGTAATAGTGCCAAGTGTCATAGCAAAGTCAAGATATATGGTGTACATTATCAGCCTTTCATCAGGTATTACTGTTACCTTTTCAAAAATGCCACAAGATAGAAAAGGTGAAATCTCCCATACGAAACTCATTTTGTTTAATATCCAATAGAAGCAAACCTCATTAATCTGGATATTTGAAAATCTGTTAACCATGGACCTTCAGCAATTCAACATTGTTAAAAGAAAGTGCTGCTTTAACCTCATCAATTTATTATAAAATTCACCAACACAGTGGATAGTAGTTATGCAATACATGAACCATATCTGGTCCTGACTAAGGTCTTTAACACTATTCCCCATGCAGGTGTTGTTGACAGACTTTTAAATTAGAAAATGAATCCTTATCTTTTGTGGTGGATTACTATTTGCTAGTCTGACAGAACAAGTTGGTAGAGTCACAGGTGCCATTTCTGAATGCAAAAAAAAGTTGCAAGTGCTATACCTCAGGGTTCAGTGCTGGGGCCTCTCCTATTTGGCATCTATTTCTCAAGCCAGCACTCCAGGCCTATGGTGATCCAAGTTTATATATAACTATAAATTGGGTGTTGATATTTGAACTTCCACTGACTCACAGATGCTCCAGGATAGGCTAGAACACAATAGCAACTAGTAGAAAGACAATAGCCTCAAATTAAATATGAAAAAATGTGGTATAGTTCAGTTTGGAAAAAATCTTTTTCATAGGGGCCACTCTTATCCATCCAGACACTGTCATAAGGGATCTAGACTCTGTTGTTGATAATTCTATATCATTTGACCATCATATCTCTCCAATAACTTGGAAGACCTTCTGTCTGGCCATCTAGTTTCTAAAGGCATCTCATTCAGATCCAAAGAAGCCCTTTACTCATAGCAATGTAGATTACTGAATATAATGCACCTTTTGGAATGCATTTGTATAAATACTTATATTGCCAAATCTTAAACGTCTTACTTTGAATAACAAAATATTGAGCAAAGTACATTGAAACACAAAATAAAACAACCTCCTGGACAGGCGTTAACATGGTTCCTGAAAAGGGGTAAGTTGATTTTTCCTGCTATGCTGCAATCACTGTTTTTGATTCAGTGTTTGAAAGATTTTCTGATTCAGCCAGACTACTACTGAGAGAGTAGCTAATGCATGGAATAGACTACCAACTTACACAATAGCAAGCACTAGTTTATATACTTTTATTAATAGCATGATCACTTATTATGTGAATGATTGTTTTGATATATTGGAAGGCCAAACCTGCCCAATATTCTGGTTATTCTTTGACAATAGATTTTAGCATTGTAATCAACTATAATGCATGTAATACTTCTTTGGTATTATTCCTAAAGGGTGTTGCAAATTCTCATAAAATTTGCCAACTTCCTTTTTTTTTTTTTTGGCATCTGTAGTTGGATAAAACTGAATCACTGCAATGCTGGTAGGACTACAGTGTCTTTAATTTGTACTGTGTCATAATATTATTACTGCCAACCTCTGCAACTGCTGCCTTCAGGAAATGCATGCAAGCTTTGGCTCATACCAACTTCCAGACTATTCAGCAATTCACTTATTCAACATAGAGCTTACAGGATTTCATGTTGCTTATTACAGCAAGCCTAGTTTGTCCTACCCACCCACAAATGAGAGAGCTAACATTGACTGGTCACACCAATCCTCCCCCTGTGGCCCTTATAATGCCTGTGCCATTAATCAAACATGAGTCATCCAGGCCACAGTAAGTACTAGATCCCTCTGTACTATGGAACTGCTACGGATCTTGTTTTTTTATTATTTTTTTTTACTTTACAGGTGGAAACAGTTATAATGTCTGTATTTATAATAAGAATGTACCTTTAAAGTGTAAAATTATTGCCTCAAGACAATTTGATTAATTTAAGAAGTAAGATGAAAGGAAATAATAAGAAGATAATTATAAACTGGTTAAAGCAAGATTAACACAAAAAGAAAAACCTTGCAAAGCTGGAATTCCCACTGTGTGATACCTTAAACCTCTTGAATCAGAGACAACATGGGATATATATATATTATTCTTTAGGGATATCAGGTGTTTCAATTCTGAATGTCTATGACTTTTTTCTTTTTCTTTTAAGACTTTTTATGGACAATTTTAGGCCAAAAAACCCAAACCCCTCCAGGTATAGACATGCATGTTTCTGCCTTCTTATGACATCATCATCACAACATAAGAGAAATGTTTGACTTTTGGAAACACAGGGTAGTCATACCCAACTGATATCCATAAACCTAAGGGTGTCTACAAAATATCCCAACTAACAAACTAAAACAATGTTTAAAAAGGTCACACAGGAAAACTAATTGGTTAAAAACACAAAAAGAAAAATTCAACAAAGCTAGAATTTCCACTGTGCAATACCTTAAACCTCTTGAATCAAAGGGAACATGGGATATATGTAAATTAACCTTTAGGGATATCAGGTATTTCAGCTAAATGGCAATTTTGAATGTCCATGACTTCTTCTTTTACTTTAACATTTAAGTCTTTTTATGGACAGTTTCAGGCCAATAAAGCCAAACACCTCTAGCTGTGGACATGCATGTTTCTGCCTTCATATGACATCATCAGCACAGCATAAGAAAAATGTTTGACTTTTGGAAACACAGGGTAGTCATACCTAACTGATATCCATAAACCTAAGGGTATCTACAAAATATCCCAACTAACAAACTAAAACAATGTTTAAAAAGGTCACACAGGAAAACCATTTGGTTAAAAACACAAAAAGAAAAATCTAGAAAAGCTAGAATTTCCACTGTGTGATACATTAAACCTCTTGAATCAGAGGTAATATAGGATATATGTAAATTACCCTTTAGGGATATCAGGTGTTTCAGCTAAATGGCAATTCTGAATGTCCATTACTTTTTTCTTTTACTTTTATGTCTTTTTATGGACAATTTCAGGCCAATAAAACCAAATCCCTCTAACTGTGGGCATGCATGTTTCTGCCTTATGACATCATCAGCACAGCATAAGAGGAATGTTTGACTTTTGGAAACACAGGGTAGTCATACCCAGCTGATATCCATAAACCTAAAAGTGTCTACAAAATATTCCAACTAACAAACTAAAACAATGTTTAAAAAGGTCACACAGGAAAACCAATTGGTTAAAAACACAAAATGAAAAATCTAGCAAAGCTAGAATTTTCACTGTGTGATACCTTAAACCTCTTGAATCAGAGGCAACAGTGGATATATGTAAACTATCCTTTAGGGATAGCAGGTGTTTAAGCTAAATGCCATTTCTGAATGTCCATGACTTTTTTCTTTTATTTTTACTTTTAAGTCTTTTTATGGACAATTTCAGCCCAATAACGCCAAACCCCTCTAGCTGTTGACATGCATGTTTCTGCCTTCTTATGACATCATCAGCACAGCATAAGAGGAATGTTTGACTTTTGGAAACACAGACATTTTGGAAATTGTTTTTGAAAAAGAATTGGTTTTCCTCTGTGACCTTTTTAAACATTGTTTTAGTTTGTTAGTTGGGATATTTTGTCGACATCCTTAGGTTTATGGATATCAGCTGGGTATGACTACCCTGTGTTTCCACCACTTCCTGAGTTCTCTTTGTGAGACAATTTGTTATCCAACATAATAAACAGGGATTAACATAGCTGGGAGAGTTTATCTACAATACCTGAGTGTGGAATGGTGGTGAACAAATTAATAAGGTCTAGATAAATTATGTGCACTGTTTTGACATCATGTATTGCTTTGGTAATTTTCCAAAGAAGTCAATTAGGTTAAGTAGGCAGGAACTGTCTTTGATAACTCAAAATAGGTTTGGTCAAACGTGTGTAGGTTACCCATATCCTTATATATTAATTTGATACTGTTCCTTTCCATAGCCTTACAGATGAGACTGGTCAGGCTTATGCGTCCATAGTTATCTCTCTCTCTCTCTTCTGCTCTCTTCATCGACCTTTCAAAGGCTTTTGATATGGTTAATCGTCCCTTACTTATAAATACTCTTGAACTTCTTGCTCTAGATCCCCCAGTTATACAATGGTTCAAGTCTTAATCAAGACTCATTAATCAAACATGAGTCATCCAGGCCACAGTAAGTACTAGATCCCTCTGTACTATGGAACTGCTACGGATCTTGTTTTTTTATTATTTTTTTTTACTTTACAGGTGGAAACAGTTATAATGTCTGTATTTATAATAAGAATGTACCTTTAAAGTGTAAAATTATTGCCTCAAGACAATTTGATTAATTTAAGAAGTAAGATGAAAGGAAATAATAAGAAGATAATTATAAACTGGTTAAAGCAAGATTAACACAAAAAGAAAAACCTTGCAAAGCTGGAATTCCCACTGTGTGATACCTTAAACCTCTTGAATCAGAGACAACATGGGATATATATATATTATTCTTTAGGGATATCAGGTGTTTCAATTCTGAATGTCTATGACTTTTTTCTTTTTCTTTTAAGACTTTTTATGGACAATTTTAGGCCAAAAAACCCAAACCCCTCCAGGTATAGACATGCATGTTTCTGCCTTCTTATGACATCATCATCACAACATAAGAGAAATGTTTGACTTTTGGAAACACAGGGTAGTCATACCCAACTGATATCCATAAACCTAAGGGTGTCTACAAAATATCCCAACTAACAAACTAAAACAATGTTTAAAAAGGTCACACAGGAAAACTAATTGGTTAAAAACACAAAAGAAAAATTCAACAAAGCTAGAATTTCCACTGTGCAATACCTTAAACCTCTTGAATCAAAGGGAACATGGGATATATGTAAATTAACCTTTAGGGATATCAGGTATTTCAGCTAAATGGCAATTTTGAATGTCCATGACTTCTTCTTTTACTTTAACATTTAAGTCTTTTTATGGACAGTTTCAGGCCAATAAAGCCAAACACCTCTAGCTGTGGACATGCATGTTTCTGCCTTCATATGACATCATCAGCACAGCATAAGAAAAATGTTTGACTTTTGGAAACACAGGGTAGTCATACCCAACTGATATCCATAAACCTAAGGGTATCTACAAAATATCCCAACTAACAAACTAAAACAATGTTTAAAAAGGTCACACAGGAAAACCATTTGGTTAAAAACACAAAAAGAAAAATCTAGAAAAGCTAGAATTTCCACTGTGTGATACATTAAACCTCTTGAATCAGAGGTAATATAGGATATATGTAAATTACCCTTTAGGGATATCAGGTGTTTCAGCTAAATGGCAATTCTGAATGTCCATTACTTTTTTCTTTTACTTTTATGTCTTTTATGGACAATTTCAGGCCAATAAAACCAAATCCCTCTAACTGTGGGCATGCATGTTTCTGCCTTATGACATCATCAGCACAGCATAAGAGGAATGTTTGACTTTTGGAAACACAGGGTAGTCATACCCAGCTGATATCCATAAACCTAAAAGTGTCTACAAAATATTCCAACTAACAAACTAAAACAATGTTTAAAAAGGTCACACAGGAAAACCAATTGGTTAAAAACACAAAATGAAAAATCTAGCAAAGCTAGAATTTTCACTGTGTGATACCTTAAACCTCTTGAATCAGAGGCAACAGTGGATATATGTAAACTATCCTTTAGGGATAGCAGGTGTTTAAGCTAAATGCCATTTCTGAATGTCCATGACTTTTTTCTTTTATTTTTACTTTTAAGTCTTTTTATGGACAATTTCAGCCCAATAACGCCAAACCCCTCTAGTTGTTGACATGCATGTTTCTGCCTTCTTATGACATCATCAGCACAGCATAAGAGGAATGTTTGACTTTTGGAAACACAGACATTTTGGAAATTGTTTTTGAAAAAGAATTGGTTTTCCTCTGTGACCTTTTTAAACATTGTTTTAGTTTGTTAGTTGGGATATTTTGTCGACATCCTTAGGTTTATGGATATCAGCTGGGTATGACTACCCTGTGTTTCCACCACTTCCTGAGTTCTCTTTGTGAGACAATTTGTTATCCAACATAATAAACAGGGATTAACATAGCTGGGAGAGTTTATCTACAATACCTGAGTGTGGAATGGTGGTGAACAAATTAATAAGGTCTAGATAAATTATGTGCACTGTTTTGACATCATGTATTGCTTTGGTAATTTTCCAAAGAAGTCAATTAGGTTAAGTAGGCAGGAACTGTCTTTGATAACTCAAAATAGGTTTGGTCAAACGTGTGTAGGTTACCCATATCCTTATATATTAATTTGATACTGTTCCTTTCCATAGCCTTACAGATGAGACTGGTCAGGCTTATGCGTCCATAGTTATCTCTCTCTCTCTCTTCTGCTCTCTTCATCGACCTTTCAAAGGCTTTTGATATGGTTAATCATCCCCTACTTATAAATACTCTTGAACTTCTTGCTCTAGATCCCCCAGTTATACAATGGTTCAAGTCTTACCTTAACAATAGGCAACAGGCAGTTCTCTGGGAAAATAAACTATCATCCCTCCTACCAGTCACCCTTGGAGTCCCCCAGGGCTCCATTTTAGAACCTCTTCTCTTTTCTTTATTCATCAACAACCTTCACATAGCAGTCCCTGAAGCTACCTGCATTCAATATGCTGATGATTCCACACTTATATGTTCTGCTAACTCCACATCTGAACTACTCTATCTAACTCAAAAAGTATTTAACTTAGTAGAAGACTGGTTCCTAAAATGCTGCCTTCTTTTGAACGCCAAAAAAACCAAGCTTCTACTCTTTGCACCCACCAGTAGGCCCTCTCCTATCTTTACCTCATATCTGCCTTTGGTTGATTTGGTCAGGGTGCCGTGTTCCATGTTTAGTTTAGTAAGAGCTTTTTTGGCATCTTGTGAGTTACATTTATTTCTGTGTACAACATTTTTATTCTTTTGTTATAGAATTTTTTTATATTTGAATTCCACCATAGAAGTTTATTTTTGAATTTTACATTGTATTTATTTCTCGGGGAGAGGTGGCTGTGTCTATGAAGCTATTTAAATAATGCATAAAATTTGGCAGTGTATTATATTTTTCTTTTGTTTGTTTTAGTGTATATTTTATTGTAATATGCTAAATCCTTTTTCCCTAATCAGATCAGCTTAGCAGAGAAATAAAGCTCAGTGTCTTAGTGAGTCATATGATTTGGAAGGGTTAATTACCTAAGAACTGAGTGAGGAGCCAGAAGCGTGAAATAAAACAGTTCAGGGACTTTCTAAAAAAGCTCATACTGAGTCTACCAGAGAACTTAGTCAAACATATTCTGTTGTATAATAAATACCTGTGTGAGAAAGGCAAATTTGTTAATTTGTATTTCTTATATTGTTTTTTCCTTTGATTGTACTGTGCATTTTTATTTCAGTGAGATGCATATATATATATATATATATATATATATATATATATATTCAAGATCTGAAAATACAGGTTCTGATTATTCATTAATATACAAAGTCTAAAATCGTGCTGTGTTAGAGAATTCCCCTCTTCTCAGAGGTGCAATGGTCCTGGAGTTAGTAGACACACACACACATACACACACACACACACACACACACACACACACACACACACACACACACACACACACACACACCTACACAGATATTTATTAGTCATTGCTTACTCCGTTTTTAGACATATAGACACAAAACTCAATCTGCAAAGAATAGGGTGATAGCTTCCTCTCCCAGTTTAAGGATTGGGATGACACTAGGGGCCTTAAATTCCTTCACCATACTAGAAATGAGCATGACCTTGTTGTTGCCTATGTGTGGATAAATTTGTGGGTAAATGTTCTTAGCTATTACACATAGGGAAATCAATGGACAGAGGCATTGTTCAGCTTTCCACTTGTGTCTACGAAGAAGGCAAATCCTCGGAATTAAACTATACTCTACTTTCACCAAGAATGACACTTGTATTCAAGAATAAAATAATTGGCTTCAATAATTGGCTAGTAAATTATCATTCTTAAGACAATCTGGAGTGTGTCCGCATGGAATGATGTAGCCAACATACCACTCCTGTTTGCACCCTTCACTTTGCATACTGACTGCTAAAATGTCTGCTATCTCCATATTACCATTTTAGGCAGATTCCACCAGCTATACATCCCAACATAACAAATTCCCATCTGGATAATATTGACGTAGTACTCTTGAATTCCAGGACCGTAAACAACCAAATCTCTAAATATGAGACTTTCTTTACCATTAAAGACATCAACATCTATGCATTTACACAGTCCTGGTTCCAGTATTGTGACAGCATTTAGTGGGTTCCAGAGTACAATGGCTATCATGAATTCAGGTCCTCCAGCAGTTGTGAGGCAGTATGTATATTTATTTACAACCTCAGTGCCACTCTGCAGATTTTTCTTGATACAAATCTGGAATTGGTTGCAGTCTTAAATACATTTAGTAAAATGAATTATGACATTATACAATATTATAAAACCCTTCAGAACATGCAGTGTACCAATTAGAAAAAGCAGGCATTGAACCAAGTACCTTTCCTGTTGGTGACTTACCACTTATTCCACTTATCCCTTATATTGTGTGTGTGTGTGTGTGTGTGTGTGTGTGTGTGTGTGTGTGTGTGTGTGTGTGTGTGTGTGTGTGTGTGTGTGTGTGCGCGCGTGTTTGTATATGTTTATTTTAAATGTTAATATCATGATTCCATAAAATTAACTGTTAGTTCATAATTTATTTATGCAGAACAAATGGTTGGGGGGGGGGGGGCAATATTGGGTAAGCCATTGATGGACCAAACCAGATGATGAAAAATCGGTATGCTGTTTGTGTCAACAAATCTCTTCCTACATGTCTGCTTCTCTGTGACAGCTCTGCTCAACTAATCAATTGTGTACACAGGACCACAGCTTCTAGATTAGTCCCAGGAAGTTTTTATGCCCCTGCAAATTCCACAATTGCTTGATTACTGTACACTTCATATGTGTATAAACTAGATGTTCTTGTTAACATAGCTCTTTATACAAAAAGACAAAACATGAGCACGTGAACTTTGGAGCATTCTCTGAGAATGTGAGATATTAGTTATGCACTGACCTAAACATTTCAAGTGTGTTTTTGTAACTGTTTAAATATGTTTTGCTTGACACTCTCCCACAGGAAATAAATTAAAAATGCAAAATGTATAATGCACAGAATTTAGTGTAAAATGCATTTTTAAAGAAAATTTTAAAATAATGTGTCTGAACTATGTACTAGTATAACTAGAAATAGTAATAATTCTTTATTTCATTCTCTGATACCTGCTTTGTCTACTCCATGGTTGCAAAGAGACTGGTGTATTGTCTCAGCATTCAGTAGGTGGTGACACAGATAAATGTGCACTGAATATGATGGCAGTCTATTGCAAGTTGTACAAATTCACTCACACACATGTATGACTGAACTATTGGAGGACTGCCATTTGGCCTAAAGCATGTCTTGAGATCTTGCAGGAAGCAGGAGTACCTGGCTAAAACCCTCAAGTACACAAGGAATGCATGTAATCTCTGTACATAATGCACACCAACCAAGAAAGAAACTGAAGATCTGAGAAGTTTGAGTTAGCAGTATTAACTATTATGTCACTGTACCACCTGAAATGGCAATTTCTGATATTTGATAAAGTAACAAAAATATCCATGCAGCAGAACATTTACTTTTATATACATTTTATAAAAGTTATATTTAAGAATACATAATAGTGGCAAGTCCAAACCGTCAGTTCTACATCATTTTACAAGATACTGGGCCTGTATATGCTGAGTGAAACTTCAGCTAATATCCTCCACTCTAATAAAACATTAATTTTTTATAGAACGCAAGTAACTAGTATCTATTTGTTATGTATATATTAAGTTGGTTCATAAAATAATAAATAGAATAGCATTGCATGTATGTGAAAAGAAAACTGATATTCTAACATACAGCAATGAACTCTGTGTACTATAGTGGTGCCTGGACTTTCTTGCATCTTGACTTACTGTATGATGGACACATGGGAAAAGATTCCTTCATCATTTACTGTGCAGATTAATTAAACCTAGGAAGTTGCTTTTTTCTAAAGGTTTAAACTGAAGGTCAGTAGCTTAGAAGTACTTGAACTTTCCATACTCCAAGTAAATATTTTGGTTTTAGAAATGCTCTTATCTAGGGAAAAGAGGGCAGCTACAGCTGCAATTTCAGTGGAACTAAATAACCCCTGTCATTGTTCCAGCCTGCCATGAGGTTTTTCAGCTCAATGCTACACGTGAATGACACTCTGTCATTATACTATATTTAGGTAATGAAAGGTGCAATTAGCTTTGTTCTGATGCAAGCTGATCCTGCCCTGCACGCATTATAAAAGGTAATAAAATAGGTGCATAGATATAAAAACCTGAATAAGCATATTATTCAATGTAATTTCACAAGCCAAAAGTGATGAAAGAACAGGGGTAAGGGAGCCTCACTTGCTTTAAAGCTTGACAACGAGACCTGTCAGTAGGGTCCGTGCAAAGAACTGCACCAAAGTATGTCAAGGCAGCAAAAGAGCCGATATTTAATCAAACCCCTACTGTGGTGCTTTTGAATAATTTATGGCATTTTTGCAATTGCTGTTCCCTATTACAGTATCTTATCTCTCTTTAGGGATATTGTGAAGCAAAATGTTTTGTCCCATTGTCAGCAGCTTGCAATGGCTGACATTATCCAGATCCCATCTTCTTTGTGAAACCATCTTTTGTCATTAATTGTCCTCGCTATCTATTGTTTACAGACATAACTGTCTGCCTTTATCACACCCCATCAGCTGTCTGAAGGAATGAATACAGGTGGCAATAAAGGGCCTGACAAGAAAGATAGTGAAACATAAAGACATTAAGACTGAATTAGTCCCTGGTTTGTCACACATTTTCATTTTACAGAGGGGAAACCTTACCTGAGAAAAAGAAATTAAACAGGCTTGTGTGAAATGCAACTACTTTGCTCTGTAAAGTGTATGTAAAAGGTAGATGTTGAAACATAATTGCTATAATAGAGACAACATGCCTTGAGAAATTATTCACTATCAGCTTAAACTATTATAATGTACTTCAGTACATTAACTTCTTAGCTAAAAAGGCTTTTTACGGCTACATGTACAGTCAGAGAAAAGGGCAACCAGTTTTTATTCCTGATGTATTTCTTTAATAGTGTCATACTTACATTACACTGGCAACTTCATTTATTTGAATGCATCAGTGAAAAAAAAAATTCAGAAAACACCTCTTGAATTACAAATACACATATTATTTATAAAGCCCATATGCTTAGGGTTCACCATGAAAATAAAATTGGCTAGCAGAAGATTCCCGGGCCATATCTGTGTCAGTGGCTAATATAGTAATATCTTGAACCTTGTTATTGCAAATAATTTGCCATCCTACTCATTTACCAACATATTGTTTTATGATATCACATCATATATGTGGTGCATGTGGCAAGATTAATTTTGCAGTCCTGCCTTCTTTCTTTGTCAGGAATATTAGTAAGTTTAGTAATATAGCACTGATATTTGTTCTTTCTCAGTGATTTAGCAGAATTTTGTAAACATTACTAATGTTATGACAATTCTTAGCCATGTGATGCATGAAAACATAATTGTTTTATGCATTCTAATATAGAAAGTATTACACTGTACCATTGAGTGTTTTGATTAATAATAATAATAATAATAATAATAATAATAATAATTTAGAACCATGCAGTAGTCCTGTTAAGAACTAGTTAGGGAATATTTTAAAACATATTTGCTTTGACAGAGTTACAGTGAAAGAGATACCCTCCCAGCTTCTACATCCCTTGGAAATTTTTGCTTACCAGCTACCCACTCCCTGTTTAATTACAGAGTGATAATAAACTACAACTCAAAAAAATACATTTGTTATACAAACATTAGTCCTGAAACTGTTTGTCACTGTTTTCCAAAACTCCGGTTACATGAAGCTACGCATTACTGATCATACGAGTTTGCCAGAATATGGATTCATACACTTACACCACTGTTACTACTTTGACATTTGACACGGACTACCATTAAAACAAACCTCTGTTCTTAACTGCTCCAGTGGTAAAAGTACTTTCTGAAGATGAAAGAGACTGTGAAAATGTATTTGCTCTATGGTAAGCTAAAAACTTTAATTTCAGTCACACTGACTGCTCAGTAGTAACACAATGCAGGAAAAACAAAATGCAAGGCAACACTGTTACTATAAAGAAATAAATAATATCATACTATATCCACTTCAGAACTTTGCCTTTTGTTGGGCAGTTTGAATTTGCTCCTACAATATACACCTGTAATGCTTATGCTACATTCTATAGTCAAGACCTGTGGCTTTGTAAAGTTCGATCTATATGTATTCCAATATATGCCGCAGCTCGGGTTAATATTTCAAAATTAGTGTAAGATGTGACATGTGGCAATGCCTTTTTCAAACATCTTTTTTTTGCTCTCCTGTTCATTTATGTATTTGATATTGTAACAGACTAAAGACCAGGACTTTTTTTTATTAAGTAGAGATTAGGGTTGTATTCACAGGTGTTTTATTTTGGTGAAGTGGGAATTTGCACAGGCTGTACCTCATCACAGCTTAGGCAAGATTCATAGGCAGCAGCTGCCATAGGTACACCAGGTTTAATGTGTTTTGGAAGATCTTATGTAAGTGAAGCAACAATGACAAGTAAATGTAGGCTGACTGATAATTCTATGACTCTTTCTGTAAATAAAGTGACTTTCCCACTTCTGTGTGATTCATAGTCGCTATTCTAAGAGCAGAAGTGTAGCTGTTTCAACCAATGCCTTGGGCCAGTATTGTAAACCTCTCTGCTCCTCAAGTGAAAAAAAGGGGGACATTTTATTTACGAGCACACCAATCAGGTGGCCAGATGCATGACCCCCCCCCCCCGGCTCCAGCCATTCAGTTCCCATTTCTTTGCATTGCCCCCAACCCTCCCTCAACATACTTTCTTTTAAATTGTAGCAAACAGTTGCTACAATTTATACCCTACCTGAAAAGAGTGCTATAGCACTCAGGTTTTAATAAAAACTCTAACAAACTGCTTGCTACAGTTTAGACCACATACATGGAGCTATAGTGCTCAGGTTTGACTGCAAATGCTGGTTTAAAGCCAATATTTCATTAACAAAAGATCAGGACTGGTTAGTGACACTGCATCTGTGGCAGTTGCCTTTTTTACTCGCCCTAGCTACACTACTGTTTAAGACCACTAGCTCTATGTACATAAACCTTATAAAAATTAAAGTCACACCTTTTCTATCTACTTTGCATTCTGTGAAGATGATTGCTGTAGATGCAAGCTTGTCTGTCTCCTGTTTTAAGCTGCTTGTTTCAGTCGCACCAAAACTGCAGGTGCCTATCAGTATCCCATAGCCAAGAAGGTGAAGATATAGACAAAGATTAATTCATTTTAACTTTACTGACCAAGAAATTCTTAATAGATTTAAAGTGGAAAGAGATATAGTATGGTCTTCTTATACCTGAGAACACCAAGGTTTGTATAACCCTCACTATATTTGCAGCAGGGTCATCCCATATACATACTGTGGCCATGTTCAGTATCTTGCAGGTTTCTACATTAAGAATAGTTCAGACGTTCATCAACATATTCTTACCACATTTGGATCAGTACATGCATTTCCTGATGTCACCTCACGACCAATCCAGTACCATGTGTGCCTTCTACAGGATGGCACTCATCCCTGAGGTGCTTGGTGTGATAGGTGGCACCCATATTGCCATTAGGGCCTGATCTGAACCATAGTGGAGTGTGATGTATGATGGGGTGCATTGCTAGCATGTTGGCCCACTCATTTTTTAATGCCAGTGATTCTCACATCTGGCCCACAAGGTCAGTCTTCCTCCTCTTCCTGGATGATAGTATTGACAACGGTCACCTTATTGGTAAGTACAAGTACAAGGTTTTATAATAGCAACTTCTTTAGGCATATATTGTAAAATGCATTATCAAGTAAAATGTGAATTGTCACTGAGCAAGTGTTTGGCCTGCTAAAAGCCCATTTTCATTGTGTGGAAAGGTTTGGGGATAACCTTCTGTATGACCCTGTTCCTGCATATAAGATGTTTACTTTGAGTCACATTCTGCACAGCATGGTCATGCATCCTTCTAGAGAACCGCTGCCCCATGATGGCAGTGCAGGTCCCACCATTATTCCTTCTACTAGTAATGATAGTAATGGTGGCCAGCCAATGGCGATAGTAAGACGGCTTATACGTGAAATACGGCTGTGCAAGCAAAGAGGTAGCTTCTAGTTCACAACTGTGGGCCATTGTATTCCCTTAATGGAAGTGAAAAAACAAAACTCACACAGATAATACTTGATGCACACAGTTGTAATTGCAGTCTATGCTGTGTAGTGCATGGTCAACTGTCACTGTATAACCAACATTTTTTACATTACATCCAAAATAGTATTTTTTTCGAGTAGTTACCTGAATATTTTTTAAGCATTGTATTGGGTAAGTGACAATAAGTACACATCTATTGCCAGACATACCTATAAACTTTCACTTGCAAAGTGAATGATAAAGGCATGAAGAATAATGCTGAAGATCTCAAACTAGGCACAGATTTTTCTAGAATTCTCCTGCTATTCCTCATGTAGTCTCCTGATTTACGGTGGGTGTTGCAGGACTGGTATACTTCTGAGAGGTATTCCGGAAGGATGTAAAGCATGCATAGGAGTAGAAGTAAATTTTTTTCTGTGCACTTGTACAGAAGAAAATTGTGAGTATGCTATTGCAAAAGAGCTGATACTTTGTATGAATGTTTTTTTTTTTTGGGGGGGGGGGGGTTACAGTGTTTTCACATTACCATTTTTCAGATATAAAGTGAAGAAAGCCATTGATCTACATAGTGGCTACGTGGTGAGTAGTAAGGTTTTCATATTCAAATATGTTTGTAAATTATTTGAAAAATGTCCCCTGTGAATACTGATGGCTGTGTTGTGTAGTACATGATCAATTACCACTATAAATCAGATTTTTTTTTTGTTACTCAAAACAAATCGGTTGCTTCAGAAAGTTAATTCGGTCATCATTTGTACAATTCATAGTGCTAAGCGACAACATTGCTAGTTTAACTGGCAGAAAAAACATGCATTAGGCTATTAAGAAAGGTATCCCTGCAGTGACTACATCAGTTTATACACCATAAAGATTTTTTTTATTGTCTATTCAATGTAATTTAGATGTAATGAACAATTTTGCATGGATGCCCCTGTCCGGAGAGTGACTATTGGTTACCAAATGTCTGAACCTGCGGATCCTCTCGTACTGAGCAGGATTACTATTGCAACAACATATCATCAGTAGGGTAAAGGTAACCTGTCACACAATGGTCTAAACTCAGCTCACGTTCCCTATTAGTGGGTGAACAATCCAACGCTTAGTGAATTCTGCTTCACAATGATAGGAAGAGCCGACATCGAATGATCAAAAAGTGACATTGCTATGAAATCTGGACATCTACAAGCCAGTTATCCCTGTGGTAATTTTTCTGACACCTCCTGCTTAAAACTCAAAAAGGCAGAAAGATCATGAGGCCCTGCTTTCAGTCTTTATTCATACTGAGGTATTATACATGATGTCCCCTTAGGTTAGTGTGGGTGGTCGTCCAAAGTACATCATAAGCAAGTGTGGCATATGGGTTTGATGCTGAGTTATGGCAATGTTGTGTCCTACTGGATGCAGGAGAATTTCTAGATACTGACTGGACAGTACTGCTGGACCTAGATCATGACTGAAAGTTTGTACCACATGTTGTGGAAGTCTGATGAGGCCTTACTGCCTTCTTTTGGGCTGCATCCTCCAGAATTGCTATACTACTTTCTTCAGATAGACACGATGCCCAACCTATTCATTCTCTACCCATGCAGGCAGTATCCCCTCCATGGCCAGGTATGTTTCCAGTGTGCATCTGGTAAGTCTTTACTAGTGTTCTCACAGAGGTTTGCATAGAGACTGTGTATGCAAGCTTGCTACACATGAGGATAACCATCATGGCACTGTCTCTAGCCCCAACCATTCCCATGTACTGATACATTGCTTATGTATATCTTGCAGTAATCTAACCATCTCTACCTGACTGTCAGTGGCACTGGCCTGTGCCTGAACTATGTCTTGGCACATCTGGTGCTGTGTAGCTAGGCTTTGGAAGTCTCAAGAGTTAACTGTGGAAATTGTCTTCATCTGACACCCACTTGAACAGGTATTACCTCTAAAACAATCTCTTCTTCATGGTGTTCAAGCAGCTCATTTGAAACAGGTGTCAAGCTATGTGGTGCATCACCCCTCCTTGCTATGATGTCATGTCCTTACTCTGCTGATTATGAGCTCATGTCACTGTCTATGGAATTATTCACCTGTTAAGAGATAGCAGGTCATGCCAGTACACTTTGCGACTGTGTGTCACTGTCCACAGGCTGTATCATGACTATAACAGTAATGATATCATTGTTGATGGTCATTCTGCTGTCAATATCATCCTGCTGTGCTGAAGAACAGGCCGTGGTTGCATCTGGTACTGACTGTGAAGAAATATGTCAGTATATGGCTAATGAGATCTGTCACAAATAAAATGGTTTATCCAAAAAGACATGATTGTTGCAGTTACAAAACAAAAGCAGTTGACCCTGTGCCAGATCTGATGTGGATGGTTCACCTGATAATGACGAATGTCAAAGGTCATATGTTGACAGGTATCATAGCCAGTATTTTTCAGCATAACATAGTGAAATTATGCATACACTAACTTTCCATGCTGCATGTCCGTGGTTGCTGCAGATGCCTAAAAGTACTTGTGCCCACACCATCTCTAATGATTCTAGCAGCATCCTCATATGTATGAAGGTCATCATCCTTTCTAAAGAGAAGGTACTCCTCATCTGGTGTTAAGGAGTGCAGTGTGGAAGATTAACCGGCTGTACTGTTAAAAACAGTTACATTCTACTACCCTTTGTTCTTTACATCACACCATGTCATTTGCTCTTTTCCTACACTGTGCAAGATGCAATTCCTGTGTCCTACAGCATTAATATTTAGTCACTACTTAATTCCATGCCTGAGTTCCCTCTGCCTACTTTGGGCCCTCTTTTGCTGCACATACATTTTCCGTATGTCTTCAGAGTATCCATAAGGATATAGTTCTCCTCGAGACTAAAGTTGTCTCTCTTGTGTCGTGCTACTCACTGCTGCAACATTTTGCAACCTGCAAGCACATATTGGGCCAAAATTAAACTTGTTTCTCACTCTTTATAGTTAAGTTTTTGATGTTACATTCACAATAAAAATCATACAACAGCACTAAAGATTACTTTAAAGTTGTAACTTTTCAGTTACAGGGGTAATGTTGTCTGTCATGTTAACCTGTAATGAAATTATTAAATCTGTAGCTGTAGTTGTTTCCTGCCAGGGTATGGCAGCTGTTAGTGTAAAATGTGCATGAATTACTTCAAATCAGTTTCCTGCTACTGTCAGCCTTTTCTCTTAACAAATGACATTGTAAAGTGTAAGCAATAAGCGCTTTCACAAATATACGTAGCAGTGGAAATGGTACCATTCTCAACCCCACACGTAGCAGTGAAAATGGCATCATTCACAATCCCATTCATGTTGTTTATGAGACATACAAATACCACTGTCATGCCTTACCAGTGAAGTATGGCTAATGATCATGAAACCATACTGAACTATACTACCTACCATGTTGTCCTAGTAATTTTTGCTTATTAAAGTTTTCATGACTTGTCTATAATTTGTATATGTATATCAATAAAGCATTCATAAGTATTGACATTCTTAATCTGTAAAGTACTACAACAGTAACTCGTATACATATGCTAACAATAATGAAATTCACATATCATCAATACATTTTGTAAAAATGCAGTCAGTAGTAAGAGGGCAGTTATTATTAGTTTCAAAATTAAATAAATGTTGCTCATTTCATTAAATAAAATGGAGTATTTTCAAAGCACTTATGAGTCCTTCTTGTGTTCACATTTATCATTTCTCTGTCAGTACTTTTTCTCCTCCTTTTGTGTTCCTTTTTCCACAGTTCCAGAGATCCATGGGCAACAAATTTGCATGCCTGCCAGGTGGTGACTGCTCCTCACTTTCCCTTTCATTCATGGGGATGTCTTCACGGGTTCTGGGCAGTGGCAATGGCTGTCCAGGTCCCTGCAGCAGTGTACAACAACCTGGACATATACCAACACTGAGTTTTTTTTTCCCTTCTCCCACTTTTCCAGCTTTTCAATCGTTGCCTTTACCAATCTTATAAACAACCTTCAGAGTATCCATATAATGACACCCTTACATTGAATAAATAAAATATTATAGCTGTTTGAGTTTATTGCTGGACACCTACACTGAGTGACACTCTGCTTAGATTCCCCAGAAAAATCTAAAGAAATCTGCTCAGGCTTACACATGAATCCAAAACCAAAAATAACCAAAATAAATTCAGAATTAATGTACATATGGCTGCCACCATACACAACTACAACAGTAGTTTTAAAACTCTTGTAGGCATTTCTGCACAGATCTCATTTTTTTTTCAATATCAACACTGTTCCTTTGTGCTTACCTGTTTTATGTATAGGTGTAGCAGAACTTTTATTGACTGTCTTTGTGGATATGTGAATTGTGGGCTATGGATACCACCCTAAAAGTTAATTACAATTATTCAGTCAATAAAACTGTGCAGAATACGCTTTCCCAATATGTTAATGAAGTGATGATTCATCAGGTTCTATCTAACATTTCCCAGATGACTGAAAAGTTGTGTTTGTAATATATAGTTTCCCATATGCTGTCACTTGGTTTGTAGCAATTCAGACTGCACACAGAGAAAAAGACACACCATACAGCTTATAAGTATGTAGGAGTATATTAGCAGAATGCATCAGCCATAAAACATCATGGACAGCAACATATACGAGAAGCAAGAATGTAATAATTTAGTCTGGCTTAAAAATGTATCCTTGACTAGACACAAGCCTCTTTAATCCTATACAACATGACACAAATACGACCATTCCACAGACCTTTAATACATTGTTAATGAGCTATTGAATGGTTTTGAGCACCACAAAAAAAGATTAATGCAGGAACTGCATGCTATACAAAACTATACTAACATAAAATAGTAACATTTATATTATCAATCTTTTCTAAACTAATGTTATACTTAAATGGAAATGTAGTATGTCCCAAAGCATCCTAAATTCTGAAGCCTGTTAGATATGAAATCATAACATTTTTGTTAAAAAATGCCTTGATTTGAGATTTCAGACTGACAATTAACTGTCCTGGATACTTAAGCAATCTTAACTCAAGTCTGACAGCATTACTGACACTATAGCATTAATCCTGCACAGGGACACAGATTTATGCTTTTCAAAAAAAGGGAAATTCCATGAGATGAAATCTAGGAATTATGCTATTGATTATTAAGTGCAATTTCAATTATTTCATTATAATTTCCTAGCACCTCTGTACATATACACAATTAAACCATCCACAAAATAAAGGACACTTAATAAAGCAAGCCAACACTACAATATGTAATAAATGTTGTTGTTGTTGTTTGTCTTTTGGCTTTTCCCAGTAAGGGGTCACCACAGCGGAACTCTAGTCTGCTAATGACTGGCAGTAGATTTTTATGAAAACTGAAGTGCCTGCTCAAGGCCCAACCTTCAATGAAGGCATGCCCATTTACGCACGCATGTCTTTGAAATGCTACCCAACCACGGGGAGGACATGCAGACTCCACACAGAAGGCACTCCCAAGCCCAGCCGAGAATCAAACGGGAGAACCTCTTGCTGTGAGGTAAAAATGCTACCACCGTACCACTGTGGCTTGCTACAATATGTAATAAATGTAAGAAGAACAAAATATAATAAATGAGTGTTCTCTGAAATATTAATAGAGCCCACCTTTAGGTTTTACTAGCACTTTTCTTGGAGAAATGGAAGCATTCATGTGGGGTGAGCATCATTCATGTGTCCCTAACTGTGTGACATGTCTTGTGCTATTCACGCTGATAGCATTTGAAGGTTGTGTTGGTCTTTTTCCTGTTATAACATTTGAAGGTAGACCACACTGCAATTTTATTTCACTGCAACTTATCCAAGGTCCTGAACTTGCAGTATTAAGTGTTGGGATTAAGTATGTTAAATAGTAAAAGATCACTTCGGCTGAACAAGAAATGCAAAAGCTGGTACTTTAGATGCTCAGCTAATTCCTATAATTTCAAGGTGTTGATGCTGAGTCTCAGTGACATACTGGTCTCTTACTCTGTCCCCCAGTCTGGACAGTGCTTGGTCTTCACACTTAAATGGCATGTCAATATATGCTTGATCGCCAAACCATAATCATATCTCCTAATTTCCACGCCACTGAATTGTTCATTATTGTGTTAGCATTGAGTATGCTTTGTGCTGAGAAAACCAACATTAAACTTACCACACTGCTTTTTTGCATGTGCTAATTTGATCACTTCAATGTACTTAAAGTAATCCATATAAAATCTATGTCCTTTTTGTACTGAAATAAATGGCTGCTTAATCAGATGCAAAAAGCAATATTTTCTGCACTTCTAAGTTAATACTGGTGCATCTCTTCTGACATTATTTTTTCTGGATTGTTGTTATATCAAATTTTCAACACAGTATAATTACACGCAGCTTTGTCTATGTGTTGACATTCCTAATTAATACACTATGCCTCCTGCTCTTTCTGACAATTTATTATACAAAGGTGTGACTCACATAGACTCACAAACATCTTTTTTTCTACCTATGAAAATAACCTTGTCAACATCGTTCATTTAGTCTCAGATACAGCTTATTGGTTCTATGAAGAATGTAATGGTGGGTCTGCCACTTATAGGGTTTGAAAGCCACTACTGCTACCAAAAGCTCAGGATGAAAGAACTTGGTTACCAAACTGATGGAGTTTGATTATCAACACTGCCAGACTGATCGAGTTTGATTACCAACACTGCCAACAAATGAAACACTGGATATAGGAACCACAAGATGGATGGTATCTCAAATCTCACCACCAATAAGTTAAATTAGAAAAGATGCATATAAATCTGATTCACTGATGAACTAACCAAATATAGCCTGATCCCCAAGAGCATCTTGGGAATATGCACTACTGTCCTGTGTATGGACTTCCAACATCGTAAAATAGGACTATACACTGAACACTTACTGAGCTGAATCATAGGCTTAGCATCCCAGGGCCCTTTCTCTCCACTTTCTTTGTGAACATCACTGTCTTCTAGTGCCACTGCCAATGGTAATTATATTTCAAATAAATTATTATTTACACACACACATGCACACACACACACACACACACACCCACACACACACACACACACACACACACACACACACACACACACACACACACACACACACACACACACACACACACACACACACACACACACACACACACACGTCTTGCACACGCACACACAGTTTCCAAGTTAGTAATGTCACTACATTAGCTTGGGCTAGGGATCCAGTAGGTATTGTAACATTCTTGATAAATAGCCAGATAATAGTAAACACAAATGATAACGTGGAGAGCAATCTGGTCAATTAGAAGCAAATAGCAGCAGGTTCACAATCTGTAGTGATAAATAATACCCACTTCTTTATTAAGAAATAACTACATATCAGGCACAAGACCTTAAAAGTGAATAATTAAAACATTTACTTCTTTACTTATAAAATAATGACATTAGATGATAGTTATAGAATTCAAACAAGCAGAAGTATTATATATTTGTACAAATAACAGAAGATAATTGCACATATAAAATACTTAAAAGGAGACATTTGACTAAATTACCTGCCTGAATCTATTTCAAATAATACTGAAGTCTTGACTGCTAAGTCACTAGCAAGGTATACAGGCAGATTACAGAATGGCAATTTAATTAAATATAAACACAAGGTATCCTAGCAGAACTGATATGTGCACTTTTCAGTTTAAAATATATTAGTTTGTTATTTCTTTCCCACAAGATCCAGGCTCAGTTATATAATTTTTTCTCAGATACAGTTAAAACAGTCGAAAGACAGGATGTCACACATTGCTGTTAAATCCTGACAGTTGTCTCTTTCTACAGCCTTAATTCTGGGTTCCCTGACTTCAAATATTTTGCCACTTTCATTGTAATCTTAAGCGATGATATAAAAACATCTCTGCACTTCAAAAAACTTACAGCATTTTCCAGCACAATAAACAGTTTCTCTATAATAAACCAAGAAAATACAGGTCTATAGTATAAACTCGAATGCTTAACTTATTCAATCCCTAAACGTTGACCCATCCTCATCTAACCGCATAAACACCAAATGCCCTAAACCACGAAATTCAAAAAGTCAAACTGTCATACTTGTCCCGCCCCTACATACTACCTACACAAACAAACTAAATAAACCACATACATACACTAACCAGAACCCTACTTCTAACCCTAAACTAAACCCTACTTCTAACCCTACACTAAATCTTACATATACCACCATGTATGCACTTAACCTGCACCCTAACCCTAAGGTCCGTAACTATCACACATTTACCTTAAAAAGCTAAACCCAAACAAACTAAATAATCCACACACATACACTTAACAAAACCCTACACTAAATCTAACATACATTACCATCTATGCACCTACCTTAACCCGCACCCTAACCCAAAGGTCCCTAACTATCGCACACTTACCTTATGGAGCTATACCACAGATGGCCAACCATGATGATTCGACATTTCCAGTTTCGGTCTTCTGGACGATCAATGTTTTCGCGGTTTGATGAGGATGGGTCAACGTTTAGGGATTCGATAAGGAAAGCATTCGACTTTACCATATAGACCCAAAAATACCAGTCAAGCAGTAACAACCAAGAACTAGAATAAACTCTGCTATTTACAGCACCCTGTCTTTACTACAGGTGAAACCAAGAAATGTAACTATCAAAAAATAAATATAAAAGTTATTGTCGGTATATATTGATTAAGCACTTTTGTCTTACAAAGTTAGGACTACATCAGTATAAATTGCTCCATCTCTCAAGCGCTTAAATATTATAATTAAAATCACATGACAAACAAAAGGACAAATCATACTTCAGGTGAATCTAGACACGGTTAATATTAATATAAAATCATGAATAATTAAATGACTAAATAAATACAGAATGAAATAAGAGAATAAATGAAAAATTAAATAACTGAGTCCAAAATCAATTAATCAAAAGGGACCATGGCTTTATGATGTTAAAGATGCTGACATGTTTAAAATTATAATTTATATATATATATATATATATATATATATATATATATATATATATAAAAGATACATATATATATATATATATATATATATATATATATATATATATGTATGTATATATATATATATATATATATATATATATATATATATATATATGTATATATATATATATATATATATATATAGATGTAAAAATATAAATATGGCACCTTAATGATTAAAATCATACAATTCCCAGTGTATGTTATTCATAAAAGGTACGAGTTCAAACGTTATACAAAAATGTGTATGTCTGGTTTAATTTTAAAATGATATAATTGAACAGAACATTCAACTGACTTTTTCAATGTTAAAGATTAGCTGCCCTCAAATTCAAAACAGAGACCTGGAAGTTTGTCAGCATTTAACCTCATCTGCCATTGTAGTTCCTTGTATTCAACAAGAGTTTCCCATGCTCCACCCTATGGATTTAAAAGGTCTATATCAGAACATCGAAGTATTAAAACTTCAAATGTTCTGATATTGAACACTATTCAGCGACCGCTAAGAATAGCAAAGCTGCAGAACAGCAAATTCTTTCCTCGGGAAAGAATTTGGTTGGCCATTTCTGTGGCTTCGCTATTCTTAGCACTGTGGTGGAAAGTTACGGTTTGGGTTCAGGTAAGTGTGCGATTGTTTGTACATTAGGGTTAGGGGCGGGTTAAGTGAGTTCAGGTTAGGGCTCGGGTTAGGCATGTGTGCGATAGTGACAGACTTTAGGCTTAGGGGTGGTTTAAGTGAGTTAGGGTTAGGGCACGGGTTAGGTGAGTTTGCAATAGTGACGGACCTTAGGGTTAGGGTTTGGGTTAAGGTAAGTGGGAAGATAAGAGTGTATGTTTAGTTTAGTTTAGCATTAGATGTAGGAATTTAATTGTATGTGTCTGGTTGCTGTTTGTTTGATGTGTTTGTGTTGTCTGTAAATGTTTCGAGCAGCAAATTTTTTCCATGGAAAAAATTCGCTGTTCTGAATGTTCGATATTTTCATGTTTAGATGTTTTGGGGCTGATGAAATAGCATTCGCTATTTTCATCTTTCGATAACGTGATATAAATGTGATTTAAATGAACCTGTTCTAAGATAGCAAATTTAAAGTTGTTGTTACTAGGGAACATTTTACATGCTTGTAAACATCAGGATTTCTTTTAGTTTCTCTATAATACATAATGCAATTCTCCTGTCAGAGTTAAGTAATTTGTTAAATGCCATTTCACTGGGCAGTTTCAGCTGCAAATGCTTACAAATGCTTTGATGAAGCTTATAAAAGTGTTGCCATCTAAATGGTATAAAACAAAAGCCATTTTCTTATACAATACTGCTGCATGTGGATAAGCATACATGGTTCTCACATACCATGAAAGAGATAGGTAACACCATGGGGGACTTCTGTGATTTAACTCATCTTGCTGAGTTACTGGGAGCCATAGACTGCACCCACTTTGACATAAATGCCCTGTTCAGGGAACTGGAAAAGAAGTGCACAAACTGCAAAGGGTATCCCAACGTTAACTGTCAGATGGTATGTAATGCACTGGGTATTATATATATTGTGTCTATGGGCCTCTCAAGCAGTTATTATGATTCCCACATGTGGTACACCTGTACAATGATTTGGAAAGAATGACCTCCCTTATAGCAGCTTATTGACTGTGATAGATATGCTCTAGAGTCCTTGCTGATAACACTTATCAGAAATCCAAAGAATGAAGCACCCCTGGGGTGCAGCTATGTCCAAGAGTAATTGTGGAGTGCATGTCTGGGCTAGAGATCGCATGCTTTTCTTGTCAGGATTCATCTTGTGAGGCCCCACACGATGATTTTGTCATGCCTACAAAATATTTTTAGTATAGGCATCTGCTAAGGAGGCAATTACATGGAGGAGGCAACTTCAGAAAGAACAGTGCTCAGCACAGCAGTTAGTAGATGCTAAGTCAGATGAGGAGATGGTGGCTGAGAAAGCAACAGCAGATGAACATGCTAGATGGAGGTGGGTGCAGTATGCTGTAGCAGTGGGTAAGAAGCATATCTCTCAAATATACCACATTGTGAGGAACGTTCCTCATTTGGGGTCTTAAGAAAGCTCTTGTTCCTCGAAGTTCAACATTGAAATCTGTCACACATTCAGTGTTAGTAATGTTTTTAACCGATATCCATGATAAAGAAAACAGAATCATATCAATTCATCAAAATAACTTTTCATAAGTAAAAACAGCACATTTTAACCATCCTGCAAGCTACCTAGGTGATGCTGTGTTAGTAAGTGTTCTTCATTTTGCTTATTTGTTCCACATTATAAGAGGAAATGTTCTTCATTTTGGAAATGGAAGGTTGAGAGCTATGCAAATAAGTAGAAGCTTACACATAGTTTTGCCCATAGCAAAGCAGCTACATTACAATAAAATTATGTGTGCAAGCCAAACAGAAGGCTGTGCTTGTCCATGCAAAGGCCAGCCGCACTGTCCACCAGATCTAGGCAATCCATGTAACAATGTAAAACATGCAGTGCATAGTTATCAATATTTGTACAAATTCTGTCTGGAGCATATGTAGAAGTCTTTCAAAGGGAAATGTGTGTGTGTAGAGAATGATTAAAAACAAGAATGCACTCCTGTGTAGGGGTTTAAAGTGTGTGGAGCATTGACATAAAATGCTTTGGGAAGGGTCAGTGCCACTTGATGTCTGCATTAGCACTGTGGGCAGTGGCAGCATGAATGCGTGTCTGCTGGACACGGCTTCAGGAGTAGTTTCAGCACTGTGGCTGAATCAACTGATCCAAGACCTGAATGGTAGAGGGTTCAGGATACTGTGCTCCTATCCACCTACTTGCAGGATTTTCCTCTACTAGCAGTTGCAATTGATGTACCATGACACTGGCTAGATGACAATTATGCTATTTGACCATGAATGGCATCTGTTACCAAACAAGCAACTGCTATGACTGTCACTATCCTGGGGATGTTCTCCCTTGTCTGGGGTCACCACAAGAGCAGATGAAGATATGGTAGTGTTAGCACTACTGTCTTACAGTCGTTTAGTCCATGCATGGCCATGGGGACTACTACTCATAGAGGCAGCAGTGGATTAGCTTCTTGGACAGTTGCTGACATATGGCAGGTGAGCATGAGAGGATACAGGATGTTGTAGTATTTGATTTAGTCTGTCAAAGCTATTGCACATATGGCACATACACTTCAAGAGGTCATCTTGCATACCCTGTGCTAGCCTTACTAACTTTGAAATGGCTATCGTGGAACTAGCCTATGACTCCATGATGGTCCTGCACATATGTTGGATCACAGTCACTGAAATAGCAACTTCTGGGAAAGAGTGGTAACTGTCTCCAAAAAACACGATTACCCACCACAGTATGTAAAGAACCCATCTAAAGGAGCTACTGGGAGATTCTGACAAATACCCCATAAATGTACCACACTACCCTGACTATGAGCTCAGTAATCTGTCTTCCTTGTGTGGTGTATCTTTTGTCTTTTGGTTATCTACAGTCACAGAGGCTGTGTGCATAGATTGTATAGGGGATACAATGGTTACATTTCCTGTGACCAACACATGGACAGACACACACACACACACACACACACACACACACACACACACACACACACACACACACACACGCACACACGCACACACACACACACGCACTCACACACGCACACACACGCACACACAGACACACTCACACACGCACACATGCACAGACCCCCATGCACACACGTGCACACACACACACACACACACACACACACACACACACACACACACACACACACACACACACACACACACGCACACACACGCACACACACAGACACACTCCCACATGCACACACACACACAGACACCCACGCACACACGCACACACACACAAACGCACACACACACACACACACACACACACACACACACACACACACACACACACACACACACACACACAGACACACACACGCACACAAAATCTGTAGTCCCTGCCCATGTCAGCTCAACAATGCCATTATCATCATTAGCAGATTAAGAGCCTCCAACATCAGGTAATGGCAAGTCCACAGTAGGGGTATCAAACAACAATTCACTTGTAAACACAGCAATGCACAGTATCTTGTATAGGTCAAAACCAGCACCAGAGGCTTACATTAAAACCACAAGTAGTGATACTAGTGTTTACAAACAAAATGTTTAGGTACCATACCTCATGTAGATGGACATGCAGGTTAAATCACTTATTTTTCTCTATAACCTAAAGCAGGTAACTTTACTAAGCTGGTCAGTAAGTAGTGAAGCAAGGGGAAGTATGTGTACTGTAATAGACAAAGATTACTACATACCTGGGGCATCTCTAGTAAATATTCAATGAAAATGATGAAGCTCTGCAGCAATGTGCAACACCACATTGTAGGACCTTGTGCAAGTATCACTTTGCTCTCACAAAAGCTAAAAACTGAAAAACTCCTCCATCTCCATCAAAGGTAGCCTGACCAATGGCCAGCCTCCCATTGACCTACCCTCATGACTGAATGTTTTTGTTTCCTCACTGAACAAGTAATGTTGGTAGCCCTGCAACTGTCTGTTTCACACGTATGATCCTAGACATTGACAGTATTAATGTCTGCCACAAGTGTTTTCCAGGCAGAGTCTTGGTAGGCCAGGGTTGCCAACATTATACACAAACAACTGTCAGCCATAGAGACTAAAGGTGTGAAGTAGCACTTCATTCTCTGCCTCAGAGAATTTTTTTTATGACTAGATGCCTCAGCACACCTTTTATTTCTTATCCCTTTTCAGTTTATGCTCTGTAGGTATGAAAAACACTGGTATTAGCATGGTGGTCATGACTGTTCCAGGCAACCCCTTCCCCCAATATTGTCTTGCTTTTCCTTATATCATGCTGCTGGTGTGTCTGACAGTCATATTTGTCTAGCTAAACAGTTTATCTCATGTCAAGCTTGTAATATTACTGACAAAATGGAGGCCACAATCAGAGAACTGTAACATTCTAATCACCAATGTGTCATTAGAAGCTATACAACAGGCAAATGGCTAGATACAAAATGATATTACAAGGCCATGCAGAATAAATTCACACATACTCTGGGCACTTGCAACTGGGTTTGTTTCCCATTAGACTTACCAATTCAACAGTGCAACAATTGTCTTAGCTTTGTACTATTCCTTTCTCTCAACTCATTCACTATGTCTTGAAAGTAATGTCAGCATTACTTTGTTGTATAGTTAAGTAACACAGGCTCTAATAGAAACCATACTTGAAAACAATGAAACTGAAAATGTAGTGCTTACCTTATAAAAACTGAGATCCAGTGCCTTAATCAATCAATAGGAGAGTCAACTTTTGCAGAATTCCACTTTACAGCTCTAAAAAACTTCCATCATGTGATGAGGCTCACTGCCTTCCCTTGCACTTATATTGCACTAATTCAGAAGTCTGGATGTGGTGATTATGTAAACAAAGGCTCAACTTATTATTCTCTCTGAATTGTTCAAGTTCCGCATTGTATTTACTGCCTGAACTTCATGCTGAATTCTGCAAAGTATCATTTACATGAATAACCACCTCCAAGCAGCGCTGTGCATGTTCAGCTCACCCTTTTGCTCCAGGAGTACATGATACTCCTCTAGCAGCATCTATCCTACTGGAAATGGAGTTACTTCACTGCATGATGTACTTGTAGTGTTTAAGTACAGCCAGCACTGAAACTGTTTCACACCTTACAGTACAATAGTCATATAAAGGAATACAGTGCATATATTTGGTCATCCCACCATGAGTTATACAAATGAGTTTCTCCACATTGTGCAGCAGTCAGCAAAATAGAGTACTGGTGTGGCCACAAAGTTCCAGACATATTTCTCTGTGAAGTGTATGACCTTAGCATACCTTCTGTTGTGTGTAGGAACTGCAGGTTTCAGAGTAGAGCGGTGGTGCATAGAACAATCCACAGTATTCCTCTTACCTCCATCACCATGACTTCAGCCAGTGGCTACTGGACAAAGGGTATAAGAGCCCACAATATAAAGCAGAGATGTGTATAAGAGCCCACAATATAAAACAGAGGTGTGCAATGTTGTGTCAAGAACTATCAGAGATGCAATGGACATTCCTATCACAGGTGAACAATGTAACCATCACTAGAGTTGCAAAAGGCAATACCATGACAACTTCATTAGTCAGTAGGAGGCATAGGTTAAAGATGCACTATCACAAATGAACTGAAAGTAACCTTTGCCTTAGATACACATGCAGACTGTCAGTGTGTGGTAAACACAGATCTTACTCATTCCTGTGTCTCGCTCCATAGACCCAGAAGTTAAAAAGTAGAGAATTTATATTACATTTCTAGGCAGCAGCAACTGGACTTGCACCCATCACTCTAGTAAGGTCTCTCAGACACCCACATGTGGAACAGTCATCAATTCATACTGTCACCTGTCTGCTAAGGCAATTCCACATCTCAAACATCAGCTACAGGGGACACACCAGAGCACCCTGCACTGGAGTTTGGGCCAGTTGTCTACACCGGTAATAGTGACATTGTAAGTGACCCATTTGGAGCTGATCAACATTATGGGGAGTCTGACTGACAGATGGGTAGATGCGCTCATCAATCCATCTCAGAAACCTCCACTAGTAGCCTATTGAGCTGCGCCCCAGCCCTGCACTGACGTCTCAGTCTGAACAAGGACCCAGTGGTAAGCCCAGGGGAGCATTTACGATCCTACTGGGAGACAGCTGACAAGGATGGTAGCTGTACAACCCCATCATATCTTCCATCATAGCATTATCCTCCCTTTTGATGTTATGCCCACCCTTGCTCATTGTCTGATCCACCCAAACACCATTGTATACTCTCTGTCTGGTTACTTCTCGATCATGCCCCTCCCTCATTGTATAAGCATATCATTTGTCAATCTTGTCTGACTTCAGTGTTTGCTTGTGTCTCCCTGCTACCTACCTTAACCTTCTTGCTTCTTGCTTTTCTGACTTTGTTCCCCAGTTACTTTGTCAACATACCTTTCAACTGTATAGCATTTGAAAGGGCACCATTAATTTTTATTTTCAACTTGGGCTAGCATTTAAAATCTATGATAATGTCTGCCTTTGCCATCATTTTATTTTTAGCTTTATCCTCTGTAGGTGAGAGTTGAAATGTATGACTTTTCTGCCTTCTCTTCATATATCCTGTATATGGGAGCCAGTAATTTCATCAACTGTTTTTAAAGTCTGTTTGATGCAATTTGGTTGCTAAAACAGATGAATGGCAGGTGCGTGAGGTTACTACATTTCTTGGTTGGGAAATAGGCCCTATCCCTGGTATTGTGCAATCTCAGTGTAAGAATATTTAATTAGAAGGGGGTATTGAAGGAGAAGAAACATTGTTTCACTGTTGTATTCTCTGTGGGTATGTCTTGGATGATGTGCTGTTAAGTGTCAACTATTTTTGATGTTTTTGTCATTCTGTGTTTTCTTTGTCATGGCTTGTAGTTACAGATCAGATGCAGCCTATTCACCAAAGGCACAATGTATTGTACCTGGTTCTGCCTCATGTGTGTTACTACAGCAATTGCTGATAATAGCACTATTCTGGGTCCTGCTAAAATGTTTCCCCTGCTGCTGTAGCAATTTACAATTTATGTTGTGCGGCATGATGCACACTACAAATATATTGTGGCAGGTATCTAGTGCACATTTTAGAACCCCACCTGATATGAAGTGAAAGTGTCTCTTGAGTTGTCCAAAAAAAACTTAATGGCATTATATGATTCTGTGTTAGTGGTGTCATATGTATTCTTCCCCATGGCCTGAGGGATGCAAATGGAAGTCATCAGTCACAGTTCCAAAGCATATCTAGCTCCACCAGAAAAACACAGCAGCCACACCCTTATATGTAGCCTACCCCCTTCCCCACTTTCATGACATGTCTAGCTACTGCCTGTGTAACCCATGTCTATGTGCACCTACTGCTAGATGTGTCTGTGGAGAAGTCCAGCCATCATAAACCAGTGATATACATCACATGTTTATGATATGAGTGTTTCATGGAAACTGCCAGAGTGATGCATGGACACATTATATATAATAGCCTGGACTGTATGCACCAGTTGATAGTTATGAGAATAGGCCCCTTCCTATTGATATTTCTCAGTTCCTGAGGAAGACGAGTGGACTCAATAGCAATGTACATGCAATCTATGGTTCTTAGAACTTCAGAGTAATAAGCTGTGCTGTAAGCATCCATGAAATGGTGACTCTCTCTCCTCTTCAGTCTTAGAAAACTAGATAATGTTCCTCCACGTGCTACAGCATAGTATTGAGAAACTGGTATAGGATATGTGGGTCTGATGTTTTTAATGTTTAATGTGTCCCTGTTGGTCACTGTAAGTTCTCTGCAGCTGAGGCGTTTAATGTTATGCATATATACTTCACATTCTGTGCATATCCTTTGATTCCGCATATGGGCAACACAGTTCAGCAAGCTCTTACATAGTGTTCCTGCTCACCCAAAATTGGTCTACCTTCTGCTGGTCAATTAGGTGCTGATAGGTCCGTTACTGATGATACCTTCATTGATAGCAGAAATGGCCACAGCAAATAACATTGTAAACGCTGTCTCTGATGGTGGCCACTAACATGTTGCTTGACTATAGCCATGGGTAGTTCTATCATGTCATACAACAACAATACCTGTTGCTCAGAAATGGTTTATGGTACAGCATACTGTATCTGTTGTTTACATTTCTGAACTGCTGCATCATGTTTGATGTCATAATTTGTATAACACATATGCCCCATCGCATTGGGAAACCTCATGTCCCTCTCATTATATGCTCATTAGCATGCACTGCATTCTGCATTACTTTTCCCAATGAGAGGCTGCTAAGCCTTTGAATCACCTCAGCCTGCATGCTCCTGCTGCTGCAGCATTTGCTAATTTGTGTTGTACATTGTGCTAAATGTTTGTGAGTTTCTCTCTTTAAGGTGCTCTGCATTACACATATGAAGTTTAGAGGATCTTGCCTGACTGAAATTTCAACAATTTTTCATTATCTTTCTTAAAACTTCTGCCTGATTGATTAGTCTACTTTTTTGCCATTTTGATCTATAATATCTGTCAGTTTTGATCTGTGTATTCTATGCACAGAATTTTCTGTGCATGGATTAAACTAAAGAAACACACATCTAGTCCATTCTTTGTTTTGTTTTTATTCTTATTTTCCATTTTCTATTCTTTATTTATTTTTACTCTTTTTATTTTAAATTCTTAAATGAAGACTGACTGACTGTTTGTTCTTCTGCATTGTATTTTGCCATACAAAAGCTGCACACAGTAATGCCAAATGAAAATAAATTGTTCACATTGCATTTTTAAGAGATACCACATCATATTAATTTGGACAGCTAACTCAATGCAGTCATCAATGTGTATGACAAACTGTTTAAGTATGTTATCATTAGCTATTGACCTTACTCTACTGAAAATTTTATAAAAAATAGGTATGTGTCAATTCAATTTATTCAGATGCAATAAATAAATTAACAAACGAACAAACACTTTTGGGTTCAAATTAAAACTAAAATTACAAGAAGTAAACTCCAAAAACAATTCAACTTAGAAAAGCAGACAAATGGCAATGGACTGTATAAATCCCCAAACTGTTTATTGTTAGCACTTTCATTCAAGCCAATTGAAGAACTTCTTCAGACAACACATAACCAATATCCCATGCTATATATACAACTATCAATTAATTAATTAAACAATTATGCAATTTCTACTAGATTATTAATCAGTGTCTTAAATATTGTTTGAATACTAAAAAATATATAATAATAGTAATATATGCATATACTTATAAAAAGCTTTAAAAAAAGGCATTATTTAAAAATATTGTTAATGAACTGTCATGGTACTGCTTCTTGTATATGATAATTCCATTGTTAAAAATCAATATTTAAATATTTATAAAAAATAAATTAATAAAATGACAGCATTAATTATTTCATTGCAATGGCCCAATGATTGTGTTTACCTATCCAAGGCATTTAATTTTAAAATGCATTTAATGGAACAATATTCATTGAGTCCTGGTGGAATGTGGGCATATGTTCTAATTTGCCAAATTAATTCGCATTCCTCTAGTTTTAATTCACAGGGAACCTCCTCTGATGTTCTTCCCTATCTGGTGGATTACAATAAACTGAAACTTATGAGAGGGATTCTCTAAGATGTGTTTTGCCAATGCATTTGTATTTGTTTTTTTACCTATGTGATATTGATGCTCATAAATTCTTTGTTTGAGCATCCTTTCCGTTTTACCTCTATAATAGCATTGGCACTGTTGGCATAAAGCTGCATATACAACACCCACTGAGTTGCAATTATGTTTCTCTTTTACAGTATAAGTTAAATCCCTTATAATGAAACTATTACCCACCTTTATGTGCTGACATTATTGACACTGACCACATTTTCTCATGCCACTATTTACTTTAGTTATTATTTTATTTCCATCCAACAAACTCTTAAGGTTAGGGCCCATCCTATAAATGATACATGGTCCTACTCCTAATTTTTACTAACATTACTATCTTCTGTGATGTGTCCAATTTTTAATCAAAATATTTCTTATTTCGATTGCATCCATAGAAAAGGTGGTCATAAAACTTGGTCTTGAATCATACTGTACCCTTGAAGTATTCAAGATATTCTCCATAACTGAAGAATTTTCCTGTTCCATATGCCCGTTTTGTAAAATGGGCTTGAAATGGCCACTATCCTTTTCCTATGTACTTCATACAATAATTGTTCAAAGAGTTGTTCTGGATAGCCTCTTTTTAGGAACATAGTTTTTAATGTATCACATTCTATTAAAAAATCTATTTCTGAAAAAACCATCCTGGCGGCCCTAACAAGTTGTCCTTTTATTAAAGTTCTTTTTGGTGGTAGGGGTGGCTGTGGGTAAAATAAAGAAATGCATTTCAGTAAGTGAGTTTTCTATAAATAGTTGTTCTATATCTCTTGTTAATTCTATCCTTGGACATCTGTACATCTAAAAAATTAAGTGACTCTGTGTCAAACTGTAAAGTAAATTCCAAAAAGTTAGTTAGCTCTTAGCTTTCAAAAAGATGTCAACTGTATTAGTTGTCCCTCTCCAAATAAAAACATATTGTTCTGATAACAGGTATACCAAACAGCATTTTCTTTAAACATAGTGTTATGAAACAAGAGCTCCCTCTCCCAATATGCCATTACACAATTTGTGAAGCTACCTCGCAGGGGGAACCCATGGCAACACACATTTTTTGCAAAAAGAATTGACCATTAAATAACATAAAATTATTTGACAGTACCAGTTCTAATAGAGTTTCAATCAAATTTATATCTCTATATTCCATGCCTTTAATAATTAAAAATTCACAAACCCATTCTAAGCCCAATTCCTGGGTATAACATTGTATACGTCTTTGATATCTACTGATAAAAAAATGTATTAATATTCTCTAAAAAACCTCCAGGAATCATGGCAAATTTGTACTTCACTTTTAATTATGGGTTTCAATTTACTGTCCACCAATTTAGCTCATGAATATGTGATATATCTCTGTCCGTCCACTATTGGTCTAAAAGGTGGATTACTGAGATTCTTGTGGATTTTGGGGGAGCCAAATAATACATGTGTTACTGGTGCTGGCATACATAGATAATGAAAAGTGTCTATATTAACATTTTTCCAAAAATAGGTTTCTTTAACTCTTTTGTATGCATTATTAACCTCATTTAAACTAACATGGCAAAAGTTTTCACTTTCCAAGATAGCAGACATTCTTTCAACATACTCCATTTCATCCACCCCACTTATCAGGCTTCATTACTCTTACATTACAAGTTTTTAACAAGTTCAAAAATTCAAACTAATCAATAGACATGCTTCTTTTAGTTTGTTTTTACTGTGTTTTATTAAGAATAGCTCTTATGTCCATTTCGCATATTCATTCAAAAATGGCTAGTGTCTCATGTATAGGGGGGTTTATCACAGAAGATAGTAATGTTAGTAAAAACTTAGGAGTAGGACCACATATCATTTATAAGAGGGGCCCTAACCTTAAGAGTTTGTTGTAAGGAAATAGAATAATAACTAAAATAAATAGTGGCATGAGAAAATGTGTTCGGTGTCAACAATGCCAGCACATAAAGGTGGGTAATAGTTTCATTATAAGGGATGTAACTTATATTGTAAAAGGGAAATATAATTGCGACTTGGTGTGTGTTGTATATGCACCTTTATGCCAACAGTGCCAATGTTATTATATAAGTAAAACGGAAAGGATGCTCAAACAAAGAATTTATGAGCATCAATATCACATAGGTAAAAAAACAAATGCAAATGCATTGGCAAAACACATCTTAGAGAATCCCTCTCATAAGTTTCAGTTTATTGCAATCCACCAGATAGAGAAGAACATTGGAGGAGGTCCCTGGGAATTAAAACTAGAGGAATGTGAATTAATCTGGCAAATTAGAACATATGCCCACATTCCACCATGACTCAACGAATATTGTTTCATTAAATGTATTTTGAAATTAAAAGCCTTGAATAGGTAAACACAATCATTGGTCCATTGCAATGAAATAATTAATGCTGTCATTTTATTAATTTATTTTTTATAAATGTTTGAATATTGATTTTTAACAATGGAATTATCATATACAAGAATGAGTACCATGACAGTTCATTAACAGTATTTTTAAATAATGCCTATTTTAAAGCTTTTTATAAGTATATGAATATATTACTATTATGTTTTTTTAGTATCTGAACAATATTTAAGACATTCCCCCAGATTCACAAAAGCTTACATGGAGTACAAGATTGGTGCAGCAGCCCACACAGGCAATATATCTGCCGTGCGATCCAGGAACAGCCTGCAGGGGCGTGCCCGAGCACTCCTGCACTAATCTTGCATGGACTAAACCCTGGTATGCAAATCATCCCATTTGCAGGTGCAATCCATGCAAATGAGGTGATTTTTACAATCCAGGAAGCTTGCAACAGTCTGTGCAAGACTAGTGCTATCTGCAGAAATGTATTTGGTTAGTAACTGAGTACATTTCTGTAAAATCCAAAAAGGAGCTATGACAGCTCCAAATAAAGGCTGCTTATCATTGAGGAAGCATGCCAATGGCCAAGTATAAGGCCATTGGCATTGCAAACAATAAAAAAAAATTAAAAAATCAACTTTTATTTTTTTTCGCTGATCTCGGTTGTTTAAGCGTAGGGCAGTGGCGTGCAAACGAGATCGAGGGGAAAATAAGAAAATAACCCTAAAATAAGCATTCTAACTAAAATCAGTATTCTGCCATGCAAGTCAATGGCAGGCAGAAGACATGCTGAGCAGTGAGTAGTGGTTGCTAAGGGGAGAGGCTCAGTGTGAGATATGTAACTATGTATTAGCAGGCGAAACTATGCAAATGAGGGGAAGGATAGTGCATCCCAGTTTTCCCTAGCATGTGAAGCAGGTCCCAACAGTGCAAGAGTATGAATAGCTGGGTGCAAGACTAGGAGGTAGGTGACATCATGGGGGTGTGTGTCAGGCATACTGTAAGTGGATTGGAGACCGGTGGCTCAGGTTTGCTCCTTGCTTAGCACAGCTAAGCTAGGGGCTGTGTCTAAACCTGCCTAGCACTCTTTACAAAGTGTAAGCGGGTGTGCGTGCTGCACACCGGGTTTTACAGGAAGCAAAAATAAGTTAAACCAGGAAATAGCAGTAGTGTGCACATTTGAGCACTCTATTTGCACGGCGTGCACACAGGCTTAAACAGGGAGGCAAAGGGAAGGGAAAACAGCAGTAGGAAGGTATTCAAAGAGAACTGGTGTAGCTGTCAGGTGAAATATACCAGAATCAGCAAATTACAAAGGCAGCAGAACAGCCCAGCCAAGAACACTACTATAATCTAAGCAAACACCTTCCACTCTGTTTTTTCCCACACTCTACACCACCGGTGTATACAAGTTGGGAAATTTTAACAAACAAACCTACAAAACTAGAAGGGCTGCAGCAGGCAACATAGAACAACATGTGCAAAAGGCTGAGGGTGGTGAGAATGTGAATGCTGCTGAACAACCCGCAGTGAGGAGACGGAGAAGAGTGTACAGACCCAGGGTAACCTACCAGGAGCTACATGAGCTGGAGATAGTGGAGCACAGTAGGATGGACAGAGACCTCCTACAACAAATTGTTGAGCTGTGCTAGCCACACCTGACACACCAAACTGACCGAGGGGAGCCCATCCCAGTGGATACCAAAGTATGTGTAGGCCTAGGTGTACTAGCCACAGGTACCTCGCAAAGCACAACTGGGGATATCATGGGGATCTCACAGGCATCAGCATCCAGAGTATTCCACCAGTTCCTGGATACCATGTCAGCATATGCCAGTGAGCATGTACATTTCCTCAACACCTGTGAGGTATTTACCAGCAATATGCATCTCTTCCACCAAATAGCAGAATACACTGGGGTAGTGGGTGCTATAGACTGCACACACATATGCATCAAAGGACCACCCGGTGAGAAGGGTAAGGCCTACATCAACCGCAGGGGCATCCCCTCCATCAACTGCCAGATCGTATGTGATGCACAAGGTATTATAATGAATGTGTATGCTGGCTGCCCTGGAAGCTATGACGATTCCCACATATGGCATCTGACGCAGCTGTACCAGATATTTGCCAATGGGGACATCCCCTACGGTCACCTAATGGGAGATGCTGGGTACACACTGGAGCCGTGGCTGATGACACCCATCAGAAATGCACACACACCTGAACAACAATGCCATATTGAGGCACACGCACAGGCCAGACATATAATAGAGCATGTGTTTGGTATGATCAAGTCAAGGTTCCGGTGTCTGGACACATCCGGTGGTGACTTGCAGTATTCATCAGCTACATGTGCCCAAATTGTCATCATATGTGCCATGCTACACAATATGATCCTGCAGAAACAGCAGCAGCAGGAACAGCATGGGGCAGGGCCACACAGCCCCCCACCAATGCCAAGGCCTGTTCAGGCACAGAGTGTTCCAGAGAAGGAACAACCTGAGCCTGCCCCCATAGGCAGAAGGAGGCATGCCCAGTATGCCCTGTCCTTGGCAAAGAGGCAATGCATAGCACATGCACTGATACAGTAGGGACCCAGGGAATGACACCTCTCTCTGACTCGCACATACAGTAAAAGGGATGCCAAATATGACACTACCTGTGCTCAACCATGTATATGGACTTTACTATGTGCATCCGAAATAGGCAGCCCTGCAGCACCATCTGCAAGTTTGGCACACCCTCAAGGTAAGTCAGTCAACCTACCAATTGCCAAATGGAGTAGAATGTGTTGCTACTTGTAGCTATGGTATGGATGTGAGCATGCAAGGGAATTGGGTGGCTGAATGCTATGGCAGCAGACAGTAGGCACCATTAGTGGCACCATGACATCTGTAACATATATTGGAGTCACCATAGTAGCCAGCACTACACATGGTGACAAAACCCACTGCAGGAAATGTGCTGACTGACATGTGTGTCCATATGACCCACATGTCAGTCAGGACAGTTCACATACCCAACAGCAGTCTCAGCCAGTAGGACAGGTGTAGGCAAACCCAAACAGAGCCTGTGCCATGGCCCCAGAATGATGGCTATGGTTACCCCCCCCCAGGCCTACACAGACAGACTACAGCAGGGCAGGCAGTGGGATGTAAGTTCTGAAGGGTAGGAAGTCAGACAATAATATGTAGGGCAACCAAAGCCACAATCTGTAGTACACTGGTATGCCTCTAGTCAGCATGATAGTTAGCAGTACTGAATGAAATGGAGTACCTGACATACTAGTACTGTCATAGCAAATGTGTACAAGTTTAATGTGTGCCCCCCACATCCTACATAGTAATGTAATAACAGTCAAGTGTGCCCCCCAAACCCGGTGTAGAAATGTAGAAATAGTCTAGTCTGCCCCCCATCCTACATAGTAATGTAATAACAGTCAGGTGTGGCCCCCAACCCTTTGTAGAAATGTAGAAATAGTCAGGTGTGCCCCCCATCCTACATAGTAACGTAATAACAGTCAGGTGTGCCCCCCACTCCTGTGTAGAAATGTAAAAACAGTTAGGTGTGCCCCCCATCCTACATAGTAATGTAATAACAGTCAGGTGTGCCCCCCAACCCTGTGTTGAAATGTAGAAACAGTTAGGTGTGCCCCCCTGCTATGCAGAAATGTAGTAACTGTCAAAGCCAAATGATCAATGTATACCCTGCAGAGACAGCATGCTACCTGTCCGTGTACAACACAAAGGTCAGCACTGCAGCACAAACTACATGGACATGATCCACACATTCAATACAGACAGCCATACTGGGCATGCTCACACACAAACACAAAAAGGCCATGACTGCAAACACCAGTGGACGAGACATATCTGGCAGTTGCAGTTGTTAGTGCAGACACTTGTCAGTATGCACCACTCATGGCTTGTACACACAGTGGATAGGAATACAGACATATATGTCAGGACAACACACTATAATAAGCCAAAGGTAGATGTACATAGATGTGTGGAAGAGGGGGACTGTAACAAGGAGCCATCCAAGCCTGTCCCACCCAGCACACAGCCAAAGAGCCCCAAACACATGAGGTGCGATGTCACTCACTGCAGATACTAGCCACCAGTATCTGTCAGCATTACAGACTATGTGGTGCACGTGCCAGCTGTGCAACATGACTGTACAAGGAAGTAGTCATCTAGCAGCTGTATGCACGTACCTGTGACATATGACCCCATGTGTGCCTGCATGTGGTGTATCAACCCCTAGATGAATGGGATATGGCCCATGCACACACCGCCCTCCTCATAGCCCTACTATGACAAGCCTGCTGAGGTCATCCAATGTAAAATACACCTTTGGGAGAGTTGTAGCCCAGTAATCTCCGTGATGCATACTGCTGTAGTGTGATAAACTAGTTAGGTAGGAGTTCTAACCCCAGACTTGTCCACTGTGTATGTGAGTGTGTGTTTGTGTGTGTGTCTGTCTGTCTCTGACTGTGTAGAAAGTAATACCTTTAAGGGTACTCACACTCCTTACAATTCATATACTCAACGTTGGCAAGGCTACTGATGTCACCCACCTAGAAAAACACCTCTGCAAAGGATACAGCCCAAGGATCTCTGTAGCACATACTGTAACTGTGTACTGCTGTAGCATGATAAAGTAGTTAGGTAGGAGTTCTAACTCCAGACTTACCATGTGTGTGTGTGCATGTCTGTCTGCGTAGACAGCAATGCTGTTTAGGGTACTCACACTCCTTACAATTCATATACTCATGTTGACAAGACTGCTGATATCACCCACCTAGAAATACACCTTTGGGAAGGTTGTAGCCAGTGATCTCTGTAGCGCATCCTGTAACTGCATACTGCTGTAGTGTGATGAAGTAGTTAGGTAGTTGTTCCAATCCCAGACATGGAAAGTGTGTGTGTCTGTCTTACCCTGTCTGTGTAGAGAGCAACGCTTTATAGGGTACTCACACTCCTTACAATTCATATACTCAACTTTGACAAGACTGCTGATGTCACCCACCTAGACATACACCTCTGGAAAGGTTGTAGACCAGTAATCTCTGTAGCACATCCTGTAACCGCGTACTGCTGTAGTGTGATGTAGAACTGTGGTAGGGTTCCATCCCCATCCATTGCAGTTCTGGATGGTTTGTGTGTTTTTCAATGTCTGTGTACAGAGCAATGCATTATAAGCTTGTCACACACACTACATTTCAAATAGCCTACTTTGGCAATCCTGCTGATGTCATTCATTGTGAAATACACCTTTGGGGAAGGAGTTCTCTAGTAATTCCCATGGTGCATCCTATAACAGCTCTATGCTGTAGTGTGATACTGATCTCTGTTAAGGGTTCTATACCCACATATGTCAGTGGTGGATGTTTTGTGTGTCTCACTGTCTGTGTAGGGAGCAATGCATTTTAGGCTAGTCAAATGCAGTACATTTCAAATGGCCTGCTTTGGCAATCCTGCTGATGTCATTCATTGTGAAATACACCTTTGGGAAAGGAGTTCTCTAATAATCCCTGTGGTGTGTCCTATTATAGTGGGATATAGACCTCTGTTAGGGGTTCTATACCCACACATGTTGGTTGTGGATGTTTTGTGTGTGTCTCACTGTCTGTGTAGGGAGCAATGTATTTTAGGCTAGTCACACACAGCACATTTCAAATGCCCTACTTTGGCAATCCTGCTGATGTCATTCATTGTGAAATAGACCTTTGGGGAAGAAGTTCTCTAGTAATCCCTGTGGTGTGTCCTAGAACAGCTCCATGCTGTAGTGTGGTATAGACCTCTGTTAGGGGTTCTATACCCACACATGTCGGTTGTGGGTGTTTTGTGTGCGTGTGTGTCACTGCATGTGTAGGGAACAATGCATTTTAGGCTAGTCACACTCACTACAATTTGAATGACCTACTTTGGCAATCCTGCTGATGTCATCCAATGTGAGCTACACCTTTGTGGAAGGAGCACTCCAGTAATCTCTGTGGTATAACTGTGTAGGGCTGCAATGTAATAAACTAGTTAAGTAGGGGTTCTACTCCCAGACATGACAGGTGCATGTGCGTGTGTTCGCAACACATATCCTGTGTGGCGGTGGTGGTGAGTGTGTGACACCAGTGGCCAATGTGGAACAGGTTTTGCATATTTCTTATATGGTGGCACTACTATATATCACAATGTCCACCATACAGGGATAACAGATGTGAAATAGCTGAGAGGCTGGGGTGCAAGGCCATACCCATACATGTGACATCAAGGCCAAGCAATCACAGTTAGCAACCCCAGTATTACCCAGACCACACTCTCGACCCATGTTTCATACACACACCCACACACACACATACATACACACACATGCCTAGGCAACAGCCAATATGTGGGGAGTACACTGTATATTGGCCAGTGATAGTAACTATGGGGTGATAGCTGTAGGCTACTGAGGGCATGGCACCCTGTCCATCTGTGCAATATGCACGTACATGCAGACAGTGCACCTTCCCCATGTTCCCCAATAGACACCTAAGACACCTGTGGTGCCATCACATATGACCCACAAAGGACATACTATGGCTGACAACATTCACTGCATTGACAGATGCCACTGATACCAGGGAATGCCATTAGCATGCTATCAATTTAGGTGCAGGGTAAACCTGCTGCCCATTACTAGCTCCCGCCATATGTGGGCAGGACTGGCACATCTGATGATAATCTGTGTTCACAACATGGGCCAGACACCCCAGGTACAGTTCCACATGTCACTGTACATGCATGTGGGAGGTGTGCACATCGCAAACACCGTCCATGTCATGGACTAAGGAACACATACATGGCAAGTGATGCATGGCATTGGCCACACACAATAGTCACCCAGGTGACTGGATATGTGATACAATACCCACCTGTGTGGACAAATGCAGACACTACAGCCCTGAACCACAATGCAGACCATCGTCATGTGGCTTGATGCCAAGGTATACCCATCGCCTAGCCTTGTACAGCCATCTGGCACAGTCGACCACCACACACCTGTGCAGACATGCACTCAGGCATGTCAGTACTGGCACCCTGTGTGTTTGTGTGTGTTGTATGTTGCGTATGTTCACATCCACACTCTCTACAACCCCCATGGGCATACTGAAGCATGCTGTCTAATGTCAATCACCTCCCCATACCCTTTGCACATACAACCCCTCTATGACCAATGTGGTGCATGTGATATCTGCACAGTGATGTGTTGTGGCAATCCCACTACTGATGAGTTGTAATCCTGGCCCTGTCAACTGTGTCAATGTGTGTGTGTCCCTGTGAGAGTGTGGCTGTGTTGATGCTGGCCTGGCACCTATTCATGCAGACAGGCACGTGTACATCACCTTCCGTATAGCTACTGTATACCTATTGCAGATGTCAGTTACCATCACATATATGTTCTGAGGGCTCCACAACAGGTAACCCATGTGGCACATTCAATAACGGCATAAAACTGTAATAGCACTACATAGTCATCAGGGGTTTGATACCCTGTGTTGGTAGGTGTGTGATAGAAACATGCGTAGGTTTTACTCTCCCACCACTCCCTGACTTGTCTTTGCCTCTGTCTGACTCTCCCACTCCTTCTATGGTGGATGTGAAGACCTACACCTGCTTTGCATGGCAGCAGCATGTGTATTTTAAGTGATGCTCATGGTCAGCTGATGGCATCTGCACGAATTTCAGTCCTCCCCAAGCTGATTGCATATGAAACAGCTGTGGTAACATTCCCATAGTCAATTGCATGGAAACACACGCCAATATCTAATAGCATCATGTTGGTGTTGGCCCTTTTCATTCACTGTGAGCAGGAACTAGATCTGTTGTTTGGCAAACAGCATCTCAGATGTAGTGGGGATTTACCTTCAACAACATACACTGTGGAAACAGGGCAACACACAGGAGGGGGATTTGCCTGACCTGACTACAGACTGTAAGTGCTGCTACACTGCATTTGGAGTACTGTTGGTTTAACAGTGTGTGTGTGGATATGACTGTCCTACTTGTCTCAATACCTGTCTTGTCAGTTTCATGTTTATGTAGAATCTCCATTTGCAGGGGCATCTGCAGACAGGGCAGTGTGTTGTGCCTTTGGTTTCATGTGTTACCAATGGAGCAACTATCTGTGGACTGCAGAAGGTAGTGTGAGGATTGCAGTCTGTAGATGGGGAAAGCCGTGTCAGTTACTGGCTTCTTATCCCTCATAGGACATATGTTGCAACAAACCCTGTTACAACAGTAAATGTATGAGGTTATCACAGCAACATGTCATTTTTGGCCCTGTGTATGTGCTTCTAGCCACAACTCTGTCAACCTGTGTACATATGTCATGCATGACATGGTGCATATGTGCTGTACACCATAATTAGTATCTTCATATCTGATAAGAAGCCAGTGAGATATCAGACTGCAACACATGTTATGTAAAGTAGGGGGTTATATTTGATGACATAACCTGGACATTAGGCCCCCATATATGCCTTATTTAGGCAAGGTTCAAAGGACAAAACCACCACCATAACAGATACAAGCATGCAAAACTGAAGGTAAGGCTACTCAATGCTAAACATCCAAACCTACAAAGGCACTCTCTTGAGGCACACCTACAAATGGGGAGCATTGATATCTGTGCAGTAAATGGGACCTGGTTCAATGCTCCAAAGAGCACACCTGTAATACCAGGCTATGTGGCACACTTCATTACTGAGGGCTTTTCATCCAGAAGAAAGGGGGAAATTGTCCCACTGTACTCATCCCTCATTACATATATCTCATATATGTGTGTATATATATATATATATATATATATATATATATATATATATATATATATATATATATATATATATCTATATATATATATATATATATATATATATACATATATATATATATATATATATATATATATATATATATATATATTTATATATATATATTTATATCTATCTATCTATATATATATATATATATATATATATATATATATATATATTTGTATATATACCTGAATATATTTGCCAATGTATAGATGTGTGTGCATATCTGCACCACTGTAATGTGTACTCCTTCCACGCTGTACATTCCCTACGGTAGAATGACATTGCTGCTTGATATCTTACAAATATTGCCCTGACAGTTTACAGGTGAACTGGCTTACTGTTAAAGCATTGTAGCTGTGTTGTGGAGGGTCCTGGAGCCAGGAACTGCATGTGCTGGATATTGGATTGCACAGCATATCTGTTAGCGCTGTGGAGGGGGGCAACATATCAGTGATTACCAGGTATCCCTCATTGTGCCCCCACCCCCATTAACAGTGCATATTGTCTGTTATGTTGTAGTGAGTCATTCAGGATGTTGTTCCCATATAGAAATGCTATACATATTTCTATCTGTATATATATCTATAAATATATATATATATATATATATATATATATATATATATATATATATATATATATATATATATATATATATATATATATATATATAGGGGGGTGTTGGGATATTGGAAGCCCACAAGTCCCCTAGTGGTAACAGTGGGACTGAAGTCCCCACCCATGGGCAGTCACCACTGAACCTTCACAGCCCCGAAGGTGGCCATGCTGGGGGATAAGCCGTAGAGCCAGGCTGACTCTCTAATCATGACATGTGGCCCTCAAGCTGATGTAGAAGATCACCAACCTGGTCGTTGATCGCTTTATGCACCATGACCTTGACCTGGCGACGGGTGACAGGTGCCTGTCTGTGCCCACTCCTGGGGGGGCGAGCCCCATCCCCTGAGGTGGTTCCACCCAAAGGTAGTGCAGGACCAACAGACAGGGAGGTGCAGGGTTGGGCCTCAGACATACTGGTGCCCGGTGCCTCGGCCAGCTGAGGTTGGACAGGTGGGTCCACTGGGACCGGCCTTCACAAGCATGCTACAGTGTTTAGATTTCAACGTCATGTATGGGTTAGTAATAGTCAACACATTCTAGGGTTAGGTATAACAGCATGCATAGATATTCCTATTAACCCAGACACCAGATACGGAGCAGTTGCATAGCAAACAGAACACATGCATATATAGAACCGCAGTGGTAATAAGAACAGCATGCAGTTACATTGATGGCACCATGCCAACAATGTTGGAATAATTCATTGTGGCACATGCATGGGAGCCATTAGAATATTTATCAAATGATTGGCCGTTATCAGAGTCAGTACATACCAGTTGGGGTGGGTATGTTGATTATTGTTGGAGATAAGGTGGGGGGAGAGAAAGGTGTCAATTAACAAGTAGTATATTCCTGTACTCCACATTACTTTCCTAGTCAGTGCTGTTATCTGAACCTTACAAGTCTTACTACACTACCCTATACACCTATATTGGACACTGATATAGCTGTCAACATCATTACACATGAACCGGTTTTACCTGCAGTATACACCTCTTACCTGGTATACTTGTGGAGAGAATGTTTGTTAACACTGACTAACTGTTGGTACACATACGGCCGGATTCCAGGTTGATGTTTTGCACTATGCTATCCAACTCTTTCTGCACAGACTCTGGCCATGTGTTGACTACATGCTGGTATGCCTGGACATATCTAGAATATTGCCCTCTTCTACCTTTAGTGACCTAACACACACATATACATGCTTTCCTACACAGTTATATTATGTAGCACAGTGTGGGTGACAGTGACCAGTGATACTTTAATATTCAGAGAATCTGCAGCACTCACAATCCCCTACAATACCAGGGTGGACAGTACCAGTACAGGTTATATTGGTCTGTATTTCACAGCACAGTGTTCATATCCAATGTACCTGCAGGAGCAATGTTTGTTAGCACTACCTGACTGTTGCCACACAAGGTTCCAGATTACACATTAGTATTATTCACATACATCTCACTCTGTTACTGTACACACTGTGACCACAGCTTAACAGGCTGGGGTGTAAATGGAGCACATGTGGCTTTTAGTCAAAAAAGGTATTGGGGAGCTGCTAGTGTGCCAGGTTTGTTGTCATAGATGTGGGTCAAACGGTTGTATTTTCTGTTTGCTGCCTATATGTCTGGAATCATCCCACTGATTTCCCAGGGGGACAGGTCGATAGGCATTAGATATGGGCCACTTTAATAGACAGCATGGACATATCTGTACAGTTGTGGTGTATAATTCTGTATGCAGACTACTACCACTAGCAGGATTCAAACCGTGGCTGTGTGTGCTAATAAAACAACAGTTCACATCTCAGCTGCATGTGCTATTCAGGTTTTGTTGTCTGCATTTCCCCTGTTTACTATCTATGTGTCTCTCTAAATGGCCTCTGGAGATTACACCTGTCATATAAAGGCATTCCTACACATTCATGTTATGGTGCATGGTGTGGGTAACAGTGCTTAATACTACAGTACTATTGCATGATTGCAGATCTACATTACCATATGATACCAGAATATACACATACAGTCCAGCAGTTAGACCTGCTTTGTCAGGGTATTACACTTGCATTGCCACACTAACAATATGAGACTCTTTCTGCCATATTCTCTAGTGTATGCAGTACTTGCCTTGAACAATACAGGTTTTAAACTAGCAATTACTTTACTACTACTTTTATTTTTATTTCCTATGACAGTAAAAGCATGAGTATTACTAACCTGCCTCGCATCACAACCATGCCAGGCGGCAGATGTGGGCCTCCTGGTTCACGGCCCGCTCCATTGCACCTGTGGGGGACATAAGAGGAATATTTAGCCATACCTATCCATGATATACCTGAGCTGGAAATTATTAAACAGGTAGTGGACTGATACTTACACATGGCTGGGACATCCCCTGATGCTCTTGCCTCTTGGAGCCACTCCTCCAAGAGGTATCCCTTCCACCACTTCAGGTCGGCATAGCGGTGCCTGACCTGCTTAACAGTTCGGGGTATGCCAGTGGGACTGGTGAGGTCGCAGGCGAGATGGTCCCAGGCCTCCGCCTTATATTGGGAGCCCTGGTACTGGTCTTGTAGTAGTCTCTGTGCATGGTCTTAAACTAGGAGTCCAGCCATGACCTTGGACTCCTGGATGCACTAGTGCTGTGCCCGGAAGCTCATTCCTCCTCCACTTACTGCCATAGTGCCTGCAAGGGGAAGCTACAACCAGTTATAAGCTGTATTCCTGCCTCTTGGGTTTAAGTAGGGCTGATTTCCCACACTTTTCCGTGGTTGGCCAGTTTTGAAAAGGCTAAGCTATGAGCAAACCTGCTTATCTAAAGTTGGCATTGTTTAAAGGGGTATACCACTGGGCACAAAGAGTTAGCTGGTCTACACATTGCTCACACCTCCTAAGATGGCCTGTGCAATGTTTGGTGTTGCCTACAGTAGACATTTATTATAATGCCTTTTTGGCATTGTGTTATTATTCATTACACCTTATATGTATGCCTAGTATCCCTGTATGTATGTACACTCTGTGGGGTCCTTGTGTTTTATTGGGGACTTCGACACTCTATTACAAGTACACTTTACTTCTGGGCTTACTGCTGTACTCTAGTTTACATATTTATGTTATGTAGTCGGTTATGGCACCTATGACTGTATAGTGATGCATGTTTACTACTACCTCAATCTTCCATACTTCTGTGATGGCTTGGTGGACAGCTACTGGGACTATGGTGTATAGACATATCTGTACAGTTGTGGGTTCGAGACCTGCATGGCTGTTTATTTTGTTGCTGGACAGACAAAGTCCCGTTGGATACAGAGTGATTAAGGCATTTTAAAGCAGTTGTAAGTGGGTTTGCACGGTGGTAAGCACTGCTTATTTCAGGTTATAGTTTCTTACACTCAGCTTCGACTTTGCTTAATCTGTGTAGGCAATGCTTACCCCTTTGCAAACACACTTAAACACGCTTACTAGTGGTTACATATGCTTACTACTGCTTATCTGTGCTTACACCTCCTTACTACTGCCTTATTCATTATGACACTGACTCTTCACATGTGCATTTCCTGCAGTACTCCAGTTCATAAATATATGTTATTTATTGGGTTTTGCAATAAAAATATTAGTTATACCATGCTTTGCCATGTAAAATAGACTGTGCTGCAGTGGGGCTTGAACCAGGAATGTCTGCTCATTAGATGAATGCTCTGCCTACTATGCTATTGCTGTGCTGCTTCATTTGCATATATCTTCCTTATTATCCTCTTCAGCCTTTTAAGTTGCTTTAACCGTAGCTAAGCAATGGGCAAACCCATGCACCTATGGTTAGCTGTACTCAGATTTAAAAAAAAATAAAGGGGTTACTTCTTTTGATTTTTATGTCCTGTTGCTGTTGTAGACATGGGGAACTGTTTGTGGGGATATGCGGGTACCTATGAGCGGTCTCACTTATTTATTTCTACTTTGTGCTGTTCTACATTGCAGGGGCATGTTTATTCTGAGAGCTCTGCTCTCAGACATGCCCCCTGCACTCGTACATGCTCCATGTAAGCCTAGGAGGTTGGGCAGTGTATCTTCATTAATATGCATGGTGCGCTGCTGTCCTCCTTCTAAACGGGTGCTTAGTCCTGCACGGAAGATTAATGAATCCGGGGGATTGATTAATAATCTAGTAGAAATTGCCTAAATGTTTAATTAATTAATTGATAGTTGTATATATAGCATGGGATCTTGGGTATGTGTTGTCTGAAGAAGTTCATCTATTGTCTTGAATGAAAGTGCTAACAATAAACAGTTTGGGGATTTATACAGTCCGTTGCCATTTGTCTGTAAACTAAAATTAAATTTGCTAATACAGTTATCAACAAGGTTTTACAGAATTAAAATGCAAAAAAAAAAAAATAAATAATAATAAATAAATAAAAATGAAGAATGCTATAGTACTGTATATGTATATACAAGATCTCTTAGCCAATAAGGCACTTATGTTGCATGAGGACATAAGAGCAGAAGGCAAAGTAGCTCCAATTGCAGAAAAGATCAAAGAGAACAGATTATGGTGGTTTGGACATGTGCAGGAAAGCAGAATACAATCTGGTGAACAAGTTGGGACAGAAAGGAAGAAGGTAAGACAAAGTGAGGACATCTTTCAAAGAGGTGGATGGATTGTGTGAAAGAAGATCTGCCGCAGTCAGGCATGAGTGTTGAAGAAGGCAGGAGTGTGGCACTTTATCAAGACAGTTGACGACAGTTAACATGATACCCTGACCCAATATGAGACTCTTCCTGCCATATTCTCTAGTGTATGTAGTACTTGCCTTGAACAATACAGGTTTTAAACTAGCAATTACTTTACTACTACTTTTAATTTTATTTCCTATGACAGTAAAAGCATGAGTATTACTAACCTGCCTTGCATCGCAACCATGCCAGGCAGCAGATGTGGGCCTTCTGGTTCACGGCCCACTCTATTGCAGCTGTGGGGGGCGTAAGAGGAATATTTAGCCATACCTATCCATGATATACCTAAGCTGACAATTATTAAACAGGTAGTGGACTGATACTTACACATGGCTGGGACATCCCCTGATGCTCTTGCCTCTTGGAGCCACTCCTCCAAGAGGTCTCCCTTCCACCACTTCAGGTCGGCATAGTGGTGCCTGACCTGCTCACCAGTTCGGGGTATGCCAGTGGGACTGGTGAGGTCGCAGGCGAGATGGTCCCAGACCTCCGCCTTATATTGGGAGCCCTGGTACTGGCCTTGTAGTAGTCTCTGTGCATGGTCTTAAACTAGAAGTCCAGCCATGACCTTGGACTCCTGGATGCACTAGTGCTGTGCCCAGAAGCTCACTCCTCCTCCACTTACTGCCATAGTGCCTGCAAGGGGAAGCTACAACCAGTTATAAGCTGTATTCCCGCCTCTTGGAATTAAGTAGGGCTGTTTTCCCACACTTTTCTGTGATTGGCCAATTTTGAAAATGCTAAGCTATGGGCAAACCTGCTTACCTAAAGTTGGCATTGTTTAAAGGGGTATACCACTGGGCAAAAAGAGTTACCTGGTCTACACATTGCTCACACCTCCTAAGCTGGCCTGTGCAATGCTTGGTGTTCCCTACAGTAGACATTTATTATAATGCCTTTTTGGCATTGTGTTATTATTTGTTACACCTTATATGTATGCCTAGTATCCCTGTATGTACATACATTCTGTGGGATTCTTGTGTTTTATTGGGGACTTCGACACTCTATTACAAGTACACCTTACTTCTGGGCTTACTGCTCTACTCTAGTTTACATATTTATGTTATGTAGTCGGTTATGGCACCTATGACTGTATACTGATGCCTTTCACAGGTTCAATTTGATTATACTATGGTGAGGAAAGGAATATTATGTACAAGTTTTAAACATGAAAATCTTTTCACTAAATTTACAGTTTTATGCAATCAGTATAAGTAGTTGTATGGCATATTGGGGGTACGAGGTCTACATACAGTAGTATTATTACAATGCAAAGAACAGGGGTGACAGGATGTGAGGTTGTTAGGAGATCCTATGGAGGCTTGGTGCAAGAACATTTTCAGCATGAGGAAAGGTGGGTATGGAGAGTGGTTTTGAAGTGGGAAGGGTTTTGAGTTGATCTAATGGTTAATGGCAAAGAAGTGAGAGTAAAGGAGCTTACCGGGTGGGAGATTAGGTTTGTGTACCTGTAAGAGTTTATGATCCCCTAATGTAAATGGCCTATTTGGGTGGTAATAGTTGAATGTTGAGCTTAGGGCAGGACAGTCTTGCGGTCTGAAGAGTATTTTGTTAGCTGTGGTCAGTTGCCGGTAGGAAAGGTAGTTGGGTAGTTCTGGGTAGTTCTAGACATTTTTATGTATGTAGAACAGTGCAGTGATGGGTGTAGTATTTGGAGTTAGTTGTGAATTTTATTGTAGCAAGTTTCAAGCTTCAGTTTGGAGGAGTTTTGTATATGTGTAAGTAGAGGGGCACCATAGAGGAGAGAGGGTAGTAGGTATGTTGCGACTAGGGTTATTCTTGTGCTTAGGCTTAGGAAGTGATTCTGCCTTTAAAGGGTATCTAGTTTAAAGTGTGTTTTCTGAATGTTTTATTGTATATGAAGGTCAAATTTCGGGTCTATATCAGAAGACCAAATTGAAATAATATCAAATGGCAAAACAGTGAAAAGACCGGACCTCAAACTTGCTATTGTCGGGGGCTGCACCCCCACACTGCCCACTAAATATATATACCAACTCCAACATCACACTACAGTGAGGAAAGGGCAAATATTCCAATCTTCACTTTACCGCGATCTGGCAAACAGCACTCCGTCTTTTCACTGTTTTGCCGTTGAATATTTTTTCCATTCGGTCTTCTGATATAGACCTCAAATTTCATGTGTTCATCAAAAGTGAGTCCAAGAAGTTTTGTATGGGTAATGACCTCTATTATTGATTTATCAAGAGAGAAGATGGAGAACTCAGCCTTATTTAAGGAGGTTGATTTTTTAGGGGTGAAGAGTATGATTTTAGATTTTTTTGGATTTAGGGCAAGGTGGTTGTTGTGCATCCAGGATTCAATTGAGGAAAAGGCATTTTGAGTCAGTATAAGTAAGTCTGAAATAGAGGTGGTAGATCAGATGATGGTAGAGTTGTCTGCATACTGAACTATGGTTTCTTGAGATAGGGGTGAGTTAAAGTTGTTTGTGAATATACTAAAAAGGATTGGTCCAAGTATGGAACCTTGGGGAATGCCAGTGGTGGTGCTGAGGAAAGGAGAGATGGCGTTTTGCCATCTAACAGCCTGTTATCTTTGATTTTGGTAACTGAAAAACCAGTTTAGAGTTGGAGTGGGCAATCCAATGTAAGAGAGCTGTGAGAAGAAAAGAGAGTGAGAAACAGTGTCAAGGGCTTTGGAAAGGTCAAGGTAGAGGGCTGAGCCTGGTTTATTGTTGTTGTGGGCTTTATTTACTGTATCCATAAATTACAGAAGGACAGTTGTAGTACTGTGGCCAAGTCTGAATCCATGTTGTGATGGTGATAGTAACTGGCTGTCCAGAAAGTAGTCAAGAAGTTGGGTATTGATGCATTTTTCTAGAATTGTGGAGACTGAGGAGAGAATGGCTATGGGTCAAAAGTTCATAATGTCTGTATTGTTGCCTTCTTTGTGGAGAGGGAGGATGAAGGCCTTTTTCCAGGCTACAGGAGCATAGGACACTACAATGGTTTTATTTATAAGTGTGCTTGTAGCGTATGAGATGCTGTCAGCATATTTTTATAAATAATTCTAAAACAAAGAGTGTGTAAGTAATCTGGAGGGTATCATCAGAAATCTTACAGCAGCATAAATACCACTGTTGAGCTCTAGCACTAGTGTTTGTGCACTCAAAGATATATTCTCTCCCTGACACTTGCTCTATCCGGAAAGTGCCCTAACTCACACTTGTGTGCTCCTACTTTATTACTTAGTCATCATGCCTCCCAATCTAGTAAAATGTATATCCCTACCAGAGTCTTAAAACTAACCATAAAACTCCCATTTAGTCTCAAAACCTGACCGGAGTCCTTCCTCCCTAAACCTAACTCTAACACGTAAACCTAACCCTAACCCTCACCTAACACGCCTTAAACCTAAAGACCACAATCCATCATTGACTAACCCTAAAACTCCACCGCTGCCTCTAAACCTAAACTCCCTCATTGCTCATTAAAACTAAAATTCCATTCCTCGAACTCTAAATTCCCCAACTGATGGCTGACCTTAAAACTCCACTCTGTATCCTTAACCTAAAGTCCTCAATAATTCCATAAATTTAAAACTTTCTTCCCAATCCCCCTACTCTGTAACATATAAAACTCCTCTTCTGCCCCTAAACATATCACTGCCTGAAAACCTAGGATATACTCCCGCTTCTTTCTCCTCCCTCCAAATATCTTCTGCACTTATCTTGCTCAAACTCAAGTAATGTGCTCTGCAGCAGACCTACTCTCTCAGAATGGCTGCCACACCTCTCCTGAACTCATATTTGAGTTCAAGCATGAGTAACAGCCTGTGTGAGCAGCAAGCTTTTTGAGTCCCTGGCTTTGAGACAGTTTTCTATGAATACCAGGGAATCTTGTATTAGATCCACATTGCTGTGATACTATGTATGAGGTTACTGAGATACATCATTGGTTCGCAGGGCACAGAATAGCATTAGAAATGTTTTTATAGCATAAAGTATGACTATATATATGTATATATATATATATATATATATATATATATATATATATATATATATATATATTTCTATATATATATATATATATGTGCTAAATTATATAAAACCAGGATTAAACTGTGCAGTTTAAAAATAATTAACTTCCTATTGGCAGTTTCCCAAAAACCACAGACTCCACACCACTTTGTTAACTGTGCAGTCTAAAAATAATTAACTTAGTCTTGTCTGATTCTATTGCTGAAAAATCGACTTGCTATGCTAAGAATAATTGAGTCGGACAGCTACAGATGCCATTTTTTTTTTTAGGGAAACTTAAAACCTGCAATAGTTCTGATACTATTTCCCTTGTAAGCATAAAGACCTGTACTACAGCAAGGAAGTTACTTATTATTCTATTACCATTCCCTTTGGCTATATCTCTAACATCCTGGTGTTTGACTATTTACTGATTAATCTACTAGATGGGAGTATTTATTTACACCGTGTGCCTAAAAACACTAACAGTGATGTTATTTACTCATTCCTATCCTCTCCAACCTTTTCTGACCTAAACTCCACTAAAATAACCCAAAACAGCTTGGCAGAAATGTTTCCTCAGCAGAATAACCTAACAAAATTATCATACATATCTCTACATGCTATTTCCCATATCGGCTTAAGTTGTTCCTTTAGTGTAACATTTTAACATAAGTCTAACTGGAAATAGTAAATCCACTGTCTTAAAATCTGGATTTACATATCTCTGATACAAACTGATGTTATTTTTCTGAGCTCCAAATTGCCATACTGCCACAAATGTGTTATGGTCTGTTTATGTAATTAACAGCACCTGTGCTGCATATATGCTATTTAAGAAATAGCTACCTCTAGTCTTTTTTAAAAACTTTATATTTTAAAGTTGCTGTATCTTTAATTATATGCATTGAGTCTTGTCCTCCAATTACGCTCAGATAAGACACCTTCTACAATTTAGGTGTATAGCTAATCATTTTTTAAAAAAGATCTTTAGTCTTATATTATATTTTGCTTTCTTATTAGGAAGTAATCTCATAACTGACTTTACCTTTCTCTGTGGTTGTGCCACAGAGTCCCAAGAATAAGCTGACCCCAGGGAAAATCTCTCGCACCCAGTAGAAGCCTGAACCTTCTACCCAGGAGCCTTGACCACAAACAGTGAATGTATGTGTAACTGCACTGGTCTTTTATTTTATCCCTATTCCATGGTCTCAGTCTACATGGCTCTTCCATACATCACCTCTCACATCCCCAAGTACTCTCTGTACCATTTCACTCTCCTATCTCCCTGTTCTTAAACTGAACACCTCCTGTCCTACTATAGAGGTACCCGTTACTGAAACTTACTGTAGTCCCCAAACCAATTCAACTCTCTTATTCTTGCCTACTGTCCTCTTCTCTTGGCTACTCATCTCTTCTTTTCCTCTCCTCTCTTTAATAACTTATTTCACTCAGTAGCTCTCTCTTCATTCCTCTCTACTACTCTCTGTTCCCCACTAACTCCTTCCTGTCTCCCTAAGGCAACTGTTACCTCTGCAAATAATCCTAACAACCTTTGCCATTCTTTCTTCTCTTCTACTCTTCCATTTCCATCCCAATCATAACTTACCTTGCTGATTGTTATTCTGCTTCTTACAACTACACAAGGAGCCAGGGTCAGCCCACTCCATTCTCCCTTTGCTTCGCTCAGACTCACTACACTCCCCTACCCCCATTCCCAGCCACCCCTGAACACATTTGATTTATATTATATCCTCATTAACAACTCTCCACCCCTTTCTCTTTAACCATCTAATCAGATTGCAACACCTAATTACATACTACACCCATTCCATTTGCACTAACATTTCATTAGTCTCAAGCTAGCTTAAAATCGACATCCTTTCCCCTCACACTCCCATCATGTCTCCCATTTACCCAAGTATCCAAATTTTCATCCTACTTACCCAGCTCACCTCATACCACAACACACTACACTATTCAAACCCACCCCTACTCTTTCCTACTCCCTTAACCACTGTAATACAACCTACTCCTTCTACATCTCTCCATCACTCTTTACCACCTCCCATTTCCATCTATACGAGGTCAAAACTCTCATTCACATCCCCGCCACTGACAAACTTAAAATACTGTTGTATAGCCTCAATCCACCTCCTCAGCCAACATTACTTACAATGACTTTTCTCCTGGCTGGTCACATTCACTCCAACCCTGGTCCCTCCTCCTGCTCTCGCAACCCCAGTGTGCACCTACCCCACCCATACCACCACCTAACACATCCATGCCTCCTCCCTATTACTCCACCCGCAAAACCCTAGACATGTACTCGATTAACTTGCAAAGCCTTTTCAATAAAACCACAGAACTACACTCCTGGATAGCCCAATACTCTCCAACAATAACTAAACCCTGGTTAAAACCCCACATAGCTAATAACATAATCCTTCCCCCTGGTTACAACATATATTGATTAGATAGAGAGACAGAAAAAGGTGGTGGTGTTGCAGTTCTCTACTCTGATCTTCTCAATCTCTCCCCCCTACAAACGCCATTACCAAGTTTTCACCATGCTGAACTAATTGTACTAAACTGTAACTTGAATTCCCACAAAAATTCTGCTATAGCCTCAATTTATATATCGCCAGTCAACAACATTCCAATTCTAGAAAATATACTGTTATGCCTCTCTGACAACATATCTTATGAAACTACCATTTTGGGAGATGTAAACATAGACTGGTCAAAACTTATGACAGACTCACCAAATATTAGTATCAACCTGTATGACTTCAAGACACTCATCACGTCCCCCACTTGTATTAATATAACTTCTGGTTCCACCTCTAGCCTTGACTGGATACTTACTGCAGACTCTAACCTTTATCACAACCCCTGCACCCTACCCGACTCCCTTAGTGACCACCTATCTATTCACATCTAAAGACACTTTATCCAAATACCTAGATCCCACATATTCAGAGACTGCCATAAATTATCTACCTTTGATACTGAGTCTTTTAATTCTAAACTGGCATCCATTAACTGCTGCTTCATTTACCACACTCCCCTTAATGTAGCTGTTGAACAATTTAACCAGGTTTTCTATGACATCGTAGACTCACTTGCTTCCCAAAGAAAAATCAGGATAAAAGCTAGCTACCCATCTTGGCTATCAAATGAAACCCACTCCCTCATACACAAAAAGGATAGCATCTAGAAAACCTGGAAGAAAAGTAATCTCCTACTCATCTACAACATTACAGGGAAATCAGAAACTTTACAAAAGTGCATTTACCAGGACAAGAAAAACTTTTATAATACTGCACAGATTAATCACCTCTCCAAACCTAAAAAATTCTGATCTGCTATCAGTAATATCCTTCACCCTGGTAACCCCAAAACAACAAACCCCTTCCCTAATAACTCATCACTAGAGACTGCTACCCTGCTTAATAACTACTTCATAGACACTATCCACAAACTAACTCAGTCAGAACATAACACAAATACCCCAGACTCTTACATTTCTCCTACTTATAATAATAAGCACCCTTTCTTTCTTTCTTATACCTGTCCTCAACCCTATATCAAATCTCTTCTTCATAAACTTAAACCCTGCTCCTCATCTGCTGATAAACTACCCCTCTTTCTCAAGCTTGCTGCTGAATCTATAGCCTTCCCTATTTCTATACTAATAAATAGATCTATTCAAGAGGGCACAGTTCCAGACATCTAGAAATCTTTCTATGCTATACCACTGCACAAAGGAGGTAACTCCACAGACCCCTCTAATTTTAGACCAATAGCCATCCTATCAGCACTTTCTAAAATTCTTGAAAAATGCATCCACTCTCAACTGCTTAAATACCTAATCCATGAAAACCTCTTAACCCCTACCCAATACAGTTTTCAGCCAAACCACAGTACTGCTACAGCCCTCTTATCTTTTACTCATACAGTTGCTGAGGGCAGAGATAATAATTAACTAGTGTCCTGTCTCTTCCTTGACCTATCAAAAGCATTTGATACAGTGTCACTACTAATAAAACTAACTGATCTTTAACCTCTCTCCTTCCACCTTGCAGTGGTTCTCCAGTTACCTTACTAATTGACTACAGTCTGTATGATGGCTCACTTCCTGCTCCCCCTTCTTGCCTGTAAAAACAGGGGTCCCCCATGATTCTATCCTAGGCCCCCCATTCAATATTTTTACCAACCATCTCCACTCTGCCTGTGGCCACTCAACTCTTATCCCATATGTGGATGATTCAGCTCTCATCACAACCTCTGACAGCATGTCACATCTTCATTCACTTACACAAAATGCATTCATCCCCGTAGAACAATGGCTTAATGAAAACCGGCTTATCCTAAACCCTAAAAAAATAAACTCTTACAATTCCTACCAAGATCACTGTCACAACACAAACTCATCTTTTCCATCTGTTCTCTAAATAATACAATTATCAAAGTTGATCCACATGCTAAACTCCTGGGTAACATAATAGATGACCAACTAAAATTTGACCAGCATATTCATCACAAAAAGGCACATCAAAAACTGGGATTACTGTATTGGAACAAAACATTCCTTACACCAGACTACAAACTGTCCCTAGGTAGGGCTTTCCTCCTGCTATGCCTTTTCTATGCTGCTCCCATCCTCACAAACTTACACTCCACATTAATTTCCCAACTCAAACAAACATATAATAAAATCACCAGATTTCCAACAAACCAACCTTATAAATCACACCATAGCATTGCATTAAAAAAACTGCAATGGCCGGAATTCCCGCATCAATTTCTTTTCTCACAGCTACAAATCACACACTCCAACCTAAGCAGACCTACTGCTTGCCCCGCCCTCTCAACTATCATTTCCCTCTACACCTCTCCTAGATCTCTGAGACGCTCTGACCAACAATTTCTCAACATACATAAACTTAATAAAAACATTGTTAAACTACTTTACAATTACAGTGTGTCTTTAGCTTGGAGCAAACTTCCTAACTCCATTAGAAACATCCAAATACAAATTAATTCAAAAAGCAACAAAAACGTTTTCTCTTAAGCTCTTGGATCTGCCCTTGCCAGGAGCTGACACAAACCTTCCCATCTGTCTATCCTTTTCACTTTTCCATTGACTCACTTCTCTAACTTTATGGCTGCCTTTCTTATGAATCTGCCTTTCTCACATTTCTAAGTAGCTATACTCATGTAGTACTGTGACTACTATGTATCCACTGGGGGAAATATATATACATATATATATATATATATATATATATATATATATATATATATATACACACACACACACACACACACACACACACACACACACACACACACACACACATATATATATATATATATATATATATATATATGGGTTACCTTCATTTCATCGAAAGTTCATTTGACTGACAGCTCATTTGACTGACAATTAGTACTGGGAGTGTCTAGAGCACTGTAAGGCGAGTAAAAGGAATATACCCTTTCCCCACTGAAGTACGAGCCTGGAGTTAGTATATATAGTTGGGGGTGGGGGGGGCACAACCCCTCACACTGGGGGTGTGTGCGGGGCATAGCCCCCCACTTAACTTTCATGTTATATTCTCTGCTTTTGGTTTTATATTGTTTAGTAAAACAAAGTAAGTGGGGGACTGCACCCTCTCACCCCCCAGTGTGGGGGGCTGAACCCCTCTAACTATATATACTAACTCCAGGGTCGCACTTCAGTGGGGAAAAGGACATATTCCTTTTACTTGCCTTAAAGTGCGCTAGACACTGCCAGTGCTAATTGTCAGTCAAATGAACTGTCAGTGAAATTAAATTTCAGTCATTTGGTCTGACTAAAATGTTTGTCAGTCAAATGAACTTTCGAGGAAATGAAGGTAACACATATAAATAAATAAATATATATTAATATATATATATATATATATATATATATATATATATATATATATATATATATATACACACACACACACACACACACACACACACACACACACACACACACACACACACACACACACACACACACACAATCACACACACACACACATTCCATGCCTCATCTGTAAATATTTGATATTCCTAGATTCTGTCAAATTGTGCATATATGAAATTGATAGATTCTGTCAAATTGATTTTATTCTATTTGTTTATTGTAACTGTATTTTGCTTAACTTTCTGTGCACATTCCTTGTTTTACTTTTTATTTTTACTATAATATTTTACTATATTGTATAATGTAAATTATATTTTTCTAAGTTCTGAGTTATTTTTTGTATGTAATTTTCCTGGAACTTTTCTTCTCCAGTCTCCACTGAAAATGGGTTCTAGCTCAGGTGTACCAACCAGGTTAATAAATGTCAAATAAATAAATAATTAAATAAACTGCAGAATGTTACATAAAACTGATTTCAGTTTCAATAAAATCTATTTTTTATGTCACAAAAGGAAATATTGTCAGCCTAGCTATCTGGAATTTTGTAAATAATTATATGCCATGTGTGAATATTAATATCCATAATACTATAAAACTATCCATAATACAGGATTTTAAACATTCCCACAAAGCTAAGTCAAAACTATGCAAACTCCATCTAGCATCTACTACACTCTCTCCTCACCAAAAACCTACTTTGTTCTGGAGATATCCATCCCAACCCTTGCCCCTCTTCTTCTCTCCCCACCCCCACTCTCCCCAAAACTACCTCTACACTGCCCCCATCTTACTCCTCTAACAGTCACCAACCTCAGTCACAACAATCATCTCCATCCAAATACTTAACTATCTACTCATTGAATATTCAGAGTCTAGCAAATAAAGTTACTGAGCTGCACTCATGGATAGCTCTCAATCCCCCTCACATCCTCTCCGTATCTGAAACCTGGCTCAAGCCACAAATCTCAAATAGTGAAATACTCCCACCAGGTTATAATATCTTCTGATCTGATAGACCTGTAAAAAAGGGGGTGGCGTGGCCATCCTCTACTCAAATAACCTTAACCTCTCACCTTACACTTCCCCAATTCCTGACTTGCTCCCAGCTGAAATCATCATCCTTAATTGCCATCTGAATCCCCACAAAAAACTTGCAATTTCCTCTATCTACCTTCTTCCTGGTAACAATCTGCCCATTCTTGAAAACATCCTACCCTGGTTCTCCCACAACATACCATATGAGACACTTATCCTTGGTGATGTCAACAATGATTGGTCCAAACTCACAACTGACTCCCCCCAACTCAGTATCCACCTACACAGCTTCCACCAACTTATAACATCTCCCACTTGCTTCCATAAAAATTCCACCTCCAGCTCCATCATAGACTGGATCCTTACCAATTTACCTTACCTGACTCCTTCAGTGATCATCTCCCTACCACCATCTTAAGACACTACTCCCATATTCCTAAACCCCACCTTATCAAATACTGTCAAAAGCTATCGACTTTCAATTCATCCCAATTTAACTCCATTCCCTACAACATAGATTGGTCCATCCTAAAATACCTCCCCCTAAACGATGCTGTAAGCACTTTCAATAGCATCTTCATGAGTACTCTAAACTCCTTAGCTCCCTCTAGGAAAATCAGAGTACAATCATATCATGCTCCCCGGCTCTCCAAGAAGACTAGGTCCCATATGAAACAAAGATATAGCGCTTGGAAAACCTGGACTAAAACTATACAACCACATCTTCTTCAAAATACAGGCAACTGAGGAACCTTGCAAAAAAACATACAGCTAATGACAAAAAGTTATACTATAGCTCTGCTCAGCTTAACAACAAATCCAGTCCTTGAGAATTTTGGTCAACTCTCAACAACATCCTCTATCCTGGGAAGCCCTTTAATCCCTCCACATACCCTAACTCTTCCTCTCAGGAAACAGCCACCCACCTGAATAAACACTTTTTTCTCTTCCATCCAAAATCTGGTAACCTCTAAGCCAAACTCTACTTCGACACCCACCCCTCCAAGTCCCACTAAAACAACTTTGTTTTCATTTGAGCCAGTTCCCATTACTTACATCAAATCTTTACTACTCAAACTAAAACCTTGCTCTCCTTCCACTGACAATCTATCTCCTACATTCCTCAAACTTGCTGCTGACTCAATTGCCTATCCTATATCTATACTAATTAATCAATCTATTCTGTAATCAACTGTCCCCACTCTTTGGAAATCTTTCTTTACTATCCCTCTTCATAAAGGAGGAAACTTCACTGACCCCTCAAACTACCGACCCATTGCCATTCTGTCCCCCCTCTCCAAGATATTAGAAAAATGTATTCATTCGCAGCTTCTCAATCACCTCCTCATGCACCACTTACTCACCCCTACCCAGCATGGATTTTGTCCTCACCACAGCACCACCATTGCCCTCCTCTCCTTCACTCATATCATTGCAGAGGCTCTAGACAACAATAAACTCATTTCCTGTCTCTTCCTAGATCTCGCCAAAGCGTTCGATACTGTCTCTCATCCTCAACTACTATCCAAACTCACAAATCTCCACCTATTCCCCTCTGCACTTGCCTGGTTTAATAGTTACCTATCTGGCAGGGAACAATTTGTCAAATGGCTCTCATCCTCCTCACCATTCCTTCCCATCTCCACTGGTGTTCCCCAAGGCTCCATCTTGGGACCCCTTTTGCTTAACATCTTCACCAATGATCTTTACAACTCATGCAAAAAATCCTCCCTTATTCAGTATGTCGATGACTCTACACTTATATCCATTTCAAACAACATTCCCAAACTACACTCCCTGACCCAACAAGCCCTACTATCCACTGAACAATGGCTCTCTCACAATCTCCTGATCCTAAATCCCAAAAAGACCAAACTGCTACTTTTCCTTTCCCGTTCTCTTTCTCATCCCAAAACCTCCTTTTTTATTACATTTTCTAACAATACAGCTATCCAACCTAACACCCACACAAAACTCCTAGGGGTCATTATTGATGATGAACTAAAGTTCAACCTACACATACTCCAGTGTATACAAAAAACAAACCAGAAACTAGGTCTGCTATATCAGAACAAAAATTTCCTAACCCCAGAATCTAGACATACCCTGGGCCAGGCACTCCTCCTCCCCTCCATCTTATATGCTGCCCCAGTTCTTACCAATATCCAGGCCTACACTCTAAACAAATTCCAACAGACTTACCATAAAATAGCCAGATAAATTACTAACGCCCCATACAACTCACACTACTGCATTTCTTTAAACTCTCTTCAATGGCTTGAACTTCCCCAATTTCTGCGATCTTATCAATTTCATATGCTACACTCTATTCTTTATAAAACCTCCTTCTGTCCATCTCTGTCTTCTTTAGTCTCCATCTACATCCCATCCCGGACCCTCTGTACTTCTAACCAACAATTACTTGATGTCTACCACCCAAAAAGGTCAGTAGGCAAACTACTATACAAACACTCACTTGCCCATGCTTGGAACAAACTTCCCCTTGACTTACATTCAATCTTCTACACTACACCTCAAACTTTAAAAATTAACTAAAAGCTTATTTTCTCAATTCTAGGACCTGCCCTTGCCATGACCCCACCTAGTCTTCCTTCCCTTTATGTACCCTCAAAAGGTCCATACTTACTACCTCATTACACCTCCCTCTCCAATGTGTCTACTGTGCATTTGCATAATTGTATACAAACAAAAACATTTTATTGTTGACCTATTGAACTATATCAATGTAAAATTATGTTACTAGGCTTCTTTTTAATGCAACTTTAACTTTATGCATGTAACCCAACATATGTGAATCTTTTTGCTATAACTGCTATTATATCAATATGGTTTAAAATTGTACTTGTTTAAAAATGTACTACTGGAGCTTTTCTCCTCGGGTCTCCACTGAAAATAGACCACAAACCCAGTTGGACAAACCTGGTTAACAAATGTCAATAAATAAATAAATAAAATATGATTTATATAGAAGTGTGGCAAAGAGCGATACTGCCAGCATAGCTATCTGGAATTTTGTAAATGAGTATATGTCATTTGTGAATGTCAACATGATTCATATGCTTGTGTTACAAATGTATTAGAACTGTATGTCATGTGTATATCAAACTGCTGGTACAGAAGTGTGTGTGAAAAGGGTTTGTACAGTACTGAGCTTAAGGATGTATACACAGTGTACTCTACTGCAAAAAGAGCAGAAACGTAAATACATTGTTGTAACTGTGTAAATGTATATGTTTTAGCAGTAGGAACTGGCACTGCACATAGAAGGTTAACTTGCAAAACTTAAAAATAGCTGAATTTAAATTATTTTTTGATTGTGCCATAAAATAGATGTTATCTTCAGTTTCAGTGCAACAGGAGACATAATGTCTAGAACTAGAAGTTTTTTTTGTATTATCTTTAGATGTGGAGGAATGTAAATTATTTTATGACTTCCACCCATTTGTTTAGATGCAAGAGAAGTCTTTGTTTATGTATTTCCACAGAGAGATGCTAAATGGTACCAGCTGCATTGAGAGTTTCCATCTGGGATAGCCAAATGACAAGAAGTGAGGTCATGCTGCAAGTATCACAGCAGCAATATTTGAGATATTAATTTAAGAACTCTCTGAGAGAGGTAGAGCAATCTGTATTTGTCTTTGACCTGACAATACCATCAGCTAGAAGATCCATTCACTACACTTGCCTTGCTATAATAGTAAGTTTCTAGGGTACATTAATTTCTCTTAGATAAAGTCAGGAATATAGTAAAGTATAGCTTGGGTGTTTTCTTTATTTATTTGAGACTGTCCTGCAATGGTGTTTTAAATATTTCCTATGATTTTGAACTCTGAAGTAACTGTGATTGTTTACTGAGTATTTTCTTGTTCTTTTATTATTTATTATTGAATATATTTAAACCTTTTAATTGTGTATGGATTGTCTATAGATATTTAAGCTCTTAGCGTACTTGCATATCTGTTTGGTGATGCTGTGCAGGCCACTTCTAATAACCTTGCTCTTGGTCAAACTACCAGTTGGATTAATAGCAACATTACACAGTAATATTGGCCACCCTTTGCTAAGGGCCTTAAAGTGTCTGATAAGTATTGGCTGGTGGCAGTGAAAACTACCTTATAGGCTGGGCAGAAGGGGGCATAGCAAATAAGCCTGTGCCAGCATTTCCCAGGAGTGTGTACATGTGTGTATAAATCAAATTTCAAAGACAGTGTGCATGTGTCAGCTACTTGGGCAGGGACACAAAGGTCTGGCAGGACAAAGACAGTGCTGGAAGTCTTGGCTTTACCACTCAGCTGAGATCTCAACTCTATAGCTGTGCCAGTGTGGGTCTTATTGGGATCTGGAGAAAAGGGGGAGAAAACAGCCACATACTGACTGTGGTATATGTGTGCTCTTAAGGGAAATCGTACTTTACTGTGTGTATACTTGTCATTCTCAGTGTGTACTGTTGCCAGTGGTGAGGATTAAGGCCCCTTGATTGCAGGACCAATGGTGGGTGTAACATTTTATTCCAATAGCTTCAATGTCTGTGAGATATTAGTGTTATTTGTTGAACAGTTTGGAAAATGATTTTGACAAAAACAAATACAAATATATAATTTAAAATAGAAGAGCTTTTTTACTGGTACTACTTTTAAAAATAATGGACAGATTTTGGAGTAAATTTATTGAAAAAACTAATTCCTGTTTACTTGTGCTTAACTAGAAGTGTTATTTTCCTGTGTTCTGCAGTGTCATGTATATACTACATTTTTATAAAAAGAATGAAAGAATCAATTAGTAAAAAAATAAGTTGGTGCTACAAAAATACAAGCCACCATTACTGCCAGTAATGCTTTATATGTCTGCATAAGAAACTGTCTTAACAACTCAATAATTTGCAATTAATGCTGCTGTTATGTAAAACTGATTGTCATTGTCTTTTTTGTAAATTTATATCTTATATTGTGGTCCAACAGGAAAAAAATGTGCCTTAAAATAATGTAGATTTAAAATGTGGTGCATTGTTATAAAGAATAGCATACTTTTGCAAGCAATTTTTTTCTACTGCAAAGCTGAATTTGTAAGTACAGCAATTAGAATGTGTGGCACTTTAAGAGATATTTCTAGGGTTTGGTCATTTCTTCTTTTGAATAAAGTTGCATTTTGTAGGACAAACTGAGCTTCACATTTTTTTTTCCTGCCACTCCTTATAAAGTTTTTACATATTAGTGTATATGTTTGCTATCACACTCTGCTCCGTGTCAAGTGAAATTTGCCCACAAGTCTTTCTATTCATTCATGAGTGGTTACTAGTACAAGAACAGCACATCTAAGTACTTCACAGACTTTTACTTAGCAGAGATAGTTTATGTAGGACTGCTGAGATTCACATTTTATTTTTATTTTCTTGTCTCTACTTTTAAGAACTTTTAAAGTTAGTATGCTTTGACTATTATACCCCATTTCCTGACATGAGACAAAGTACCTGCTTAAGTGAATTTAAATTGTTTGAATGTGTAGTAGTGCTTAACCAGGCACAAATAAATTTCACATTTTATTTATTTCCTTTCATCTATTTGCAGGGTTTTATTATGGCAATATCTTTTATAGCTATTACGTGTTTCTCCCTGGCCCAAATGAAACTGCTAATAATGCCTATTTAAATAATAGCTTTTGCTAGCAGTTTCTAGTATTTTCTTGGTTTGTTACAGAAGGCAGGTGTATTTTGTGGAAGGTAAATGCACTTCATATTTTCTTTTCATATCCTTGCCTTTCCTTATAGGTGTTTTGCACTTCATTGTCTGTGCTGACAAGTATACTCCATTTGGTGTGCCGTCCGGTGGATCTTTGAGGAGCTTAGTCTAAATTCCTAGTTACCCCCAAGCATTGTCTGGTTGAGTGACTTGCTCAAGGTCATACAGTAAGCGAATGCCGGTTGAGGGAGTCAAATCATGCACCATGGAAACTATGCAAACAATCATAACTCACTGCACCAACTTCCAGGCAAAAAGCTTCAAACCTTTCACCATTGATACAGGGGTTTAACTCACTAGCTTTAACCCAGTATATTATCTCATCAGTCGTGCCTAAGGCTGTATATTCAAATGGCAGCTTTCATGAGTGGTCACTTGTATACAAACAGCTTAGGTAAATGGTGAGTTGTTATCATGAATGGAGATGCTTTATGTAGGACATATGACCTTATTGTTTTATTTTTATTTGCTGTTCCGTCTCTATGATTTTACTTGATGTCAGTATATATGTTTGCTATAATACACTGCTCCCTGGTCTGAGTGAAACTACTGTGTCTTAATCGATCTGTTTAAACTGCTGAATTTAAAAGTGGACGAAGAGTCTAGTTAGAATAGTTACACTCGTTTGTGCACTCACAAAGACATTAAGATGTATTTAGCTTCTTAGTGTGATTGCTGACCAGTGGGGCCAAGGGTCATCAGAAACATATAATGCAATGATCTTTAGAGTTAATTCTGTATCATTATTTAATGTTTTCTAGTTCAGTAGTGAATCAAACCCTGAAGCAGTGACATTTGCTTAACCTTAAACAATTTATATTAGCAAATCTAACCATTTATATGTGGTTATTTTGCATTTCTGACTAAGAGCTGCTCATCAACTGGAAAGAGAATTTTTTTTTTGACTAAACATATATCATAATTCATTTAGCATTGGCTTTTAGCAGACACACATACAGTTTATAATTTTAACTTTGTCCTAGGGGAGGCATTGGTTTAGACATAATACAGAACTGTCATCCTTTGTCTTGTACTAAAATAGGATGCATTACAAGTTGTTAGTACAAACTGTTTCATTCCTGCATATCACAAGAGACAATAAAGGTATTCAGCACTTAAGGTACGTGATATTCCTGCAATTTATATTTGACCACACCCTGGCCTTGTAAGCATTTGAACACAGCCTTGCTTTCATTGTTCATAGGTAAGTACTTGGCTAGCTGTCCTTGTGGGCCATTTTAAGCCTATCCAATTTCCCTTTCAAAGGTGAAAAACACCCCCTGTACTTTGTGACTGTGTGATAAACACCTTAACCATTATACCAACCCCAAATCTCAATATGTAATCATTTTAAAGTTTTTGTGCCTTGTCACTTAGCAACACAGTAACTAAGGTAAATACTTATTTTTGTAGACTGAGAGTATGAGTTAAATTCCATAATTTTCTCATTTTAGATTTGTTATAACACCTTTTGATTCAAGAATGCTTTACAGCCAAATTGCTCCCTTTTCTGCAAGTTATAAATTACACCACTGAAGAATTCAACTCATTTGCAGTGGCTGACTTTTGTATTTATATAAATATAACAAGTATCATATATTTATTAGTAATATTGCTGCTTTTACTAATAGACATTATCTTTGCTGCTAATGTAGCTAACTTAAAAATGTTATGGATAGTGAAAAAATGCTGGGATCTGGGAAATAAGGATTATAGCATTTTTATTCAGTACTAGTGCTCAAATGTTAGCAAACCTGCCTTTGGTGCTAGAAGATTAGAAGATTGTGGGTTCTATTACCACTATTGACACTATAGTGTTGTATTAGGACGTGGTGCTATCCTTTGGATAAGATATTGAAATTAAGTCCCATCTGTTTGAGTTGGTGGTAGCTCAGGTGAATATAAAAGACCCTGAGGCACTTATTTTATGGAATTCACAAAATAAAACATCAGTTAAAAATGTATGCTATAACAGAAAAAGGTAACATTTAAACAGCATATGTAATGAAACTACAACTGTTTTTTTCTAGAGGCAAAAACACATTCTCAGAAGAATGTCACATAAAATACAGTTCTTCCTATAGAATATTTCTATAAACAATCCTAACCAAATATATTAGATTCATGACACAAATATACTCTTGGTTTGTTGTATCACTTCATTCCCTTCCTTTTCCTAGTTTTCAGACAAAAGTAAGGATCGAGACAATGTATTAAAATGTCCCTAGTCGTGCAAAGAAAGTTTCCCAAAAAATCCTAATTCTATTACTAACGAGAAATACATATTCAGTGTCTTCATCAACACTACAGTCAAAATGGGATTGCCATTGTGCAAAAAGTCTTGTATATTGATCATTACAGCCAAATTATTTAAGGGCAATCTGCCTAGGAAATAACTATATTCAAAAATCCATTTATATAATATTTTCCACTACTTAATACCTTTATTCTGAAATTCAGTAAGTTGGCATATCCATCTATTAATTAAATGTTGTGTATTATTTTGACATGCTAAGTGTGCCATGATTCTCTGAAATATGGCTTGACATTTTCCACAAGAACAACCTATACTGATATACTTTCCAGTCAGCATTACCTACACATTTTCACTTCCCTACTTGAAAAGAACTCTGATAATCCATGTATTTAGTATAGAAATGAGCTGTCAGACAAATAATGTCTTTGCTTTGCACTTTAGGCCGTAGTGAAAATGAATGCAAAGATACCATGTATATCACTGGATATAGTATGTTTAAGTCTCACTTTGTAGTAGCATTGAACATGATGTCTTGTTTTATGAGATTACACCAAGATCCTCAAAAAAGGAAAAAGCATAGCTCATAATTTTCTCCCAAGGAGAAAGAACCATACTGATAGCTAAAATAACTACACAGAGAGAGCAAGGAGCCACAAATAAGTAAAGGTAACATACTGGGCTGCTTACTGGTCAGTCTGAAACAGGATTTGTTGGATTCCCTAAAGAGGTAATTCATTGTCAGCATCCAAAGAGGCTTTGTTATGGACAAATGGAGAACAGCAACTCTCATTCCCCTGCACAAAGTTGGGATGTCAATAAAACCTGGAATTATAGACCAATAAGTCTAACCAGCCTCATCTGTTATGTAATAGAAAGGATCATGTATGTTAAGGGAAGATCCTACCTACTTATCCTGGTTGATTTCTTCAGAAGGATACTGAAGCAATGAATGAGGGCAAACATACTGCATATCTAGACCTTGCAAAGGCATTCAATACCATCCCACACTCGGGTATCATAGATAAAGTATCACTGCTAAATATTAATCTTTTTGTATTTCATTGGATACCAAACTGGCTCACAAATAAGAATCCCAGAAATTAGGGTGGGTTGCTGTACCTCATCCAAAAGACCACTCACTAACAGGGTGCCCTATAGTTTAGTACTTGGATCATTACTCTTGGCATTTACTTCTTGGAGGTCAAAGTTACTGTTAAGGGTTTATAGCTGACCAAGTTTGTAGATTTCTGTAAAGTTGGTGCCATCATAAACTCTCCAGAGGATACCAAGATCCTTCATGAGGGCCTTCCACAAACCAATTGGTGGTGTCAAAACCATGGACTAAAACATAATGCCAAGAAATGTATAAAATGTATTCTTTGACAAGCAAGATATCCCTTGTAACTATCACATAACAACATCCTCGGAAAAAAAACTGATTCAGCTCCTAGAGACCTGAGAATCTATGTAAACAATGAACTGTCCTTTCATCAACAAGGATCCACTATTTTAAGACTGCTTTTTCATCACACAGCTTATTACTAAAGGTGTGGCTTTCAAAGCCTGGGATGTGATGCACTCAATAGGCCAGTCATTGAGTATAATGTCCCCTTCAGTATGTACTTTTCCAAACATTTGACACATTTGAATGTCCATAATGCTTAAGAAGATCAAGGGCCTAGACCATCAAAAACTATACAGATTGTGTTTACCTTTTCTCATTGTCATAAAGGCTACTGAGGGGTGATCTCTTCCTCACATGCAGATCCTTAATAGACCCTGTTCTGTCAAATCTGCTCCAAAGTGGGCATAAACAATCGCTCAGGGGATCTAGATCTGTTTTGCAACATAAATAGAACATGTTGGAGGGACAGGCATGTATCACAAGGAATGCTACTTATATGGAATTACCTTCATCTCTACATAAAGCAAAGAACTTCTTTTACACTAATCAAATGTAATCTGGATGATCTGGATGAATGGATAGGTAACCGCAAATTCATTCCAAGTTTAGTACCCTTGTCCTTCATGGATAGGGGCAACACGTAAATGTTCAGCTCATCTCTGGGTTATTCATACTTACAATATAAGGGATACCAACTTCATGGAAATTTATGGTTAGGCTTCTAAAGATCCTCACAGATCAACAATCTAGTAAATATCTATGAGCCTATGTATAAGTAGACTTTCTATATATGTGACAACTTGTATGTTGTCCAAAATTGTACTGCAGATATTATTGTGTTCCCAGTTTACAGACATGGATATTCTACACTTTTTTAAGGGCACCAAATACTAAACACAAAACAGAATGTGGTCATGTGAAAGAAGCATTATCCAGATGGAAGCAAAAAACCTGAAATATGCACTATTTCCCTATATATCTGTAATCTAAAGTACATGATGCTATCTTCAACTCGGGTTTGGATTTCTCTAAAAATAATAGCATCACCTGTATGAGACAAAAAATGTTAAGTACAGGAAATCAAAATGGCAAATGCATCAAATCCTGTAGCAGCACCATAGCAGTAGACAATACAGTATTCATAGTAATACTAAAAAGCAAAACTTAGGGCATGCCCTTGACGTACCTCTTGCTCCACACTCACCAATTCATACAACCACACATTTATTAAACATATCAACTCTATATGGAGATAAAAGGACAGAATCTTCCTGGGAAAATGAAGCTCAGCACCACTGCACCACAAAATCTGCATGATCCAAACTGTCTGTCACATGCCATGTGAACATCACAGGACAGTAGACATCCCCCTTTATCTAATAAAATAAAATCACCTACCTCTTTAACTAGTAGTAACATGTCATGCGATTGAGTACCTAGTATACAATGCTTTTTTTTTTTTTTTTAATTGCACATTTTTTGTTTTTAGAGAAGAATGATAGAGCGGAAGGGAAGCAGGCTGGTAATATACATAGGAAGGAGGCTACAGGGATGGCAGCAAGTGCAGGCATACAAACATATAACATGGGTAAAGACAGAAAAGGATGAGGAATATCATAATGTGTGACAGGCTGGGGTGAGGAATGTCTGCCAATCCAGAATCCATCCAAAATTCAGTCATGCCTGTGTTGGATGTCATAGGTGGGCCTTGTCAGTGGTGGACTGATGACTGTGCCATTCAGCTATGAGCCTCTGCCAGTTACATCAGACTGCATTGCAGGTTCCTAATCAAGTTCTCACACCAGTTCATCTCAGTCCTAATCAACCTCCATACATTCTGCCATGTGACCTATGGGGACTCACTAGTTTTACTCAACAATAAAGAGCCTACATCCCCAGATGTAACATAGAAGAGATGCCAAATATCTTGCAACAGGTCTCTAGTGTATACTGCATCACAACACATATATCTAGTCAACAGAAGCCATCCATCAACACCTCCAAATGCACGCTGAGTGATCTTGCAGGTCTGGGGCAGTGCAGTGACACATGATATCACTGCCATTGTTCATAGGTTCATAAGTTATTACTATGTTATTGATATGGTTGACCATTTTTGCCTAGCCAGAAGATCTCTGATTGTATTTACCCTTTACATGTCTTAATATCTACTTTAAACTCCTTATGAGATGGCCTTTGGAGCCTGATCAAAAGTCCCACTGAAATAAGTACTATATACTTAGTTTCTACCCCTTTTCATGAGAGCTTAAGGGGATAAACCCAGGGTATACCTAGGATTGCCCATCCATTCGTCCAGGTTATGCTTAAAGATGGCCAGGGGCTACTTTACTTTATATCCAGAGGAAGTCTGTTACATAAAAGAAGTATTCTCTGTGATAAGTCCTATTTATGTTTCTGTGAAAGTTTAATTCTCCTGAGTGAGTTTATAAGATCCACAAAAAAGGGCGAAACAGTAAGTGCACCAAACAGCAAAAAGTCCACAGCGCGTTACTGACAATGTAACCACTGCTTAAGCAACAGTCCCAACTTGTGAAAAAATATATTTATTAAAGCGCTTTTCGAATGCCTTCTTAGGCAATCTTCTTCAGAAAAAGGTTTTCTGAAGAAGATTGCCTAAGAAGGCATTCGAAAAGCGCTTTAATAAATATATTTTTTCACAAGTTGGGACTGTTGCTTAAGCAGTGGTTACATTGTCAGTAACGCGCTGTGGACTTTTTGCTGTTTGGTGCACTTACTGTTTCACCCTTTTTTGTGGATTATTGGTTTACTTATTTTCCTTGTTTGAGTTTATAAGATGTTACTATTTTTTTGGAGAATATGCAAGAGGTCACATGAGACTGGATCTTTCCAGGATCTATAGGCTAGACAGATGCCCCCCTCTGAAGTCTATTGAAAACTGAAAAGAAAGAGACCACTTTAAGGAGGTAATGCCCTGGATTATATGCTTAGACAAGTATATAGCAAAGGGAGCTTTATATTCTATTACTGGCCTGATGAGGGAAGAGCAGATATGGATGATGGCTTTATTGGATTCAGAAGATATACCCTTGTGACAAGTCTGGCTATAAAAAAGGATTTCCTAACAACAGTGGATATGCAGTGATTAAGGGATAGTTTATTGTCAAAGAAAGTGCCAAGGTCCTTAATGACTGAGTCTGTTTTCAGGGAAGAGTCCTTAATGACTGAATCAGTTTTCAGAGAACAGTCATCTCTGTGGTAGGGCTATTGGTGCTCAGGTTTAGCAAAGGACACATTGCTGGATTTCTTAAAACTTGGTTTAATGCCATGGCCCAGGCACCACTTGTTTATTGTGTGTTAAGCTCTCCTAGAGAATCTGGAGGTCATCTGAGGAGTCTGTGAAAGCTCCAAATTTGCAGTCATTAGTAATTTTGGTATGCAACAGGCCCTTGATGTCAGCCATGACATCAGACAAGTAAATATCTAAGAGGAGTGGTTCCAGGATCAATCCTTTGGGGATTCCACTGGTAACTACTTTTATTGATGTAAACATACCTCCAACACTAATTGATTTGATTCTATCCGTACACCAGTTAGCTATCCAGAAGGTATTGGGTTACCTTTAGTTGGTTTAGATAATCAATAATGCCAAATGTAGGATGGTGTTAAAGTCCTTGGCCAAGTCCAGATGGGCAATGTGAACAAATGTGCCAATGTCTAATGCCTTAGTGACTAGTTCAAAAAAATCCCCCAAGTTTAGAAGACTTGATCTGCCTCTGACAAAATCAAATTGGTTAGGTTCCAGTGCTTGTAAACTGCCCATGTCCATGTTAATAAGTTCCATAATGATGAACACCACTGCTTTTCAGATAAAGATAGTGAGGCTTAAAAATGTAGCAGTGCAAGGGTAGTCAAACATTCAGGAAATGCAAACACATTAATGATACTAAATTAAGTTACCATAAATATGTATACAGATTCATATTAGTTAAATAGTTAAAGTATATGTGGACCACCTCTGCTGGGAAACACAGGCATGATGGAGTACCAGCTGTGAATAGAGATGAATGTAGAGTTGAAAACAGTGAAGAAGAGTATACCATTTAATGTAATAACTCACCACGATACAGATCTTGGTACAGGAAATCTACCTGCAACTAGTCTAAAACAAATGATAGATTGATAGATAGGTAGATAGATAGATATATAGATAGATAGATAGATAGATAGATAGATAGATAGATAGATAGATAGATAGACAGATATCTTCCTAAAGACAATACCCCCTGTACATTCCTAGATTCTGAAAAAGATCGGCCACAGTGTATGCCCTCCCTCCTCCCATTTGGGCATGCTCATCCTCCCCTGCCAGTACTTTGCAATAATTGTTAATCAAACTTAAGTCTCCTAGGCTTCCTGGTTTTTTTTTGTTTTAAGTATATCTCTAAACCCTGGAGTTATTTCATTATATATTCAGGCTTGTTATCTAGTATTCATTTGCTGTCTTAATTTCACTAAGTACCTTTTCTGCCTTTATTTTAAATGATCACTAGTCTAAGCTTACTACTACAGGAACAGTCAACCTATCTATAGCCCACTGCCCTACCTGAACTAGCAAAAGTGACTAACTTTAACTAGCCTTTTCAGGCAGTACCTCGACGTAAATATCAAGACACCAATTATCGATCCAGACACTGATAAATTCATTTTCCCTGGCCAGTCTAAGCCCCTAGGTATTCTCAGACAGTGTAATAACTGCTTCATCTTCACAGTTAATCTTTTATTATCTAACACAAAATAATACCTCCAGACAGTGAAAATCTGGACAAAGACACTTTAAAACTAGCTATACGTAGTTAAAAATGGACAGCTAACTATCCGAAGATTTGCATATAGAATAGCATATAACTCTTCCACTTGCAGTAAGATTGTGTGGGATATTATTTAAAAGCAAGTTTAAAAACATGGCAGTGGCAAAATGACATAAAACTACAAGCATATATTCACATCTTTATTGTTGGTGAGAACACTACAGAGCAATTTTCTTTGTTGATTTTAATGTACAAGCATGTTTATTTATATGAAGTGGGTGTATTACTTTTAAAGAAACTGGTATCAGTGATTTTTCTTACAGCATTTAACCAATCAGATTTTAAACCTAGGAACCTGCTTGCCATAAAAAGTAAGGACATTATATATCATAACAAAATTCAGTAAAAAATCGTCTAAAATAGAGTCCAATTAGACAACTATGCTGTTGAGATGCAGTGGAGATGATAAACATCATGAAGGGACATTTCTAAAGGTACTGGCTTCTTCCTTCAAATGTTTAAATATGAATTTTAACACTAATGTCCCAGTATGTCCTTGCTTAACTCATCTCTAGGTTATGCATATTCAAAACATAAGGGCTAAATGCTACCATGGTAATAAAAGGCTAGATGTCTTACAATCATCATAAATCAGCAGACTAGTAATTACATATGAACCTATTAAGAAAACTGCTAATCCTTTCAAACGTATTGTTAAGCAAAAGGCAAATGACATAGAGACGGTTTAATGCGCTTTACTTTTATAGAAATTAATTGCTAGCAAAGTGTGTAGGTGTTTTCCTTCACAGAGAAATGATTTACAAGGATGTACTAAAATTGAAAAATATTGCTTACTAATGTTTCATTTTAGTGGTGCACAGTTCATTTTGCTCTAGCAATTAAGGAAACACCAGAGGTCTCAAGACCCTAAACTATCCAAAAATATAAGAATGATACCATTATTGCTCATGTTGGGGTACACAATTTCAGGTGGCCCAGCTTTGGTATGTTCTTAAGGAAAGGAAATTCCTTCTGTTGGCTAATATTTTGACCCCACCTAGAATAATACCACACCATAAATCAACAATCGTTGGATTCAATGACTGGCAATGTAAATGTTGTTATTCTAAGATGACACAGCTTATGACAAACAGAAAGAATATGATGGACAGACATTCTGCTTCACCAGGTATGGTTTACGCATGTACATCGAGAACATTAACATACTGGCAAAAACCCTTTACAAACTCAATTCCATTTGTAGACAAAGTGAAACAACTAGATGTTCCAGCCCAAAAAATTCAAATATATCACACCTCAAAGTTATTCTGCACAACACAAGATGTTTCAGGAAAAACATCTGCCTTGGAAACCTTCCTTTACACAGTATTTTAGTTACTGAAACCTGGTTTAAATCTATGGAGAAAGCACCCTTTTTATTTCACGGTTTACCAAGTATCACTCTGTCTTAACCACTATTAGCTGCAAGGGATTATCCATGTTTATTAGAGATCTCATGCCTATGCATCTCATCCCAAATGGTTTCATCCTTGATTTAGTACAGGTCCAAATCACTCTAAAAAAATCACCATTTGATTTTATTAATAACATATACCCCATGTCCCATTTATCTCAGTATATTTTACTTACCATATGATATTTCATATAAACATCTAATAGCTGTTTTCCACAGGACTTCCTCAACTTCATTATCAACACATCATCAATTCTAGATGGATTTAAATAGTTGATAATCCTGCTAAAGTCTCAAACACATTGTCTTAACTAACTACTGTTCTACTCAGCACTCAGCCTGGGCCTATTTGAGTTGGGTGAAATTCTAAATTGTCAAACTGACAGTTTTAAATATTGAAAACCACCTAGGAAGAATAAACACCTGCATGGAGATCATGGTACAGTGTGATCCTGAAGTTAATATATATAATTAACAGGGAGCGTGGATGGTGCAGTGGTGCTTGCCTCCCTGCTAAAATGCTGTTTCTTCTTCCAAGTTGGTTTTAGATATTTTACATTGTCAATCATATGTTCTTGAACATATGGGTTTTGACAATTTAAAATTTTGACAACCTGAAATAGATCCCTCAGCTCCACAAATATATTATCTTCTCTAGTTAAAAATCAAAGGAGTTAGTTATCACCTTATTACTTAAAGACCTGCCCCCATTGTCTTAATTAATTTACATTTAGAACTCCAGCAAAACTAACCTATTAGATATTATCAATATGTTTGAAATCTACAAATGTTACAGTCACCCCAAATCCCTGAACACTGACACCCAGCTCTAGCCAAGGAACTTTAGGACCCCTTAAAACACTGCATACAGAAAACCCTCCTCTCTGTTATAAACAAAACAGTATATATATATATATATATATATATATATATATATATATATATATATATATATATATATATCAAATACATAGACTGGTGAAATAATATAATCAGCAAATTGTATAAAAAAGTTCTTGCCTTCGTATAAAGTTTGCCTATCATCCAGTTCATAAAACAAAACTGGAGGGTGTATGCATTGGCCAGAAGAGAAATGGCAGCCTACTTTGTTCACTCACCCTTCTAACTATTTTGCACATATAATAGCAACTACAGATTCCTTTGATAATTAACAAATGAAGGGAGGATGACAGTGATATCTACTTCTATGGATAATGTGCTTTTGGTGTATTTTAAGGAGGTTGCTATGGAAAAAATTTGGTTTTATTGTTTGAATACCTTTCTGTAATGATACACCACATGGAGGCCTACCACTTCTTAGTATTAACTGCAAAAGAGGCACTCCTGTCTACACATAATCAAATTACCAGTACTGTGAAGGTTAGCAAACAGATAAAAACAGGCTCTTGCAATAGTAACAGCCACAAAAACTTGGAGAAGTGTATGCATGATATGCAATTTAAACTTGATTATCTGTAACAAATCAAAACAAAGGGCATAATATTCTCATTATTGGAATTCCAGAAAGTATTCACACAGAGGAATTGCTAGAATTTGTAGATACAATAATTAAAGAATGAAATGAACTTCAACTGAATTAATAGTCTTTTAGAGTTTAAAGGATTAAACAAGTTAGCAGGAAACCAGAGTCAGAGATGTTTCTGCATGTGGTAATGGCACTTAGTTCATTCCAGACCAAAGAATGTATCATTCATTATACAGGAGAACCAAAGGTTCCAATTAGAAACACTACCCCCGGGATTCACGAAGCTCAGCACTAGGACGGCGTTAGCCTTGTGCTGACCTTGCGGCATAGAGATGGCGCAGCAGCACCACATGCATATTAATGAAGGCGTGCTGCCGTAATGGCCACGTGCATAGGAAATGTGTACGAGTGTAGGGGCATGTCCAAGTGCTGCACAGAGGTGTGATCATGTCGGCTGCATACGCGCAACCTAAAATGCTGACTAGTACAGCCTGCCTCTAATAGTAATCACTCCTCTCAGTGTCTGTGGATACTGAAATGTATGCAAAGCGTACAAGACATCATTGTGAACACCACAATAAGAAGTAAACACAAAGGCATGTAGCTGAATATTGAGTCTCCATCCCTTGAACAAAGATATTTAAAACCCCATGCCCATATTCCATTGTAGTGTCGCTAGTTATACCAAGTGGAAGCAAAATGCATCGTGTTAGCATGCTGCCAATTGCCAAGCCTAGCTCAGTGGTTTGGGTTACCACCTGTCCCACATTGTGAGGGACAGTCCCCCTCTAGGCAGGTGTGTCCATACCAAAATCATAATAAATGTGAAATGTCCTGCGATAGTAGGACATAATTATGTCCCATATGTTATGTAATAGTCCCATACAGTACGTATGTCCATATATAAAATACCTATATGTTACAAGAAACAGAATAAGCAAGTAAATGAAACAGAATAAGCAACTACACCTCTACAACAATAAAAGCTTATATGTAGGCATGAAACTAAAGTACTATCCTTTGTAATGACTGTGGGTATGTGCTGGCCTGTAAACTCAGATGTGTGCCATGAAAATGTCCCATCCAGGTCATATGAAAAGGTGGCAACCCTACCAATGGTCAGAGCATTCGCCCAATATCTGCCCATTCGCGGTCCAAGTCATCCTTGCCAGGACGGCACATAGATGAACGGGTATTACCCGGGTCTACCTACCATGTCATGAAAGATAAGTATTTGCGAGTACCTATGTGCGTGAAGTACTGCATGTGGATGATCTGAAATGTTAGTGTAGACCACACAACCATATTGGTCCCAGAGATATGTAGTGTACACAATGTGTTCTGTTGACTGTGCCATGGGCCATCAACTAGAGAAGGGATGAATGTTGTTTGTGGAATATGGGGGTGGGGGGTGATGGGTAATGTAATAATTCGCAAAGGGGAGACTGGGTTGGATGCACAATAGGTGAACTGGAGGTCTATGAGGGAGCGGTGGGTAAATCAGGAAGATAACCAAGGAACAAATATACACATCTGCAATACAATCCCACAAACATGTGAACATTAAAATGTGCAATACACATGTACAGAAAAGTTACCGGCACATACCCACATAATGGTCTGGCCTGAACTGAGCCATCCAACCCCAACACACCTGGATACATATTTTAATACCCATCATCCCCTTCACAGCACACCACCCCCCTTCCTGAACGTCCACCAAAACCAGCCATACTTGGGCTGCTAGATAGGCACGGCCATATCTGCACATAGTGAACCCTACCCATATCTAGTAGGCCGTCTCACCCTAGGTACTCTCAGGATTGAAAACTATGTATCCCTTGCATGTATAACCTTACCTTTCAGCCGTAAAGCAAAGATGGTCATCGTTCCTCACAATTTTTGGATATCCCTCATGGGATATGTATCTGTTCTAAACATTAGACTTGGTGTCACGACATGATGTCCAGTCCTGTATAGAGCTGGACACAAGTTGTATGAGCAGTAGTTGTCCACAAGACTGTTCAGCCTCCAGCCAATCCTGCAGAACCTATGACCTGGGATTAAACACCTTACCATGATGCACATCTCCCCACGTGCATTATCGGGAATATATACCTTACACATTTGCATAGTGGCAGTCGTATATAGTGTGCTTAAGGCACTTTAAAGCAGATGTAAGTAGGGTTACCATCTGCCCCACGTTGTGAGGGATTAAACACCTGACCATGATGCACGTCTCCCCACGTGCATTATCGGGAATATATACATTACACATTTGCATAGTGGCAGTCGGATATATGGTGCTTAAGGTGCTGTAAAGCACATGTAAGTAGGGTTACCACCTGCCCCACCTTGTGAGGGACAGTCCCTTTTTGGGTAGTTGTGTCCAGACCAAATATAATGCAATGGCAAATGTCCTGTGATTGTAGGAAATATGTCCCATATTTCATGTAACAGTTGCATAAAACAGTTATTTATGTAAAATACTCAAAGTTACAAGAAACAGATGAAGCAAACAAACCGCTACAACAATAAGTGTTCATTTAGGCAAATAAGTAAAGTTCTAAGCTTTGTAATGACCATGGGTATGTGTCGGCCTGTAAAGTCTGATGTGTGCCCCGAAAATGCCCCGCTTTGGCCATATGAAAAGGTGGCAACCTGAGATGTAAGTGGGTATGCAAGCGTGTATGCGCGATGGTAGGTGGCGGTGATTCAACGGTATGGGAAATGTAAATGAGCATGTAGGTGTATATGCATGTGTATGTACAGACCGATATATATATATATATATATATATATATATATATATATATATATATATATATATATATACACACACACACATACACACACACACACATACATATATATATATATATATATATATATATATATATATATATATATATATATATATATATATAGAGAGAGAGAGAGAGATATGAAGAATGAACATGGTCACAATATAGGAAATCCCCATAATAGTTAGTGCTGTTATATATCAGGATGGCCCTCTCCCCTTGCTAAGTCTGACTTTCAACTAGGTACAGGGCAGTCCCAGTTCCCAGTCGGACAAGCCTAAACCAGGAAGACCATATGAATACTCTGACAATCGAACACACATATGTGCCAGGACTATAGGCTGTAGAGGTCTGAATATCCTCGGAGTGAGTCAACATACGGCACGAGTCCAGAGCAGTAGGGAATAGGGAATGGCACATATGTAGTAGTGCGTTTTTCCCAACAGGTAAATGGATGCCTGCTGTGTAAGTGAAGTGATGAGGCGTGTGTTCGGGTAACTATGCACCATGGGTATAGATAAAAATGAGGCAGAACACCAATAATGTAGTGGTTAGAGCATCCGCCTAACGAAAAGGCATTCACGGTTCAAGGTCGACAATAGCACCTATCATTTTCCTTGTGGAATAAATATTGCTCTGCTGTAAAGCCAACATTTAAACATGCAAAGGTGAATGTTTGTATCGCATGGGACTATTAACCAGATCCTTTCAATCAAAGTGGTATTGTCATAATGTATAAGGCACAAATAAGCATAAATAAGCGACAGTAAACATATGTAACGCACAGTAAGCATAAGCGAGTGCGCCTGTGCGGGTCATAGAAAATGTATGTTTGTATGTACAGATGTAATATGTATATATATATATATATATATATATATATATATATATATATATATATATATATATATATATATATATACACACACACACACACACACACACACACACACACACATACACATATATGTGTGTATAGATATATATCTACATACATGAGAAATATATATATATATATATATATATATATATATATATATATATATATATATATATATATATATATATAAATAAATATATAAAGAATGGACATTGTAAAAGTAAAGCATACACAAGGGATGTGAAGGGAATCAAGAGCAATGTTGGAATTATAAAGTGCTTTCAGCTATGTCATAAAAAGCTGCCCAGGAGTGAGCAGAGCACCGCTACTCACACCACAGGCAGGGTATTACCAGTGGGAGTAACATCGTTGAAATGCTAGGTCTACTTTACACACAGACAGAATGTAGTCCCTTGCTGGGACCTCCAAAAATTGGAAAGTGCAAATGGCTGTATACCGTAACCCCAGGAAAGGCATGTATGTGCAAATATACATGGCGGGAGACCCTGTGAATACACGAGGTGGGACAGAATGTGTGTAGGGCCCCAAAAGCTCTGGAGAGGGAAATGTGTAAAGGTGTGTCATGACTGCGACAACAAGTGGATAATGCATGTTACGCATGTAAATTTAACACGGGTGGGGTGGAGGAACTATGGGTATGCAATTATGGATTCAGGCATGCCAGGTTTGGATGGGCCAGTTCTAATAGACTGCCCCATGGAGGTCAGCTTGGTCGTAATAGTTATATATTCATACTCACATGCAGACAACAATATACGGTGACGTACAAATTCTGTAACACATGCATTCCATTTGTTGACATAAATAATAGGAATGTACCCATACAAACATCGACAGTACATGGAATAATAGACTGTGCAGAAGAGGGATGGGTCGAATCACACTATCACATTCCAATTACCATAGGTAATCCGTACATGAACATATAGCGACATCTGTCCACTGTATAACGTGCTACATACCGATTACAAGATAATTGGAGTGTGATGGTATTATAATAAATTAGGCACTAGTATGCTGATGAAGCTTCTAAACACCATTACGCATGTGTAAGTGCATATGAGGGGGGAATGTATTGACACACTGATGTACATATATATTAAAACAAAAAAGGGGCCAGCACCAGGAAATTGAAGCAGAGAATTTTTATTGTTACCAGACCGGTTTCAGCATATAGCTTTCCTCAGTGGTATAACCACTGAGGAAAGCTATATGCTGAAACCGGTCTGGTAACAATAAAAATTCTCTGCTTCAATTTCCTGGTGCTGGCCCCTTTTTGTTTTCATATAGTTACTTTGTCCTGTGCATCTACCGTACTTGCTAGCTTCTCCTTTGTTTGCAGTACATATATATTATCACACACACACACACATACATATATATATATATATATATATATATATATATATATATATATATATATATATAGATATATATAAAAAACGGCAAGATATGAATATACATGTATGAATACATATGCAGATATGTCTGTATATATTAATGTAAATATATATATATATATATGTATATATATATATATATATATATATATATATATATATATATATATATATATATATGTTACAGTGAAATACACATGTATATACCTAGGTTATGTTACAGCAGTTATGGGTAACATGTTAAGACCGGGCATATGTTGGTGGGAGGTCCACTCAACAAATGTCTACTTACCACCCCCCCACCTAGGCCAGTGAGACATACAGACATGCAATAAAGTTAAATACAACACTGGTTCCCAGACCACCATCAGGAAACTACCAGTGGGAGAGATCTACAAGGTCTACACTTTAAACATTGACAGCGACGTCCCTTGCGGGACACCAAAAATTTGGTACTTCCAACCAGTGGGGCAACACAATTATGACCAGGATGTAGCTGTACACGGAACAGTAGGTTGTGCAAGCCTGATAACACATGGGTTGACACAACGTATGATATGTGTCCCGACACGGGGAGACTGGGCAGTGTGTAGAGGTGTGTTCATATCCCACCTGCATCCACCTGTGTCCACAGTAAGGATGAGTGCTGTAGAGTAGTGGCAGGTGGGGGAACTATGGGTATGCAATTATGGATCCAGGTGTCCCAGGGTTGGATGGGCCAGTTCTAATGGACCACCCCGTGGAGATCAGCTAGGTTGTAATAGGTATATATGCATACTCACATGCAGACAACAATATATGTTGAAGTACAAATTCTGTAACACATGCATTCCATTTGCTGACATAAATAATATGAATGTGCCCGTACAAACATCGACAGTAGATGGAATAATAGGCTGTGCAGAAGAGGGAAGGTTCGAATCACACTATCACATTCCAATTACTATCGCTATTCTGTACATGAACATATAGCGACATCTGTCCGCTGTATAAAGTGCTACATACCGATTACAAGATAACTGGAGTGTGTCAGCGTTATAATGAATAAGGCACTAGTATGCTGGTGAAGCTTATAAAAACCATTACGCATGTGTAAGTGCGTATGAGCGGGGAATGTATTGACACACTGATGTACATATATATAATTTTATATATATATATATATATATATATATATATATATATATATATATAAATATATATACACACACATACACACACACACACACACATATATATATATATATATATAACAGCAAGATATGAATATACATGTATGAATACATATGCAGATATGTCTGTATATATTAATGTAAATATATATATATATATATATATATATATATATATATATATATATATATATGTTACAGTAAATATACACATGCTAGAAAAATGTGTATTTGAATATATGAGAAATGCTAGTTTAAAAGCAAAGTAATATATAATGCATTTTATTCTATTAATCATATAACAGCACAGATTAATTCATGTGTAAATGTAAGTAGTTTTGAAACTGCAGTGTGGCTTGAAGCAAAGCTGATCTCTGACCCTGGCAGAATGCTAGCTTAGCAAGTTTTAATGTTTATGCTTTTCACAAGTGATTATCTGCTGGGTCAGGAAATTAAATGTGTGAAATAATGAAATCTTCTGCTCTTTCCTATTGGAATGATTTGGCCTTGTATATGTGTTACTAAGATAGCACGCAGCTGTGTGAGAAAGTGTAACAGAGAACAAAGACGTGTATTATAAGACTGAAGCTGCTATTGTATTTGAACTGATATGAAACCTTGAACAAGTAACTTTACAGTAAGACATTATGACTGACCAGCTGGATAGCAAGGCCGTATTGTATCTAGAGGAAAAGTTTTTTAAAATATACAGCATCAGCAGATTTAATGAATAAAGAACTGTAAGCTAAAGTGAAGTAGATGCCCTGTGACATATCACGTCAGTAAGGTGGGCATAGCTTAAATGTTAAATCTATATAAAATTGTGTGCTTCCTGTTTCATGTCAGACAAAATTCTGTACTTGTACGTTTTTTGCCTCCTGGTGTACACTAGTAAACTTTTGAATCTGAACCTCCTGTGTATTGAATTCTTAATTTTATTTAACAGTTTGGTCCTTCGCAGACGGAATTCCCTTGGTAAGCCGCAGATCAGAGCGTATCGGTGGTCAAACACTGCGCAGGAGAAGTTACCAAAATGGTTCTTCTTGAGTAAAAAGACCTCCGACTGAATTGTCGTGTGTAAAGAGGCTGGCCACTTTCTGATCTGTGGCCGAAAAGCGGAACTTGAACAGTTCAATACCGGAGGCTCAGGTAGGAAGAATTTGCCTTTTTTCTGTTTTAGATCAGGGACTAGGTTACAGTACAGTGTTGTCAAGATTTGTTTTGCAGATCAGGGACAAAAGGAAGTACTGTATATTTGGTCATAGATCAGGGTAACAGAATAAGGTAGGCAGTTATTCTAGATAAACTGTGAACAGGAACTGAGAACTTGATATCACGTGATAAAAAAAGGGTTACGTAACATTTTCTTTGACATGGGTAATCAGTGCACTAAAACCTTGCGAGATCCGCCCCTAACCGAAGACGCAAAATATATGCAATTACAACGTTCTGATAACGTTAGGTATTATACGAAATGGGTTAGTAAATATGAATTTGATGGTAAACTAGATAAAACTTCACTAGTTAAACTCCTTAAACAGCTTAAATCTGATGCGGGAGGTCAGGCAAAAAAGCAACGCCAACTAGGCATTCCTCAAGCACACAGGTGGATTGAAGAAGCAAATCGTAGAGAACAGAAGCTTAAAAATTCAAAAACATTATTTTTAGACAAAGAGGATAATAACTTGGTAATAGCAACAGCTCCTCCTCCTCCTCCCTTGCCCCCTCCCTTACCCTTTTCAGGATATGAAGTGAGTTGACAGGCTGGTCCGCCTCCGCGTTATCCTGAAGTTTCAGCAAGACCACAACCATTTGTTAGAGATCCTATTGAGACTAGGTCCCGAACACGTAAAACACATAGGGACACAGAATCATACCAAATAGAGAGAAATCTACAGGATGAGAGTGAGGAAAAAATATGCCCACTTATAGAAGTTCCAAATCCTCAGGCAGGACAGGAAGGGCAAGTTCCAACACTCTTATTATATAGACCATGGACACCGGAGGACAACTGGAAGGCTACTGAGGGAATCTCCCATCCGAAAGTTAATTTTATGAAATTTTTAGAAGATTTACAAGGCATGAGGTTGAGTTACCACTTGAATGGGGAAGAAGTGGAAAATGTAGTAAGACAAATTATAGGTCCAGATTGGCACATGATTTGTGGCACCTGGAATCCTCGTAATGCAGAGCTTAGACCACTCCCACATAGTGACGCAGAGTTAGACAACCGAGTGAAAGGTCTGACAGACCGAATCTCTGAGAAATGGAAACCCAGAGCAGGCTGGACTTGCATTAATCAATGCATACAACAGGAAAATGAGACAATAGATGGATATTATGCTAGATTATTAGAATGTTTTAATAATCATAGCGGTATGTCGGTTCCTGAGAACCAAATGAATGATTCCCCGTATGAACAACAATTAAAAATGCATTTTTGAAAGGTTGCATTGCACCTATTAGTAGCTTCATTACGAAGCATATGATAGACCATCGAACAGGGAGGCTACAAGCTTTACTCAAATACGCTAGACATGTTGAAAGACATTTTAATAGTAAAAAGAAAAAGAAGGCGCAAGTCTTCACTGCTGAAGACGGAGCTGAAGTATTTGTATTACAGTCAGGTAAAAAGGGCAAGAAGAATGCCCAGGGAAACAGTCTGACAAACGATCAGAAGATTTTGAAGAGAGGAAAAAGAGAGGTGAATGCTTCAAGTGCGGGAAAAAGGGACATCTAGCAAGGGATTGTAGACAAAACAAAAAGGTAATCACAGAAGATAAAGGAGATGAGGACTGACTATATGATAGTGAGGATACATCATGAGAAAGTCAGAAATCATCAGGAAAAGTTAATAAACGAAAAGCAAATGTAAATGTGATAGAAGGAGTAGAGGAAGTGCAAGTAGATATGGAGAATGAAGAAAGTAAAATTTTGGACTTAGCATTATTGAGCTTAGAGCTCTACTTAGCAGATACGAAACCGGAAGTTACACTTCTGGTGGAGGGAAGGGAAGTCAAATTCCTGTGTGACTCAGGAGCGTCACGGACGTTGATACACCCCTCCAAGTTACCAGAACATTCAGAATCACCTGATTATATACTAGTAAAAGCCGCAAATGGACAGATATACAGGGAACCGCTTTCCCATGATATAGCAATAACTGATCCTGTTTCAGGTATGACCCAGAGAAGTAAAATTGTTATTTCTGCAAAGTGTCCAGTAAATCTATTGGGCAGGGACCTTATGCAGATATTTGGCATAGCAGTAGTTCCAACTGTACAAGGTATGGAGGCACAGAGACAAATGGATACCTTTGTAGTGCAACCAGAGGGTGAAACTTTTCTGGTACAGCCAGGACCTAGTCATGACTGGTCCAGGGGCAGTAACCGAGGAACTGATGAATGTAGTCTTCAGTAAAGCCCTCTCCCTTGACACTGATCAACAGCAGTTGTTACACTGTACTCTATACTACTGTACAACACCAGGACCTGATAGAGAGTATGAACAAGAATTGTTTAGAAATCGTGCAACTAGATTAGTTTTGCGTACTTTATACTGGGATACTGAGGGGAACAGTGTAGTTAGCTGTTCATTACCTCAAGAATTCATTGCATTGTATAGATCAAATCGGCTACCACATGTCAGCTTGACAAAGAACTAAAGTGTCAAATGGGCAGATTTAGGAGAAAAAGTAACAAGATGGGAGAAACAAACTGATTTAGAACTATCAGAACAAGGGATACAAAAACAAAAACTGAATTGGTTGACACAGACACATCCAGCTGTATACTTGCAATCTAGCGAGGACAGCTGATTAGCATTATTATTATTAGAAGAAGAAAAGGCTTTATGTGAAATTCCAACAACTCTTTGGTCAACAGGCAAGTCAGATGTAGGACTTATTCGAACAGCAGGACCAGTTACAATTACCCCAAAGTCAGCTTTTAGACCACAGAAAAGACAATACCCTTTGAGAAAGGATGCAGAAATAGGAATTAAGCCTATAATAGCAGCATTACTCAAAGAAGGAGTACTGGTAGAATCTCCTGATTCACCATGTGATACACCCCTATTTCCTGTTAAAAAAGCAAACGGGGAATGGCGGATGGTACAAGATTTACAAGCTGTAAACAATGCAGTAATACCTAGAGCACATAAAATGCCAGACCCACATACCTTGTTAAATGATTTAGAACCACAACAGAAGTATTTCTCTGTGGTAGATATCAGCAATGCTTTCTTTTCAATACCTATACATCCTGATAGTCAATATTGGTTTGCATTTACATTTCAGGGTAAAAGGTATACGTATACTCGACTACCACAGGGATATTGTGAGAGTCCAACAATATTTGCACAAGAAATGGCTAGCAACCTGGCAGGGTTTACCCCACCGTGAGGTAGTCAAATTCTACTTTATGTAGATGACATCTTGCTAGCAGCCCCCACCCAGCAACAGTGCAGGGAGGATACTGTAGCATTATTGAAATTTTTAGCAACACAAGGACACAAAGTAAACAAAAGTAAGTTACAACTTTGGAGAAAACAAGTTAGATACCTAGGATATGTAATATCCAATGAAGGTAGAATACTAGATGAGGAAAGAAAAACAGCAATTTTGTAAGCATCCAAACCAACAACCAAGAAAGAAATGATGTCTTTCTTAGGTACAACTAATTTTTGTCGGAGCTGGATACCAAATTTTGCTTTGGAATCTGCTCCACTGACTGATTTGATATATAAGACACCAATGGCAGCACAAGATATCTTACAATGGACAACCGAAGCAGAAACGGCTTTCTGCAGATTGAAGCAGTTGATAGCTTCTTCATTAGTTTTAGGACTTCCAAATTATCACAAACGTTTTTTTCAGACCGTGGATTGTAAGCAAGGATATATGACGTCAGTATTGACACAACATGGGGACAAGCAACGCCCCATAGCCTACTATTCATCACAGTTAGACCCAGTGGCGCGATCTTTGCCTCACTTTGTACAAGCAGTAGTTGCAGCTGCAATGGCAGTACAGGCTTCGGCGTCAGTGGTGTTATTCCACCCTCTCACATTGAGAGTGCCTCATGCAGTTGCAATAATTTTACTGCAAGAGAAAGTGGCATACCTTTCTCCTGCTAGACATCTTTCATGTATGACTATACTGCTGAGCCAACCTCATATGACAATTGAATGATGTACGACATTGAATCCATCAACATTACTTCCAACTCCTGCGGAGGGCACACCACACAGCTGCCTGCAGGAAATTGAACAGTTAGCTTTACCTAGACAAGATCTTACAGATATGCCCTTGGATAATGCTGAGGTGACATATTACGTGGACGGCTCATGCAGAAGGGGTCCTACAGGGAAGAATCTGGTGGGGTATGCAGTAGTTACAGACACTGAAATTTTAGAAGCTCAGTCCTTACCACACAACTTATCTGCACAAGCAGCAGAATTAATAGCTTTGACGAGGGCATGTACTTTAGCAAAAAACAAGTGTGTGAACATATATACTGATAGTCAGTATGCTTTTTCTACAGTACATGTATTTGCACAACAATGGAAAAATAGAGGAATGATAACATCTAGTGGAAAACCTATTAATCATGCACAATTTATTTTGGAGTTATTAGAATCTATTCAGTTACCTACCAAAGTAGCTATTTGTAAATGTGTAGCTCATACAAAACAGCAGGATAAGATTTCAAAAGGCAATGCACCAGCTGATGCAGCTGCAAAGCAAGCAGCCTCAGACTCAGAAACTGTACTTTTAAATGAGGAATTACAACCCTCAGCGATTTTAGATTTAGACATATTAAAAACAATGCAGACGCTTACTACAAAAGCAGAAAAACAAAAATGGGTAAAACGAGGTGCAATTCTTGAGAATGGACTGTACATTTCCAAAGAAAGAAAACCGATATTGCCGTCTAATTTATTTAGATATGCAGCTTTGTTGAGCTATGGGCAGTGCCATGTCTCAACAGGGGGGATGGTACAGTTAGTAAACCGAATATTCCAAACATATGGATACACAAACTACACAAAAAAATTTTGTGCAGCTTGTCATACTTGTAACAAGCATCACGCACAAGGAGCATTTAAAACCAAGCAAGGAAGTTTTCCTATACCACCATACCCATTCCATACTATTTGTATGGATTTCATAGAATTGAATAAATGTGAAGGGAAAAAGTTTTGTTTAGTTATTGTAGACATGTTTTCTAAATGGGTGGAAGCTTTTCCAACTAAAAACCCGGATGCAGCAACAGTGGCAAAAGCCCTGATAAAAGAAGTAATCCCTAGATTTGGCATTCCGGAAAGGATTTATAGTGACAATGGCACACATTTTGTGAATCAGACGATTCACCAGCTTGGGAGATTTTTTGGTATCTCCTTAAAGAACCATTGTGCTTACCACCCACAGTCAGCAGGACTGGTGGAAAGGTACAATGGTACCTTAAAAAACAAACTTAGGAAGCTAGTAGAGGAGACCCAAAAGAATTGGATATACTGTCTGCCTTCAGCACTGCTGAGTATGAGGACGGTTCCAAATGTAAAGGATTTGACTCCCTTTGAAATGGTTTTTGGGAGAGCATATTATGTGCCTCAGTGGAAAGCTCTCATGCCTGCAGAGCAAGAGGCTGACAGTTCATTAGCTAGTTATATGAGGAAACTGTTAACAAATAAATCTGTTTTGCAGTTTAACTCTTTTTCAGATAAGGCACAGACCAGACCGGTGGAAGCAGTCTTGGCCCCAGGGTCGTGGATCTGGCTGAAAGTGACAAAAAGGAAGAATTGGGTGAGTCCAAAGTGGGAGGGACCATACCAGGTTCTGTTGGCAATGCCTACTGCAGTTAGAGTGGCTGAGAGGACGTCCTGGGTTCATTTGACGCATTGTAAACCGGTAAAGAACTTTCAACTTGATAAAAACTTTGTGACTGATACACAACCAGACCGAGATGGCCAAAAACAAAGCGAATAGAAATTTAGATCAACCCCAGAGATGTTGCATAATCATTTTGTGGAGTGTACATTTATTGACTGTAATTGTGACAATTTTCCTCTTGCTGTGGTTTATCCTACACACAACGTCACAAGTGAAAGTGGGAAGGCGTGATGAAACGTCTATAGACTGGCATCCAAATTTTAACACATACCTAGCCATGAAACGTGTATATGCAGAGACTATGAACATTTCAAATTGCTGGGTTTGTACAGCTATACCAACAGCATATGGAGGACTGATAATGTCCGCTGTCCCTTTGGGGATAAATGAGACTTGGGAAAATTTACTTTTCGATACAGGAACAGTGAGATCACAGGACAAAATAGCTTTATTTTTACCTGTCACACAAAAAGGAATTGTATGTTTTTTTCAAAAATGACACCCTCCAGGTGGGCTGGAGCAATTGTAATATAACCATATCTTACCGATGTTATATTAAGAATAGTAATGGCAATACTTTTTGCAATACTAATTATGACTCGTATTTGAACTCATTGAAAACAACTATGAATGACATTCAAAAAATCCAGTTCTGTTTAAACAATTGTCAGTTTTAGATCAAAAAATGTTTCATGCAGGGCTGATGCGTATTAGTACTAAAGTAGAAAACTGTTATTTTATTTGTGGGAAAAAGGCATATAAATGGTTAGCTGAGAATTGGTCCGGCAGTTGTTTTTTGGGTTACTTGGTTCCGGCAATAAGACATACTGCAGAATTACCTTTGGGTAAGATACGAAATGTAAGAGAAGCAGCCCGAAAACCCAAAGGTCCAGTTAAAAAACCTGTGAATCCAGTTGGAAAAATCAAAGCTGGCTGAAAAGACCACAATTCAGTAAAAGACAAAAGCGAATTGACTTATATGGACTTGAGTGACAGTGTTATATCCTGGGCAGGAATATTCCCAGCCTATGGAGCAGTCAAATCGATCTGGGAGCTGAGGAAGTTGTCTAAACTTCTCGAAGTAATGAGTAATGCAACTTTTTCCACCCTAGAACTGGTGACTGATGAACTGAATGCAATGAGAACTGTAGTGCTACAAAATTGGATGGCTCTTGACTTCACCCTAGTGGCGAGAGGTGGTACATGCGCGCTTATCAACGAAGAATGCTGTGCTTATATTCCTGACAATCGTCATGAGATTAATAACCACCTAGAGGTAATTCAGCAAGTATCAGCCATGACTGAACCAGGCCCAAACCCACTGACGGACTTTTTCCAGAATCTATTTGGGGGGTGGGGTTCCATCCTAATGAATATTCTGATTGCCATTTGTGTGGGTATACTCCTAATAGGAGCATGTGTTTGCTGTGGAATTCCCTGCATGAAAAGATTAATCAAAGATTTAATTGATGTATCTGTTACTGAAACTTTTTCCCAAGATATCGAGATTGAAAGATTGATCTCAGATGACGCTTTTTCTGAAGTATAGATTGAATGACTCACCTAGCTGAAAATCCTGAGTGGAAAAGGCTAGGAGATGAAATGACACTATGCATACTTCAAAATAGAATAAAAAGTATTAATAGGGGGGAAAATGTTAGAAAATGTGTATTTGAATATATGAGAAATGCTAGTTTAAAAGCAAAGTAGTATATAATGCATTTTATTCTTTTAATCATATAACAGCACAGATTAATTCATGTGTAAATGTAAGTAGTTTTGAAACTGCAGTGTGGCTTGAAGCAAAGCTGATATCTGACCCTGGCAGAATGCTAGCTTAGCAAGTTTTAATGTTTATGCTTTTCACAAGTGATTATCTGCTGGGTCAGGAAATTAAATGTGTGAAATAATGAAATCTTCTGCTCTTTCCTGTTGGAATGATTTGGCCTTCTATATGTGTTACTAAGATAGCGCACAGCTGTGTGAAAAAGTGTAACAGTGAACAAAGACGTGTATTAAAAGACTGAAGCTGCTATTGTATTCGAACTGATATGAAACTTTGAACAAGTAACTTTACAGAAAGACATTATGACTGACCAGCTGGATAGCAAGGCAGTATTGTATCTAGAGGAAAAGTTTTTTTAAAATATACAGCATCAGCAGATTTAATGAATAAAGAACTGTAAGCTAAAGTGATGTAGATGCCCTGTGACATATCACGTCAGTAAGGTGGGCATAGCTTAAATGTTAAACCTATATAAAATTGTGTGCTTCCTGTTTCATGTCAGACAAAATTCTGTACTTGTACATTTTTTGCCTCCTGGTGTACACTAGTAAACTTTTGAATCTGAACCTCCTGTGTATTGAATTCTTAATTTTATTTAACAACATGTATATACCTAGGTTATGTTACAGCAGTTACGGGTAGCATGTTTGGACTGGGCATATGTTGGTGGGAGGTCCACTCAACAAACGCCTACTTATTACCCCCCAGGCTGGTGAGACATACACGCAATAAATGTAAATACAACACTGCTTCCCAGACCAATAGCAGGAAACTACCAGTGGGAGAGATCTACAAGGTCTACACTTTAAACATGGACAGCGATATCCCTTTCTGGACACTAAAAATTTGGTACCTTCAACCAATGGGGAAACACCATTATGACCACAATGTAGCTGTACACAGAACAGTAGGTTGTGCAAGCCTGATAACACATGGGCTGACACAATGTACGACATGTGTCCTGACACGAGGAGAGTGGGCAGTGGGTAGGGGTGTATTCATATCCCACCTGCATCCACCTGCGCCTACAGTAAGGATGAGTGCTGTAGAGTAGTGGCAGGTGGGGGATCTATGGGTATGTGATTATGGGGCTAGGCGTGCAGGTGTTGAGTGGCAGGCACATATTAGGACCGCCCTGTGGGTGTAAGTAATATTCCAATGTGGGTATAGCAGACGCCCATACCTCCCAAACTGTAAGAGCGCACCTACTGGACAGTCTGAAAACCATTGGGGGTATACATAGGGACCATATAATTGAACTGTCTCCGATTACCAGGGACGTCCATGATTACGAATCAGAATCTTAACACAGTCTCAACTAAACCATCCTAGAACTAATGATATTAGGAGGAAAGGTGGCGGAATACACGTAATGAATAATGACAAAATGTAAGAGTCACAAACTGCATGCACCTCAGACAATGTGTATGAATACATATGTGCTCTGTGTCCATCAGTGTGTCAGGTTAATAGCACCAACCTTCTAAATGTGTCCCTGAGGTCGTTATGCAGTGTCCCTGATTCAGTGTTTATTCTTCCCCATTTATATGAGAGGTCTGATAGTGAGAGAAAGTGCATGTTCCGCAGATTACCTTAGAAAGTTAATAGAATAATAGGTTTGGGGTTATCACCTGTCCACCTTTGTGAGGGACACTCCCCTGTGGGCAGTTGTGTCCTGCATAATAACTGTAATTAAGGCAAATGTCCTGTGATTTAGGGCAAAGACTACCTATACTGTCTGTAGTAGTAGGATAAAACAATTATGTTCCTCTGAAACACCTAAATGTTATAGGTAACTGTATAAGCAACTATAATGCTAAAAGAGTAACCTATTATTTAGGTGAAACTGTGAAGTACACCCCTTTCTACTGGCTGTGGGTGTGTTGCCCTGTAAAGTCTGATGTCTCTACATACAGGTCCTATAGGGGTGCCACCTTTCCAAATGGCCAGAGTGGGACATGTTCTGTAGAAATGTCAGACATTCCAGGACTAAACATACCTACAGCCATGCATAGTACAGGATTGCACTTATTTGCACAAATAAAACCTTAATCTAGTTGCATTTGAATTGCTTATGCTACTTCACATAACATATAGAAATGTCATATATAAAATAACTGTTGTATGCAATTATTAATGAAACATAGAATATAATAATGTCCTGTAATCTGGACATGTGCTATGTCTTGATTATTTTTGCACTGTCCCTTGCAAAGTGGGACAGGTGGTAACCCTAAAGTCCTACCTTGGCCAATTGAGAAGGTGGCAAACCTATAATAGGTATTCGGTAGTATGACCCGTCCGACAGATGTGGCTACCACAACCCAACTACTCATTTGTAATGCAGGGTCTCAGTTCCCATATATCAGCCAGATGGGAGCAGAGTGTATGCGGAACACACAAATATGATTAATTCACTGGACAGGCCGCTGATTCCATACAGTCGAACTCCATGCCATCGCCTAATGGGCAGCCATTCCCGATACTGTAGTTATGTAGTCCGATGTGATAGGCATTACAAGGTGGGAGCAGATTATAAGAGGAACACACAATTATGAATGATTCACTGGACAGGCCGCTGATTACGTACAGTCGAATGCCATGTGGTCGCCTAATGAGCAGCCATTCCTGATACTGTAGTCAGGAGTGGCCTTAGGTCAACTGGTGCCCTAGGCAGAGGGCACAATGGCACCCCCCACCACACCACCCAGTGCCCCCATCCTGGTCTACCTACACCAAATAAATACTGGTAAAATGCACCCACTAAAGCGGTGCCCTAGGTGGCTGCTTAGTTGGCCTATGCCTAAGGCCGGCTATGACTTTAGTCATGTAGTCCGATGTGATAGGCATCACAAGGTATGCCTAAGAGGAACACACGAATATGAATGATTCTCCGGACAGGCCACTAATTCCGTACAGTCGAACACCATGCTGTTGCCTAATAGGCAGCCATTTCCGATACTGTATTCATGTATTCTGATGTAATAGGCATCACAAGGTGGGAGCACATTGTATGAGGTACGCACAAATATGATTGTGTCACTGGACAGGCCGCTGATTCTGTACAGTCGAACGCGATGCCGTTGCCTAATGGGTGGCCAATCCCAATATGGGAGTCATGTACTACAATGTAATAGGTATCACAAGGTGATATTGTGGTCCTCGCTCACACCCAGGGGTGTGAGTGACAGATGCAAGCACTAATTCCAGTGCATTAGCAAGTGCGGGATTGAGCGGGTGTAAGCGTGTTTGGCTACCAGTATGTGAGTATTGCATTGGTTAAGCAATGTAGAGGCTAATCGAGCGTATGAGGATGTAAAAAGAAGATATCATACAGTGCAGTCATTCAACATTATAGGAATGTATCCCATCATGTAGATATACATGTGAGTTTTTATGTCCAGCATATAGGTACATACATATATAGAGATGTATCAGGGACATACCATGTGGCAACAAAGCATTACAAATGAATGAAATGGGAAACACCGGCGACACCTGTATTATGTAGTGGTGTTGCTCTATGTGATCACAAGACTCCCTCAGACAGACAATAGTTGTACATTGGCCATATACATCATTCTGTGCATGTAATGTACATTAGCACAACAGTACCTGTCCAATCATTATGTGTGAACAGTACTCCTGCATTGTGGTGTGTGCAACATCATCATCATGATAAAGGTAAATGGGGTTACCATAGAGGGACCGGTAGTGTTTTGTGTACAGTGGGGTCATCCTCCTCATGTGTACCTGGACCATATAGGAGTGATGTGCATACCAGGACCGTGCACCTGAGGGACAGTGGTGAGGATAACAGTAGTATGTTATGATGCATATTACAAGGGTTTCATGTATCTAGTGGGCATGTGTGTGTAATGGACAGCTATGTATAGGGCAGATGGTGTCCTAGGAGCCGAATGGCCCTATGTGTCCATTGGTGAGGGTCAGATGTTGGGAAAGGAGTGTAGGTATGGCTGTGGAGGATTGGTAGGAGCACAGAAATGACAGCATACAGGGTTGGTATATGACAGATGTGGTGGGGGGATACACCATGGATGGGGATGGGTCTTCGGCATTCAAAAGCCCGTGGGAACAGTGGGACAGAGGTCTCCAGCCATGGGCAACTGCCACTGCACCTACACAGCTGCAAAGGAGGCAGTGCTGGGGGCTATCCAGGAGGGGCAGCATCACCCTGTAAATGTGACACTCCACCCTTGAACTGGTGTATCTGGCTTCATAAATTCTTAGGGAGCCACCTATGCAACATATCCGGGACCGAACGACAGCAGATATGTACCAGTCTACTCCTGCTCCCAAGGGGGACATGCTCCATCCTCAGTGGTGGTACCACCAGAAGGTGGTGCAGAGCCAACAGAGGTTGATGTTGATGTCTGGGCCCCAGATGTGCTAGTGCCCGGTGCCATGGTCAGCTGAAGTGGGACAGGAGGATCTGCTGGGACCTACCAGCCCATTCAGCCTATGGTGTTGCATTTTAAACCCACATATGGCTTAGTGATAGATAACAGAATAGAAGATTACCTACGACAGTATGCATAGATATCCCCAGCAACCCAACACAACAGATGATATACATTTGCAGAGGGAGCACAACACATGCATATATACCGGATGGCAACTGTACAATGTGTAGTAGACGTGTGACCGCAGCTATGAACAGTTGCCCATCATTAGCTTGTCACTGGGAATCCCACACAGTGTCAGTCATACCACTGTCTCATGTGACACATGTCCAGTCAGGAATGCGATGGCAGTAACACATCCCTATCATCATTATCATCATGTACTGTCTGCAATCCCCACACCATGCTTCTGCTGTGCACAGAAGTATGTTCAATGTCTAACACAGGAAACAAATGGTTGCACTGACCTGTTCACAGATGGCCCTACAGATGGGGTTCCCTCATGAAGAGAGTACTGTCATGTCTGTATTTTAACATTCAGATTAGCCATTACCACACACATGTTAAACAGGCAGTAGTCTCAATGCAGCATAGCTACACTTACATGCTGTAGTTGTGTGGCACATCACCCTCCTGTCATTAGGCTATTTCCCACTGTTAAAAATGATTGAGGTACATCCAGATATCATCTGCGATGCTGTGTCAGAACACCACATCCAGGTACCACTCACAGTGACTGTCATGGCCAGATAATAACATGTTTCCCTAGATAGTGTACAGTGTTTATCATGTGGATGGCTATGGGAACACCATCACAGCTGTACCACATGCAATCAGCTAGAGGAGGACTGCAATAGGAGTAGAAAACATCGCCTGACCATTTTCATCAGTTACAATACAAATGCTGCTACTGTGCAGGTATACATCTTCCCATCCACCAGAGAGTGTGTGTGCGGGACAGGCAATGTACACCAGGGAAGGGCTTGGAGACTTAACCATAATCTGCCACATGCTGAATAGTACAGGGTCAAACCCCAGACTACTCATTACTATTACATGTGCATGACGTTACTACATGTGCCACAGATGTGGCATGTTGCAGTGCTGTAAGAACATGTGTGTAGGTGAGTGAGTGCCATCTGCAACATGTATAGTAGACATACATTAGATGTGGCACACATGTCAGTCCATGTGAAAGGATGCCATTGTCAACACAACCACACTCTAATGAACATGCAATGGCTAGGCCATGTGAAATTGCTTGACAACTGTTGGTATGCCAATGAGGTTTATACAGGGAGTGACTGTGGTTGGGAGCATCACAACCCACACACAGACACAGGGTGCCAGTACTGCCATGCAGGTATGCATTGCTCCATGGGTGTGCAGTGTTTGGCTGTGCAAGATGGCTGTACAAGGCTGGGTGAAGGGTAATTCTTGCCATTGCATCACCTGACAATGGTGTGCAGTGCAGGGGTGTAGTGTCTGCAATGTCCCACACAGATGGGTACTGCATTATCTGGCCTGACATCCTGGTTACCAATGTGTAGGGCCATAGCTTTGCAATGCATGCCATGTCTGTGTCTGATAGTCCATGCCTGGGATGTGCATGTCCCACAATACTGTACAGTGACATGTACAGGTGTACCTGGTTTGGCAGATACATGTAGTGTACACAGCCTGTTATACCCCGATATGCCAATACTGGCCTGGTGTGGCAAAACCTGCTTATAGTCAGCAGGTCAGCCCTGCACCTGCATGGATAGAATGGACAGGTATTCTGTGGAGTCAGTGGCATGGGTCCATACAGGGCACATGTGTAGAGCATTGTATGGCCTTAGTGGATCACATATGATGGCACCACATATGTTGCAGCCATTCAGTGTGGAACATAGTGAAGGAACAATGTCCGCATATATGTGCATATTGTACCGCTGTACAGGGTGCCATGTCCTCTGCAGGCCACTGCGGTCACATCATGCCTGCTATCTGTCCTTAATGTGCATGTTACTAGCAACATAGTGGGATATCCTAGGCAAGGTTGTATGTGCATGGCACATGGGTGCGGGAAATATACCGGGTACTAGAAGGGCTGCATACTTAGTTCACCAGCCCTTTTGCCAGATGTATGGGTATGGCTTGCCAACACAGTGCCATGGCTGACTGACAGCTGTACTCCTTGTGAGGTGGCCAATGTGTCATAAGATGGATACTATATAGGAAAACTACAAAACCCACTCCCAAATATGTCCAATGGTAAGACAATCACACCCACCTCTACACAGGCTCTGACAGACTAACACACACTTGCCATGTCCTGTATACAAACCCCTACCGTATCACACTGCAGCAACACGCATTTAGGGCATGTGCTACAGTGAATACTACAAAGCACTGTACTTATCTCATACAGGCAGACACGCACACACACACACACACACACACACACACACACACACACACACACACACACACACACACACACACTACAGCATTACGCAGTTACAGAACGTGCTACCGAGATTACTGGGACACAGCACTCCCAGAGGTGTATTTGTAGATGGGTGACATCATCGGCCTTGCTAACAGTGGGTATAAGAAATGTATGGAGTGTGGGCAGTCTAAAAGCAATTTAGAGTCCACCGGCAAATGGGGACAGACATGCACGCGCACGCCAGTGTCGGGTACGGAACACCTGCCTATTTACAGATTACTATTACAATACTACATACTTATAAATCGCACCACACAGACTACACATGTCAAGGCTGTCATTATAACCGTCTGGGAATGCTGACATCAACAGGGATGCAGGCAGTTAAGATGTACATACCTGTGAACATGTGTGTTTAAAGTAGAAATCCATCCTGACCTGGAGTATGCCCATCTGTGGAATGGATGACTACTACCACTATACAGGGTTACAATGGCCATGCCCATACACAGAGGCACATAACCGACACAAGGTGTCACTGGGCATCCTCACACACTTAGTAGCACAGGGCTGTTCGGAATGCACTATGTGTCCATTAACACAAGGATATACTGGGCATGCTCATACACTTAGTAGCACAGTGCTGGTCAGAATGCACTACTATGTGTCCGTCTACACAAGGATATACTGGGAATGCTCATACTCCTAGTAACACAGGGCTGACTGGGATGCACTCTGATGCTAAACACAGAGGGCCACAGTGGCCATGCTATTACAGGTAGATGTAAAGAACACATTGTAATGGGCTCTGGTGTTAGTAGTTGTCATTGTTAGCGGGAATGCTGCTCTACATATATTTGACACCGGTCTTTTACACAACATCAGCTGTCATTCTGAGCGACATGGCTGACAGTAGGCAGGACTTTGTCACATATCACATGCATCCATGATACAAGGGAGTGTGGATATTACCCAAGTCGCATCTGCCGACACAGTGCCATTCCAAGGCAAATGTTCTAAACACAGGTTAACTCCCTTACACCTGCAGGACAACTGCATTGTTTTCTTATGCTAACCAGGGCTAGATGTGTAGCGTCCATATTCACAATTGGCCACTGTAGATCCAACAATGGGGAGTACTGACATCTGTGCAGTGAGGAACACCTGGCTGATGTCTCTGTAGTGCACAATAGCACTACCACCATATACCTCAGAACCTAGCACTACCACCATATACCTCAGAACCAGACATGTGGGCCATAACACAGGTACGGACTGCTCCAGGTGGTGTACCCACATACATAAAGGCCACTCACACGTACTGACTGGTCCCCCCATGAAAGGCATCACAGATGAGCCATGTGCAGGACACAGTGTCACATGCTGCATTCTAGGATGTAAACTGCAGACACCACCATGCCCTCGGACCACCAACACGCAACCATACATGTTGCATGACAGATGAGTACACCGCCCTGTGACCCTTGACCTGTGTGCTGTACTAAGCTCTACATCAACTGTAGACAGTACACATGTAATGAAACAGTTGCATCATGTGTTATGCAATGCAATGATACCACTGTCTGTGACCAGGTCAGCTGTACACATACCAAGGGCCCTCGGTACTTTCCACCATTAGCAGATGTCTGTTGCTGTACACCAGTACACACCCTCATGTATGGATATGGCATACATGTACCTGCCCTGGGTATGTACATGCCCCATACACAACATACCTGTAAATAGTATATCTGTTGTAGTCCTTTGTGCAAAAATGTGGCTACAGCCATTATACACATGCACATGGAATGTAGGTCCATGGCTACTAAATGCTAACAGTACATAAGGTGTGATATCAATGTTGACAGAGGTAACATCCTCTCTGTACTGGTCACCCATCATATCATAGAACAGTCCATGTGTCATGTATGTTATTACACATATCCACCAATTGCAATACCTACAAACATGACCAAATGTCAGGATTGTAGGACGTACACACCTGTACAAGTAGTGTTGTGCATTCAGATAACATGTGTGTGCAGTTGCTGATGTATACATGTGGCATGTATCCTAGTACATCAGCAGCTGCAATGCAGCTTCAACATTGCCAACTATATATGGTGATATGCTGAATGTACAGAAAGATGTACCACAGGTATGGACAGATGTGTTGAAATAACTAAGTGGTGGGGCATTTTTGCAGACGAATGCTTGCTGTGCACAGCTCACAGGTGTGTCACAAGTGGTTATACAATACCCTGCGTAACCAGTAAGCAATGGTTTTGTTAACTGAAGGACATAACACACAACTTAGACAGCGGTCAGGGTGACAGCGAAGGTAAATTACTTGACACCTGTTAACAGATATGATGTCCTTAGTGCATATATCAGCACTGTTGGCACATGAAGCATCAGTACAGTTTGTAACATGTGCAATACTGCTGTACATCTAACATACATAACATGAGCTTGGCAGGTCTGAGATTCGCAGTACTGGCATGTGTGGTTGCGTGTGTGTCCATATATGTCATGTATTGTGGGGAATACATCTCAGTTGTTACTCACTCTCCTGTACACTAGTGTACACATCTGTACAGACTGCAATGTAGAAAGCAGGACATAGGCAGGGGCGTGTATCTCACATGTGAGATATCTGTATGTGCGTGACATAGGTGTATTAATTACTGAATGCCACAGTGTATGATGTAGGGTTGATTGGTCCCTGGGGTGATAATGTATGTTACCATACTGAACTGATAAGACCCCTCCCACCATCCAGGTGATGCATGCAACTATCCGTGTTGATGGCCACGATCTTAGGCCGTACTGACTACCTGTAAATGTGTATTCTCTGTGGCATGTCATGTAGGTGCGCAGTACTGTAATTATGATTTGCACATAGGCAGGGGTCCTCATTCCACCAGTAGCAACTGTGTGCGAGTGTGTGTTACTGTGTCGGTGAAGCTGTGAGTGTGTGTGTGTGTGTGTGTGTGTGTGTGTGTGTGTGTGTGTGTGTGTGTGTGTGTGTGTGTGTGTGTGTGTGTGTGTGTGTGTGTGTGTGTGTGTGTGTGTGTGTGTGTGTGTGTGTGTGTGTGTCTGTGTGTGTGTTACAGTGTCATTGAATACATGTGTGTCAATACCTGTGTGTGTGGGTGCAGTTGTGTGTTGGCATCCTGTCATGGGAACGTGTATTACTGATTCCCATTGAGGCATTCCCACTGGCCTCTACTCTTGTAATCAACTAGACCACTCTCTTACCTCACCACTCCAGGTAACTGTATATGTGATGTCACCCTTTATGTATGTCACATCTGTGGCCACAGTAGCTTAAGACACAGCTATCATGCTCTTGGAATGGTAGACGTGTTTGTAACATAGGACATTCTCACTGGTAAGTGGCAGCTATACAGTGCATGCTGGCATATTCATACATACCTGTGAGTAGTCCACATTGACATATGGGACACTTAACTGCAAACACTGACATCCACCGGCACATGCAATTAGACCTAGGACAGCAGAACATCATGACCAACATGCATTTACTGTTGTTACACAAGACGCATACTGTTAACAGTAATGTACACCTGTACTACATGGTATATCTGCTGCCTGTCAACAGTCATCAACATTTGTAAACTACACATATCATCCTAGTCTGTTCACCCTGTGCATCAGACCATATGAGCATGTCCCTGCACTGATGGTGTGGATGTCAGGGATACAGCACAGGTATCATCATATGCACAGGGTGTTAATGTTTGCTGGAGGCCTAGGCTGCATTGTTGTTACACAAGACACATACTGTTAATAGTATTATGCACCTGTACTACATGGTACATCTGCTGCCTGTCAACAGTCCTCAACATTTGTAAACTACACATATCATCCTAGTCTGTTCACCCTGTGCATCAGACCATATGAGCATGTCCTGCACTGATGGTGTGGATGTCAGGGATGAGGCACAGGTATCATCATATGCACAGGGTGTTAATGTTTGCTGGAGGCCTAGGCTGCGCTGTTGTTACACAAGACACATACTGTTAACAGTATTGTACACCTGTACTACATGGTATATCTGCTGCCTGTCAACAGTCCTCAACATTTGTAAACTACACGTATCATCCTAGTCTGTTCACCTTGTGCATCAGACCATATGAGCATGTCCCTGCACTGATGGCATGGATGTCAAGGATGCAGCACAGGCATCATCATATGCACAGGGTGTTAATGCTTGCCAGAGGCCTAGGCTGCACCATTGGATGACATCATGTGAGTGGGTTTGGGCCTTTGATCTAATTGGGCGTGTGTGGATGTTATGCATGTGTGTGTTGCGGTGCCCTACATATGTGTCCAGTGTGTGTGTGTGTATGTCTGCACACAGTTCTCCCATGTGTCTAGCCTACACAGGGGTACTATTGACAGCTGCAGACTGTACAGGTGAGGTTTTACAGTTCACGGTGTCCAGCCATGAACATGTGACCTGGTTGCACGGGCACTACCAGACAGAGGTGCAGATTGGGTACTGTCTGATGTCACTAGTCCACTGGAACCGTGTCCCTGTTGGGACCATCCTGGGCCATGTGCACATGGCCTGCTGTGTTGTGGTGTGGATAGCACAGCACCAGATGCACTGCTGCTGCTACCGCCACTATGGGAGCGGGCATGTGAGGTAGCTCGTACACGTAGACCTGACACAGGTGATGTAGCAGGCCTATGTCCATGTGCCCAACGCCTCACTCCTACCAGATGTTCCAACACAGACAGCTCACGCTTGCAGATTGTCATGCCACAGTCAAGGACTCCAACTATGTTACCCAACCGTTTATCCAAAGCATCAGCAATCTGCTGTTGAGCATTTACCATTGCCTGGATGCTGTTGTTTAAAGAACAGACAGCAGCCCTCTGTAGCCTCTGATCTTCTCTGTTGCACCATTCAGCACGTGCCTGTGCCTCCATTACAGCCTGAAACATGTGTCTGGTGACACCAGCTGCTGTGCACTGTCGTGCAGGAGCATGTTGTCCAGAGGTCCTCCTACAAGCAGCACTGGCCACGTGCCTGTGTGGGGCACCACCAGTAGTTTGGCTGACACCATGGTGTGCAGGCACACCTTCCATAGCCCCCACACTTTCCTGTTCCAAGCTACCACGTGCCAACTGTCCTTCCTCTATGGCCACTGGTGATGGGGTATGTGCAGGTATGGGATCTGTGTGCGGGAATGAGATGGATATAGATGGAATGGCAACCAATTGCACAGTTTCAGCCCCTGACAACTCTGCCTGTGTCCCAATCATATGTTCATCATCACTGCTACAGTCTGTGGGGACACTAACATCTGATGTACCGCAGGACGGCAATGCACCTACATCACCTGTGAAGGCAGACAAGAACTGTACATTACAATCTATACAATAGACACACACACACGCATGTCATATGACAGAAGGCATGCAACATGCATGTGATACAGCAGATGGCATGCAGAGCAGACAATAATAGTGGTAGTTATACATCCCTAGGTTGCACACAACAGCATGCATGTGTCATACCAGACGGCATGCAAATTATACAATCATAGTAGTGGTTAGCATACATCCCTGTGTTACACCACGTGGACCAACACAGGTTAACAGTACACCTGCCTGATGTGTGGCATATGACCTTGATAATCACATGTAGTATGACATGTGATCTGCTGACGTGTGCAATGACATGCATACATGTTTAACACAATGGTGTCCTGTCAAATATACAGTAGGGCAATGGTGTACCAATTCAGTGTTGTCTGTCCACCCTACAGATATACTGTAAATTTAGCTGATGTGCATGGCATTGCAGGGAATCATGAGGCATCTCTAGTGCTATACAGTGTGAGTTACAGACAGGGTTCATAGCCATGATTGTGTACAGATACAATACATATATACTGTGGAATGTGACCCACATCACTGAGGTGTATACACACTAAACCATGATGTGGAAGTTGTGACACAGGTCACTGATGGGTATACGGATGACACCCCTGCACATCTGCAACCATATTGCTGCAGCCTGGCGACTATGGCCAGACATGGCAAACACGTTGGTACACCATGTCCCACATGACATCTGTGTACCACACACACACACACACACACACACACACACACACACACACACACACACACATACACACACTCGAGGAGCTAGTATGGCATTTATGTCCAACACCAGCAATGGGAACGTACTGTATCTGTGGCCTGATATGGATACTGCATAGGTGACTGCTGTCATGTTGCAACACCCTCAAGATGTTCAACACATCTTATGTGGTGGATTGATGTTACACCTACACAAGATGTGCACAGGCCTGTAGGATGTCTAGTGTTCCACATCTACATTATGACCATTATGCAAAGGCCATGGTTGAACCATGTGTAGCCATTGTACGACAGGGTGCACATACAAGCACAAGTCTACTGTGTGTGTTGCTCCATGTCTCTGGCCATCCTCCATGGCCATGTGTGTACATGTGTTGTCCAAATTATTGTGATGGGCATCTATTTCACATGTCTGTGTTGTCCCATATGACATATATGCTCCACTGACAACAGTGTTATGCAGATAAAGGGTGGTATGTGGGATATGTTTTCAGGTTATGTAGGCTGTGTAGCAGCCAGGCCAATAGATGTAATGGACATGTCAAGATAGCACATCACTTTGTGGGACATTCATGGCAGGGCTATGATCCACACCGGTGAAACCTGTGTGCTGGCCATACTCCAGCCCACTGTGTAGTACTGTTTGTATTCACCACATGTGTAGATCAGATCTGTTGTACGTCCCTAAAGTGAACAGCACTTCCACCATTGTATGCACAGCTGTCAACACATCTGGCAATAAAGTTTGTGAGGAGTCAAGTCGGTGAGATGATTCACATAGTTTGCAAGTGTTGCACATGGGTAGTCATTGTGATGCATTGTAAGTCTGACCTGTATATTGTGACAGGACCATACATTATGTGTACATGTTGTGAATGGCCAGATGGCAGATAGATTTGTGCATTATGGTTCCTGATAAATAATAACACTCTCACCTGCAATGGGCTGCTGTCACAGCAGAATGCCAGAGGTACCTAAATAGGAGTAACACAGCAGTATGAGCATAATCCACTCCTGTATAAAGGCTACACGGAGCAATGTGCATAACACATACACCAGTACATTAGACTATACTATGGTGTATGCACATGTGTGCATACACAGAGTAGCATACTATAGTATGCGGCATGTGTGTATACATGCCTTGCATATGATGTTACATTACATATTGTACAGTGACACATGCCACTATATGGAATATAGTTGTTATAGGTGTAGTACTGACTTACCAGGCAACTCCAGGCTCAGTGGTTGAGAGACACCTACCTCCACAATATTGGCTAAGGCTTGTGGATGTGGTTCTGCAGGTGTCCCCACGTTGGCCAGTAGCTCCTTGGTACATGTGAAAGGGAGCTGGGTTGGTGGTCCACCACCTGTTGCACCTTGTTCCCTGGCAATTGCATTTGCACGCTGTTTTGCCCATCTAATGAGGTATGTACAGTGTCTGCGCACCTGCTGGTATGTGCGGTTGTGGCCACCCACATCATTAACCCTCCTGTGAAGTTCCATCCACAGAGCATCCCGCTGCTGTGCATCCTGTGGCACATGGCTGAACAGGATATTGTGATTGTCGAGTAGGTATGGGATGAGAGCCTCATCCTCCAAGGGTGTAAAAGGGGGAAGCCTTGCATGCGGCATACCTGGAAGACATAATGATGGAGACAGGTCACAGTAACTCACAGAGACATACAGAGCTACAGCTGAGCATACATGTGTATTGTATTAATTCAGTTTAAATAGTTGTATTTGCAAACCTACATGACACTCAATGTTGAGTGGATATTATCACCATATATGTGTGTGTGTCACCTGATTACATTGCTCATACTCCATATGGTTGCTGTCTTGATGTGGGCATGTCTGTTTGTCTGTACTGGTGTTCCTACCTATCAGCACATGGTTGGATGTGTCCACATTAATGCAGTCGACCATGATGCAGTGTATATGTCACATATAAGGACTTACACAGCCTTAACAGAAATGACCTGTGACCCTGCAGACATGCTCACATAAGGTTTTAAATGTATGTGTTCTGCCATATACATCTACATGGCACTGTACAGCGATTCATCATCCTGCCATGTATCACCTGTGTTGCACATGTGATACACATGGGACACTGGCTAGACAGATGGTATTTGCAGGAATGGATATCAACTATAGCATGTACAGTCAAAGTCAACTAGTGGGCTATATGCCAATGGTCATGTATGAATCTAGGGTTAAAGGTTAACTGGCAGTAGCCAGCAGGTGGGTCTGTGGGGCCAGGTGGAGCAGTGCCACATTACTGATCCACAGGGTTAATGATACATATGCCATGCATTACCATGCGGTCATCACACCATGTCTGTGAGGGGAGTGATGTGCAGCTTTGACGGACAGAAATGCATAGTATGGCAGGACTATGTCAAGTGTATGGGACAAGGATCTGTCCAGCATGTGGTAGGTGGATGTCCATGAAGTTTGTGTACGAGATCAGGATGAGTACGTGCAGCATGTCCAACATCACTGGGTTGGACATGGATTTATTCAGGGTATGCATCATGCTACATAGTGGAGATGGGGAATGGGAAGGCTGGTGTAGGTCATCTGCACTTGGCCAATACCCCTTAAAGGAAATATATGGTCTGATATGTGTCACTTGAGTGTTCTGTATGGCTGGACAATGATCTCTATATTCATGAATGGCAACCCATCATTATTAGGGTTGCCACATATGACTACCTGACAGGTGTGGTAACGTAGCTATTACAGGAAAGACAACTGCCCAGCTGCATCCCTCACACACGTGTCCATTATGTTGACTGCTGCCTAGGTGGTAGTTCATGGGTACAGGGTTATTAACATAGGGGTGACAATGCGAGTCAGCTATTGCTCCTAGGTCATAGTCATTCACATACTTCAATAGGCAGATGCCTTCTGTTTGTCTGTGAGGTATGGACTACAATGAGGGGGAATAAAATTCATTAACCCTGACATATTGTAGTTGCCACTGATGTGATGATCACGTATTATTCAGACACCTTCTGTAGTGTTAGTACTGCCAGCAGTCCTGTTGCAAAACACTCCTGTGACATAGGAATGTACATCTAGTATACTGAGTGTAGGTGGTACACAGTATGGGTGATGATGTCCTATGACATGGCAAGGTTATGATATGCAGTGTGACATCAACCATACTGTCATCTACATCTGTACTGCTGACATCAGTTAAGTGATCAAGGTTCATGGCCTTCCAGACCAGACTCAGCAGGGTAGTAGTAAAGTACTTCCCATTATCAGTGGTGTCTCCCCCTTTGAGGGTTGTGATACCTGTTGGTGTGCACCATTCAGTGTGTACACAACCTGACATGGAACTATGTTTTACATGATGTGTATGTGGAGAGCATCTTGTTTTGCCATTTGTGTATGATATAACCTGTGATGTGGGCAGGTCCCATGCAGACTGAGTGCAGCTTGTACCTGCATAGTTGTGGGTACAGTGTCCCTGTGGTGTACATGGATATATGCTTGTGTACCTGTTGGGGGAGGGGGTCATATGTTTATATTATCCAAAACCCTATCTGGATTCCTTATTCATGCTAAGCACTTGCTCAGGACTTGTAAACACTACCTAAGCTAATAATTACTATAGCAATCAATCTTCCTCATTACCTACAGGTAAGGGTGAACAGGTTTTATACATACTTTTTTCACTTGGGTAGAGTAATGTAGCTCTTGTACTCACTTTCTTCACTTATCTAGGTGAATGTAGTTCTATATTCAGGCATGTCCAAGAGTCAACTGCCAGTGTTCTCTCCTGTTTATCTGATGAATCTGGACATCTTGAGGCAATGTACACATTGCCTCATGTACACAGACAAGCCTCTCCACCTACCACCCAACACTACAACCTGGGAGGGATGCACTCATCTAGCCAAACTGGAGGTAAAGGTCTCTCCAACCAAGGCTGACCCTGACTGCCGTGTAGAGAAGGTACACAGTCACACAGCACCACACTCATCACATAAATCTCACTGAATCTACCCCACCATTAACTGGGAAATCTACTCGTGTACCAACACATTAGCTCAACGGTTTCTGGAATTCATAAACACCAATGCCCTGACTCAACATATCCACACACCCACTAGAGGCAACAATATCCTAGACTTAGTCATTACCAACATGAGTGACTGGTGCTCCATACATGAAGCCAACTCCCCGTTGGTCCGATCAGGCCATGTGCTGAACACCATTGATATCCACATCCCGCACCTACCCCCCATTAAGGGAACCACAGTATAATATGTCTACAAGGCCAACTACATGCTTTTTAGGACAGATGTGGTGGACGTCATGACACCCATGCAGATGGCCAGTACTGTTACATCTGCTGAATCCTACAAAAATGCAATCAATAAGCACTTACAGGAGTGCATGGCTTGTGCTATCCCAAACAGAACGGAGACGCTATACTCCTAATTAACTAAACCAATCTGGTGGTCCCCTGCTATAAACATATTGTACTACAGGAGGAAAACACCGTTGCAAATGAGAATACAATACCATGCATGGAGAAGATCCCTGGCCAGCCTCAGAAAGAAGGTGAGATCCCTTATACGATCCTCCAAAGCTAGCTACAAAAACTATAATGCAACTAATACCAACAACAACCACAAAGCATTCTATAGCTATGTCACATATCTCAATGTCAACAACCAGATCTGCTCTGAGTTACAGCACAAAGGCATGAACATTACAGAAACAATTGATATTGGCAACATCCTGGCAGATCCCTCTCAAAGCTGCATACTCTAAAGGCAATATCACAGCATCCATGGGACTGGACAACATCCCAGGCTGCGTTTTACATGAACATCAGATCATACTGTCTCCCCACCTATACACGATGCTATATATACACAATACAAAAATAGCCTCACATCGGGCATAATGCCCCCTGAATGGCACACAGCAACAGTTATCCCACTCCACAAAGGTGGCACCAGAATGGACCATGGGATCTATTTCCCTATAGGCCTGACTAGCCTGGTCTGCAAGGCTATGGTGCACATCATGGATCACTGTCACAGAGACATTGGGTACCTCACAACCTTTGACCCCTCCCTGTTTGGCATTGTTATGGCCGGACTATGACTCCTAAACCTGGTAGACATCTTAGAGACAGTTACCAAGGCATTAGATGAGGGTAAGGAGGTCCACACAGCCTACCTAGATCTCTCATAGGCTTTCAACACCATTCCTCCCTCTGGTATTATCAACATACCCACCCGCCTGAACATTAACCCCTATGTCATGTGATGGTTTGCAAAGTGGCTCATGGACAGAACCCACACAGTGGGAGTTCTATACCCTAGGTCTGACTGTATACCAGTTACAACTAGCGTACCCCAGGGCTCAGTCCTAGGACCCCTCATGTTCGGTATATACATTTCCGATGTACAGACAAGCACAGGAGGGCTTTGGCTGAAAAGGTTTGCAGATGACTGCAAACTAGGGGACATAATTGTTTCCCCAGCTGTTACAGACACCCTCTGGAAGGGTCGCATTGAGACAGATACCTGGTGTTAATATCATGACGTCAATCTGAATGCCTAAAAGTGCATAGTCATCCCCTTTGGATATAATTCATTACCCACGGACTACCACATAGGTGCTAGTCCCCTACATACAGAAAAGGTAATACGGGATCCATGAACCCCAGTAGAAAGCAATCTCTCCTTCAATACCCATAATGACAAAGTGGTTAGAATATCCTTCTACATGGCCCCGCCTAATCTCTAATGGGTTCCCATCCAGATAAGAGGGGCCATTGTGACTCTACACATGTCATATTAGACAAATTAAAGGATACAACACCCCATTTGGGATATACCTTACAAGACATGTATACGGGAGACCTATGGAATCCCAAAACCACAGTGTTCCGACGCACACATTACCAGGACCAGACTCCTATACCTCACATTACCGACATCAACAGTAACTTGCGAAGGTAACAAGAACATGGAACACACACATGCACACACAGACACACTGGTACCCAACACATCCAAACAAACCATCCTACACTACGTATGAGCAGGTGGCCAATCCCCCCTACACCCCCCATGTAGATGTCTGTGCCCCGCACACCACCCCCTACTTTAATATTCTACATCCTAGGTCACGCAAACAGAAGTACAAAGCTAACCCACAACCACACATTACAGTCCCCCAAGAACACACACCACACACAGAACACACACACACACTACAGCCCTAAGAAACACACATGCACACAGTAACCTACCCAATCCACAACACCAGAAGTTCTGACTAACTGTCCATTAACATCGTGAGATTACACCTCACGCATCTGGTGTTTTGGTACTGCGTTCTTTCGGACCTTAAGCCTCGGGATTACGCACGTCGGTATGTAAAGCAGTCGGTATGTGGTAGGTATCCCATTTATATGTACCTCCATGGTTATGTAGATGTTGTTAACCTATCCATATATCTACATATGGTTCCCATTCAGAAGCCTGAAACATCATAAGCCTGAAAATCAAAATCCTGAAACCAAAAGCCTGAAAATTCAGAATCCTGAAAACTCAAAATCCTGAAAGCCCAAAATCCCGAAAGACCAAAATCCTGAAACTCAAAATCCTGAAAACACAAAATAGACATACTGATGTCATTGTGGCTTTGCTATTGTTAGCCCTGTGGTGTTAGGTCATGCGTTGGGGTCAGGTAAGTGTGCGGTTGGTTTTATTTTAGGGTTAGGGGTGGTTTAAGTGAGTTAGGGTTAGGGTGCAGGTTAGGCATGTATGCAATAGTGACAAATATTGGGGTTAGGGGTGGTTTAAGTGAGTTAGGGTTAGGGCACGGGTCAGGTGAGTGTGCGATAGTGACGGACCTTAGGGTTAGGGTTAGGGTCAGGGTCAGTTGGTAGATATTAGTGTCTTTATAGTGACATATTAGCATTATTTGTGTTTTCAGGATTTTGAGTTTCAGGATTTTGGTCTTTCGGGATTTTGGGCTTTCAGGATTTTGAGTTTTCAGGATTCTGAATTTTCAGGCTTTTGGTTTCAGGATTTTGATTTTCAGGCTTATGATGTTTCAGGCTTCTGAATGGGAACCCTACATATATATGTCTATCACCATATATCGACATATCTCTCTCTCACTCTCTCTCTCTCTCTCTCTATATATATATATATATATATATATATATGATGATGTATATCTATACACACATATATATATATATATATATATATATATATATATATATATATATATATATATCAAACATACACCTTTCATTGGGTACATGCCGGTTTGTCCTATTTCAACACATTCCTACCTTTTGTGTTTTATCCTGTCAGTATACACGACTGCCATTGGTACATCTCAGGTAACTTAGTGGTATGTTATTGTGATGAATGTGTACATGGTACTGTGTTCTAATCCTGGCAGTGATATCTTACCTCTCAAAGCAGGCACTGGTAGTGCAAGGGTGATTAACGCCCATTTCAGTGGTTGTGTGTTCCACATGTTTATTATTCTGTGGAGAACTACCTGCAAGCTGTGTTTAAGGTATACTATGCAACATGTACACATCTGTGAAGATTCCTGTCAGGGATACTCTCCATTATTTGGAACTACATCCCTAATTACATTACACAAAACCCCTCACTGACACTCCGAGGAATCCTTGCAGAGTGGGTGGTGAACAGTAGTTACAACCCAGGGATCCCACAAGTGGCTCTGCTCCACAGAGGGACAATTAGTTGATCGATGGGGTGGCGACAGCAGACACCTTTTGCCTATTCTTATGAGTGGGCTCAGCAGTTGGGCATGTACCTACCTATGTATCTATGAACCTGTACATACAGTATGGACACATGCTGATAGCTTAATTTACTGTTCAGGTATTGACTTAACTTGTGCCAATGGCGGTTGTGTGTGCAATATTTGAGGGCTACCTATGTAGGATGCACACAGTAGGCCACCTATACATGACAATTTACAGGTGGTCGTGTATGTGTGCAATCCATGTTTGCTGTGTGTGCAGGTGGAGAAGGGTGTCAGTCCATGAGTGCCTACATTGTCAGTGTATGTGCTATACATTCCCTCTTTGCCAAGGCATGGGCATACTGGGCACACCTCCGCCTGCCTACTGGGGCTGGCACAGGGTGTTCGTGGTCTGAATCCCCCTGTGCCTGTGGGTCCCTTGGCAATGGTGGTGGGCTGTGAGGGCCTTCACCATTCTGTCCCTGCTGCAGCTGTTTCCGCAGAATCATATTGTGTAGCATGGCACATACTATGAAGATGTGGGCACACATTCCTGGAGAGTACTGCAAGGCTCCACCAGATATGTCCAAGCAACAGAACCATGATTTCAGCATCCCAAACACACACTGTATGATGATTCTGGTTTCTGCGTGTGCCTCATTATGGCATTCTTGCATGGCTGTGTGTGCATTTCTGATGGGAGTCATCATCCATGGTTCTAGTGCATAGCCAGCATCCCCCACCAGTGGCCATATGAGATGTCCCCCTGGCAAATACCTGATACAGCTGTGAGGCATGCCAGATGTGGTAGTTGTGATAGCTTTCAGGGCTGCCAGCACACACATCCATGATAATGCCCTGGGCATTGCACACGACCTGGCAGTTGATGGAGGGGAATCCCTTGCAGTTTATGTAGCACCTACCCTGCTCACTGGGTGGTGACTTGATGTGTATGTGAGTGCAGTCTATTGCACCCAGTACCTCCAAGTAGTCTGCCACATGGTGGAAGAGACGCATATTGCTGGCTAACTCCTCCTGCATTCGGGGGAAGTATATGTGATCATTGGCATGTGGTAACATGGCATCCAGGAACTATTGGAGTATCCTGGATGCTGATGACTGTGAGATCCCCATGATATCCCCAGTTGGCCTTTGGAAGATACCTGTGTCTAGTATTCTCAAGCTTACACATACCTTTGTGTCCACTGGGATGGATTTCCCTCTGTTACTTCTGGCTCTGAGGTGTGGCCAGCACAGCTCAACAGGTTGCTGTTTGATGTCCCTGCCTAGCCTGTAACACTCTACTATCTCCAGATCATGTAGCCCCTGGTAGGTTACCCATGGTCTGAACACTCGTCTCCTCCTCCGGTGCCTGAGAGGGTTGTCAGCATCATCCTCCACACCACCGTCAGTCTCCAACCCATGCTGGTGAATCAAAGCTATGGCAGCCCCTAACATATACATATTAAAAGTTTCCTGTCTGTATACACCAATGGTGCAGAGTGTCTGGGAATACACAAGTGTGTGTGTGTGGGGCTTTCACACCTTATACTATTGTGCAATGGATGATACTGGTGTAATTGGGTGGGTTTGTGGTATTCCAGCTGCAGGATATCTTAATTATTGGTTTTACAGCAGGTACTGCTATTGTGGGGCCTTTGTTGTTGACTTACACTTGTCTGCCGTGATTCATCTATTGCCCTTTACTTCTATTTTCAACCCGATTCACCTCCCATTGTCAGGCATGCATCCAGCTGCCGCCTTTCTTGTTTTGTGCTTCCACAACCCAGGATTGTGTTGGGAAGTGTGTTATGTAGCTGATCTACTGCAAGTTTGCTTTGTTCTGCTGTGACAGCTCTCTTTTCTTTGCTGTAAGGCACCTCCTCTTTCCTGTTCTGCAGGTAGCTGCTAGCAGCCTTATTAGCTGTTGCCTATGGCCCACTGTGTGTTTCTAGGTGTTAATTACTCATTTGTACTCCAATTACCATGCTGCAGCATTTCCTTATTGTCTTCCCGTATCCTCCCTGTTTCTGCTATGGTGCACACCGCACACAACCATTTACCGGGTTTTGTGTGCGTTTTCATCCACGTTCACATGAACTTTCAGTTACTTTGTGTGCTCTCAGCTAAGCAAAGCTACGGCTACTTCCACACCCCTATCCTGTGACTTTGCTTAGCAACATGCAACATGGATTAGCAATGATCCAATGTGCTTACAGCTATGGTGGCGCGCCCCTCTCTTGATGTCACGTTTACCTCCAGGCCACTCCTCGGTGTTGTAATGCTACTCCTTGTGGTACATCCTTACACCGGCGGGGCATTTGCGATTCAGTATTACTTGACTCATTTGCATGGCATTGATTGCTAATTCCTAGTTACCGCACGGAACACTGTCACAGACCCTTAGCAACCCTTGTGCCATGGTTGTGGTGCAGCATGCGTGCTACTGACTATTATGGGGATATCATGAATTGTGTTACATTACAGTTTTATGACATCTAAATATATTTTCCTTATGATCCCGTTTGCGCACCAATACACTGCGGTTTTACTTTGCATTGGTGCGGCCATGAAATTAAATGTTATTTTTTATATGTTGTGCATGTTGTTTTATGCCATTGGCTATATATTTAGTCATTGGCATATACTAACATTATAATATGTAAGTTTGGTCTGCTTTTATGGCTCCAATTTTATGTTTGACAAAATGTAAACCGTTTTTTTTTTTTTTTGGTTTACATTTCTACATGCTTACGCTACACCTGCACAACTTCATGAATCACTATATACCTTCATTTGCATGCTACACTGCTGCACATGGGGTAATTAGCATACATGTGCCGGGAGCTGTGCAGCTCTGGCGTATGCTGGTAGTGCACATGGAAACAGCTCTTACCTGAATCACTCGACAGCCATATTTGGCGCTAGATCACCGACGCTACTCTGGCGCATGGCGCATGGCGCAAGCTTCATGAATCCCAGGGTACGTTTTTCTTTTTTTTTTTTTTTTTTTTTTAGATATATACAACAGCTCCTGGTTTCCTGAAATGAAGATGACATGATAGTCTGCCTATGCTTCTTTTTCGGGCAAAGGTATGTTTTATGTACTAGTAGTTGCTTGTTGACAACTAGAACAGTCTGGTTTCATTCTGCTAAAAATGCTACGTAGAAATATTTTCTGGCAAAGTAGACTGTTTCTATAGTTAGCTGTATAATGCACACATTGTTCGACTGTAATAACATTTTTGTTTTGTGAATCATGGGGAATATACGCAAAGTGGAAGATAAATTCAAGATCAATTTGACTCAAGTTTTAAAGGACAGGTACTATTGAAGGCCAAAACAATATGTCACATTTTTCAGACATTTCCATAAACAATGCTTAGTACATTAGGTAAAGACTAACTGATGTGAAATTAATGGTCATTAGCAGGAGGATGAAATGGAATACATTTTTCTCCTTTTACTACCCAACATACTAGTTTGTTTATCACCCTTTGCTGGGCATAGGCATATAATGGCCCGAGGAAGGACACCCAACCCAAGGAGGCTGATCAATATCACATGTTTTCCATGGCAGAAGTGATCAGGACAATAATAAAGCAGAGTATGTATCAGTAAGGAAAATTAATCACTCAGGCACATCAGTCACATTTCTATCATGGACTGCAGGGAATAGTTTTCACCCAAAAAAGAAGATATATATTTCACAAAATGAGGAGGTCTCAACTGATATTATTCTTTTAAAAGAAACTAAAGTTAAGATAGGAGACTCTTTAAAATTGCAGTATAAGGCTGGGGGGAGGGTGGGGTATATAATAAGGCACATGCAATCGATAATTTGGAAAGGATCAGTTATAGGTACAAGGATAACCACAGGGAATATGTATGCCTCTAAATGTGATGATTCTGAAGTCTTTGCAGATTTCTTTATATAGCGTATTGAAGGTAGAGGTTGATGCAATTATCCTAGTCACAGAAGGGGATTTTAAAGTTACATTACAATCTAACATAGACAGATTATTTAGGAGAAGAGGATATAATCATAAATCACAAGCCCAATTAAGATACAAAAGGGAATCCAGAGAACTCCTAGACATATATTGAGATAGGCTGTGTATCAATTAATGGCATACTTTTATGAGGAAAAGTGGCTATTAGGAGAGTGATGATTCAGAAGTCTTTGCAGATTTCTTTATATTGAAGGTAGAGGTTGATGCAATTATCCTAGTCACAGAAGGGGATTTTAAAGTTACATTACAATCTAACATAGACAGATTATTTAGAAGAAGAGGATATAATCATAAATCACAAGCCCGATTAAGATACAAAAGGGAATCCAGAGAATTCCTAGACATATAGAGAGATATGCTGTGTATCAATTAATGGCATTCTTTTATGAGGAAAAGTGGCTATTAGGAGAGTAAGATAGAGTACTTTTTGCTTCAGAGGAAAATAAAGATATTTTTTTTGGGGGGGGGTGAAATTCTTGAACGTTATATTTCTAATCATATACTAGTGTTAATAAATCTCCAATTGAAATACACATAGTTAAATGGCGGGCATAAGAGAATGAGAGAGAGAGAGAAGGTTGGATGATGTGGGGATAGTGAATCAGGAAGTGAAACAGATTAGCAAGGAGGAAGTAAGGACAGCTATGAAGAGGATGAAGAATGGAAAGGCTGTTGGTCCAGATGACATATGAATGGAAGCATGGAGGTGCTTAGGAGAAATGGCAGTGGAATTTTTAACTAGATTGCTTAATGAAATTTTGGAAAGTCAGAGGATGCCTGAGGAGTGGAGAAAAAGTGTTTTGGTACCTATCTTTAAGAATAAAGGTGATGTGCAGAGCTGCAGTAACTACAGATGGATAAAATTGATCAGTCACAATTTAAAGTTATGGGAAACAGTAGTAGAAGCTAGGTTAAGAAGGGAGGTGATGATTAGTGATCCACAGTATGGTTTCATGCCAGGAAAGAGCACTACAGATGCAATGTTTGCTCTGAGAGTGTTATTGGAGAAATACAGAGAAGGTCAGAAGGAGTTGCATTGTGTCTTTGTAGACTTGGAGAAAGCATATGACAGGGTACCTAGAGAAGAGTTGTGGTATTGTATGAGGAAGTCGGGAGTAGCAGAGAAGTATGTAAGAGTGGTACAGGATATGTACAAGGGTAGTGTGACAGTGGTGAGGACTGCCGTGGGAGTGACAGATCCATTTAAGGTGGAGGTGGGATTACATCAAGGATCAGCTCTGAGTCCTTTCTTATTTGCAGTGGTGATGGACAGGTTGACAGATGAGATCAGACAGGAGACCCCGTGGACTATGATGTTTGCAGATGACATTGTGATCTGTAGTGAGAGTAGAAATCAGGTTGAGGAGACTCTGGAGAGGTGGAGATATGCTCTAGAGAGCAGAAGAATGAAGGTCAGCAGGGCTAAGACAGAATATATGTGTGTAAATGAGAGGGAGGGTAGAGGAATGGTGAGGATGCATTGAGTAGAGTTGGTAAAGGTGGACGAGTTTAAGTACTTGGGATCAACAGTTCAGAGTAATGGTGAATGTGGAAGAGAGGTGAAGAAGAGAGTACAGGCAGGGTGGAATGTGTGGAGAAGAGTGTCAGAAGTGATTTGTGACAGACGAGTACCAGTAAGAGTGAAAGGGAAGGTCTACAAGAGGGTAGTGAGACCAGCTATGTTATATGGGTTGGAGACAGTGGCACTGGCAAAAAGGCAGGAGTCAGAGCTGGATGTGGCAGAGTTAAAGATGTTAAGATTTGCACTGGGTGTGACTAGGATGGATAGGATTAGGAATCAGTATATTAGAGGGTCAGCTCATGTTGGACAGTTTGGAGACAAAGCAAGAGAGACAAGATTGTGTTTGGACATGTGCTGAGGAGGGATGATGGGTATATGGGAAAAAGATGCTAAGGATGGAGCTGCCAGGTAAGAGGAAAAGAGGAAGGCCTAAGATAAGGTTTATGGATGTGGTGAGAGAGGACATGTAGGTGGTTGGCGTGACAGAGCAAGATGCAGAGGATAGGAAGAAATGGAAAGAGATGATCTGCTGTGGCGACCCCTAATGGGAAAAGCTAAAAGATGATGATAGTTTAAATGGCGGGCACCAAAAACAGCAGGGATTATTACGGAAAGAAATACACACAGTTGTTTTTGATAATGTTTGGTACGGAAGACTTACGTATTTTATGATGAGAAGGGTGAAAACCATGTTGAGAGCTTATGGTGTCTTATGTCAATAGCAGGCAATAGTAAGAGACTATTGGATAGATAAAGGAAGGGAAAAAAGAACATGTTAAAATGGATACAGGCACAGAGTGCAAAAGATAACACTCAGATGCTGGTCTTGTTACAGGATTTGCATATCACTAAAGGGGAGTTTAAGCCAATTACAGTTTTACAAGCTGAATCAGAATGTGTCAGTAGCAATGACTTCTGGTGGCTAAAAGGGGAGAGAAGCTCAAAGCCTAAAGTCTGGGCATTTAAGGATAGACACAGAGTGTATTATGTGGACAAGACAGAGGATGAGAAAGGAATATTATGATGAGGTCGCATGCTGATATTATTCTTTTAAAAGAAACTAAGGTTAAGATATGAGACACTTAAAAATTGTAGTACAAATACTTTGAGAATATAGTATAAAAGTATACATGAGCAGCATGGAAAGACACATAGATCATTGTTTCCATCAGTGGTTAAGAAGGAAGATTTCTTGAAGGGAATATAAGTAGAATTGAATGTCCCCATAACAAAGCAGGCAATTAAGATATTTATTCCTGGCTGGATTTTATAAAAAAATGGTATGTGGAGGGAGGGCTACAAATACTCTGGGAGCAGTATCATCAGAGATCAATGTCAAATAGCATGAATAATGCCAGAATAGTGCTCACACATAACAAGAAAGGGAATAAAAACAATGTGTTCTGATTACAGGAAAATACCTTTGTTAAACTGGGATACAAAAAATATTTGCAAATGTTCTGGCGAAAGGGTTAGATGAGATTTTTATCAAAATTATTGGGGCAGGACAGAGTGGGTACCTTAAATGAAGCCAAGCCATAGATAACTGGTGGAAACTCACAAGGGCTCTTAATAATTACCAGATTGGATATAAACAGGCAGCTGTATCATTATTTGATATCAATAAAGCCTTCATTATAATGGCTTAGCAGTTTTATTTGAAATTTTGCAGAAGAGGAGGATAGATGTGGAGTTGTTACACTGGATTCAAGTGCTATATGACGACCCTTGTTGTGATGAATTGATAAATGGAGTATCAGGTAAAAGAAACATTTAACATCCAAGGATTCCCTTATTGTCAGGGTTGTTTATACTAATTATTGAGGAACTGGTAATTTGGTCTGATCATGCATTTTAGCAATATAATTTATTGAGGAGTTGGGATATTTTTCCTAATGTGCACAGATGAATGTAAACTTATGGCAGAAAATGTCGATGCTGTCCTTCCATTATTGGCAAAGGGGTTTGAGCAGTTCTCAGAGGTTTCAGGCTTGGGTTAAAATGAAATATATCAGTCCTGGTTAACTTGGAGAAGGAAAATGTGTAAGAGCAATCAGAAGTATCCAGGAGGTAGAATACCCAACATATCTATGCCTGTTAGTGGGACATACTTATGAAGGGACAGTGATCCCAAATTTAGATAATTTGAATAAGAAAGACCAGAGGATGCTCTAGGTAGGAGGTAAGAGAACAAATACAATTAGCATAGAATGCAAAATTGTTCAAAGTAGTACTTCCCTCGCAAATTGTGTATGTTATTTGACATTTACCTAAAACAGATGAGCATTCCTTTATAAATACATTACAGAGAAATATATAGTCAAATGGTATAGCTTTCAAGATTTGTCTTGAAAGAAAGTGTTTTTCTTTACCAAGAGATGGACTATTTGGTTGATTTATTTTTGGAAATGGGGTACCCAGGTATCTTCTTGAAGACATTAAAAGTAACATTACCCAGGGCTGAACTGATAGATTCCATCCCATTTAAAAAGATGAGGTAGTAAAACCCTATGACAATAGAGTCAAAAATACATACAGAAATGTTATTCTTACCTATATTGATGGAATCATATATGTGATTGACATTTTCAAGAAAAATTGGGGGACCCTTTCACACTTTGAAAACATAAGAGAAGTAGCGGGACATCCACTGTTTACACCTTTAGATGAGCAAATAATATAAAATAGTGTTGGAGCAAAGTTATAAAAAAGACTTCAAGCGGGGTGTTTATAACTCTTGCAACTATTGTCATTTAATGTTTGGCAAACTACCACTTCAGGAGGGTCAGAAATTGAGGCACTACACTCTGCCAAAGGCTAATTGTGGGATTAAAGCTGTGGTATATCTTGTTACATGATCTACCTTTGGGGCATTTTTACACTGGCAAAATGGATAGGTCTCTAATGAAGTTGCATCTGTTTTTAACAGGTATTGGCTTTATACAAACCATATAATTTAATCCAGGTTCTGAGTCAGCCTGTAACCTAATTATCCAGCTATATTCTTTACTTTCTAATATATTATTTGTATTACCACCTCTTATCTGTTTTTGTACTGTACCTATCACCCTAAACATAAAAACATGATCATGACCCTTATCCCTTATATGCTTACTCAATGCAAACATTACCCTAATGGTAATGGGCATCAGCTGGGTATAACAGCCCTGTGCTTCTTATGTATAGTCAAACACTCTGCCTGTGCTGTGCTGATGAAGTCATAACAAGGCCGAAATATGCATATCCATAGCTAGTGGGGTTTGGCTTTATTGGCCTGAAATTGTCCATTGAAATGACTTAAAAAGAAATAAGTCATGGTCATTCAGAATCGCCATATAGCTGAACCACTTGATGTTCATAAGGGCCATTTGCATATATCCCATGTGCCTCTGATACAAGAGGTTTGAGAGGTCACTCAGTGAAAGTTCTAGGGAAAATAGCATACTTATTAAGTATATTTATGTTGGCAACAGTATTTGAAAAGGAATTATTGCAGATATTTCTCATTTATATAGGGTTCTAGATTAAACCCAGTAAAAAGAGGAGTTTTGTATGTAAATAAAGAAAAAACATGGCTTAGAGTTAATTAACCCAGTGGTATTTACTGCTTCATTAAATTTGTACAAAGTGTTAAAGTGAATAAATGAAAAAGATGAGAGATTATTGTACTGCTATCTTTACTGTAATCTGTTCCATGGAGCTTTTTTTCCCTGGTCCACCACTGAAAATGGGCTCTCTGGGCCCAGTGGACTTCCCCAATAATCAAACTGGAAATAAATAGATAAAATAAATAATAAATGAGCGATTAGTAGTAAAGTTGTTTAAATACAAGTATGACACATTTTTGGGCACGGTAAAAAGAGTAAAAGAGAAAAAGAATTTATAAATGAAGAAATACAATGTTACCAAGAAAAATATTTTTGTGGAAAATTGAAATTGATGACATAGAAAAATATAGAAAAGTATTGCATTACTATGTAAACCAATGGGAAAATCTAACAGATGAACAAAATTAAAGCTATGAAAATAAGAAGCAAATGGTGTAATCAGAAAGAATAATGTCAAGATTTTTGTGGAGACTGGTAACAGACAAATTGCAAGTAAAAGGAAATATGTCATATAAAAATAATAGTGATAGAATATGTTTACACTGTCAAGAAGAAGAAACAACAGAACATGCATTTCTGAAATGTAAAATAGTAAAAAAGTTACAGGGAAAGCTATGTAAATAATATTTTTGGAAGATATAAAAGAAGTGGATAAAATAAACATGGATATGATTAGATATGGCTATTATAAGAATAGAAGTAAAATATGTTAAAGGAATAAATAAAATGTTATTTTATGTAGAATGAAGAATAAATTCAATTATGTTTCATGGTAGATATATTTTAGCAACAATATTAAGTAAAATTAGATCGTGGTTATAGAAAAAGGAGTGGATGTCTAATAGGGATGAAAAGTTAGTGTGACTGTAAATTAAATTATGAACATGTAAAGAGATTTGTACATTTGTAAATATTATAAATATGTAAACATGGGACCTTGGTTTAATGTCTCATCTGATTTCATATTACTTTTCCAAAATATTTTGAGTAACATTGTCATTTACTATTCATTTGATGCTATGTAGTTTAAATTATTTATTTGGAAGCTGGTTTGTTACAATCAACATAATTATTGTATTTTCAAAGTTTTCTGCATTGTGGAGTTACTGAGGAAATCTTCAAACTCTGTAGGGGAAAGAACCTACACAGCAAGGTTCCAAAGTAACATTTTCAATACTATTGATATTAATTATTGCATGAATAATATCTAGCCCCGATCAAATATCATGACACTGACAGTTATCCCAACAGATCTGCAACAACTGTACATTAGTAAAAGATTTAATAAAGATCTGATTAAACAACTTTGGAAATTTAATAAATATCTTACTACTTTTGGAATGCAAGCACTATTTTATAAAAATTTCTTATTAACCTTAGCAGTCCTTGAATTCTTTTACATGCTGCTCAGCTTCTTCTTCTTTCGGCTTTTCCTGGTTAGGGGTCACCATAGCGGATCATCTGTCCGCTCATGATTGGCAGTGGAGTTTTACAGTGTCAAGTTGCCAGCTTGGCGCCCAACCTTCCACAGAAGGCATACACATGCACGCATTCATGCCTAGGGCCAATTTAGAGTATCCAATCAACCTACAGCATGTCTTTGGGATGTGGGATGAAACCAGAGCACCCGGAGGAAAGCAACACGTCCACAGGGAGGACATGCAGACTCTGCACAAAAGGCACCTCAGCCGAGGATTGAACCAGAGAACCTCTTGCTGTGAGGTGGCAACGCTAACCACTCCATCACCATGGCTGCCCTTTTACATGTAGGTCAGCAAATACTTGAAATAGAATTAATTCACAATTGATGTAGTAGTCTTATTTTATGACTGGAAAAGTTATTTTTATGGGACAATCCCTGAGCTTATCAACTTCCATTTGCAACAATGCCACATTGCAGCAGCACTATCTGGTTTGGACAGGACTGTTGATATGCCATATGAATTAGAGAAATCAGATAAGGCACAACAGCGTATGAGTGCTGGTGATCTGATCTAAGTCATTTATGTCCTTCATTAGTAAATGAATGACATACATGATACCCTTGTGTAACACAGAGCACAGAAAGATTCATAAGTTCATAGGTTCAAAGCTGTAAAGGTACTGCAGGGTTCCTCCAATTGTATACATTAAAACACTTTGTAGAACACTCAGTTTGACATGTGGTACCCTGGGCTCATTCACCCATTATCTAGTGACAGTATCCTGATATTAGTGATATTAACACTTGCACCACCAGCTTTATGAATGCACAGTCCATATATGGACTATTATCAATAAACAATCATGTATGGCGCCTGAAGAATAACTAACCATGGCAATGGCAGACTCAACCACCAATGATGATTGCTTTTGACTGATGCGTATGCCATGCAATGAATATTTAACCATATGCAGCTTTGTGGAGTGTGCTATCTATACATAGTAAGCGGGTGGGTATCTGCCAGTTATAAAAGATACCTTGTCTGGTCTACCATTTTACATAGCAACCATACCACATAACTTACACAAAATCTGCATTTATACAAAATAATCATGCCACTGGTTGATATTTAAATATAATTTTATTCTATCCAGGAGTAGCCACCAAACCACGATGCAGAAGCCAAAAAGATATTTTATTGAAGACAAAAGCTCAAATCAAATAAACTGTGAAGTGCTTTTCGTTTGATCTATGTCAAACTTCTTCAGACAAACAGCAGCAATGATGTCATTTCCTTATATAATTTCAAATTGTCAGCTGATGAACAATCTAATGATGTCATTTCCTTTTCACATATTGGTTATCAGCAATGCGCCATCTACTGGTTGGTTACCGAAATAACTGGATGTTTTTACAAAATTCATTAAAAAGAGCACAAAAATTCATTTAACAAAATTCTAATAATAATATTCTGAAAAATGTATGTAAAATATATTAAAAATCTAATTTTTTTAAAAATTTTATATAAGCATTAGTAAAAAATGTAATTACACACAACACTGTGCATCAAACATTGCAAACTTGTAAAGCATAATTCTGAATGTTAATATTAATATATTAATGTATTTTTCCCCTGTGCAACGCTTTAAGTTTTAATACTGGAGTGATAGATGTTCTCTCATTAAGACCTGGCCATGTATCAGATTGTGTCAATATTTGCCATCTTAATTCTTTCAATTCTAATAAAACTGGCCAAGCAGACCTATCACTAATAGTAACATGATCTATAATGGCAAAACCGAAAGAATGGGAAGGAAATTCTTTTATATGCTTGGCTAAAGCATTATATTTAATGCTTTTTTTGATGGCATAATCATGCTCATACAACCTACAAGTAAACATCCTCTCGGTTTTGCCTATATAAAATGCTGTGCATTGGTTGCACTGGGCAAGATACACAATCGCTTTACTTTTACAATTGTATGTGTGTCTAATTCTATATGTGATGTCTCTGATTTTAAAAATAGAACCTGTGTTAATTTTATGACACCATTTACAGGCACCACATTTCACCATACCTCTGTTTTTCTTATTACAATCATAACAACCATATTTCAATATTTCTTTAAAAGATTTCCCTTTCTTATATACCACGTTCACTGTGTTGGGCAACATGTTGCGACACAAGTTGTCTTCCATAACAATGCTCCAATTACGAATCAAAACATCTTTTATAAGACTGTAATCGTAAGTGAATGTGGTAATAAAAGATTTCATGAATATGTTGTTTTGTTGAAAAGTTGTTCTAGTAATAATAGTATGCTCATCATGTGAATCTACCAGGTTGACCATGGGCTTGTTCAATATGGGTTTATAAAATCCAATTTGACGTTTAGTAACAATTTCCTGAGTCACTACATCAAGTAAATCATTTGGGTATCCCCTGCTCAAAAACATACATCGCAGATTGTCACATTCAACTAGAAATTCCGTGAATGTAGTTATCATGCGAGCTTCTCTTAAAAGTTGACCTTTTACCATTGCTTTCCTTTGTTGAAAAGGGTGACAACTTGTGTAATGCAGAAAAGAGTTACTGTAAGCTTTTTTCCTATAAATGGTTGCCATGTAACATTTATCAAACTCATTTTTGACCAGATGGACATCCAAATAATTCAAAAAATCAAATGTTACTTCATAAGTAAATTTAAAAAATGTAGTAGTACTATTAATGTGTGCCAAGAATTCATTCAAAGAATCTAAACTACCTTTCCAAAAGATAAAAATGTTGTCTTGGAACCTCTGATAAAATCTGATGAACTTGTTGTAGATACTAGAAAAGACATATGTCTTCTCCCAAAAGATCATCACAATGTTGGCATAAGCACCCCCACAAGGGGAGCCCATGGCAATACCACTTTTTTGGAGATAATAATGGCCATCATGGGTAAAGAAATTGTGGCTCAAAACAAGTTCAAGTAATTCCATAATTAAATTAGTTAATGTATTGTCAATTTTTTGTTCAAGTAAAATTTCACTTACCCATTCAAGACCAATATCTTGGGGAATAACTGTGTATAAATCTTTTACGTCAACTGTGACCAAAATGTCACTAGTGCAATATTCTACTTCATTTACTTTTTCTAAAAAAGACCATGAGTCTTTACAAATATGTGCAAATTTCTGGATGATTTTATTAAGTTCATAATCAACAAATTGCGCACTAGCTGACGTAATTGACTGATGTCCATCAATAAGAGGTCTCATTGGAGGATCCAGGTTGTTTTTATGTATCTTTGGTATTCCAAAGAAAACTGGAATTCTTGGTGTAATGACACGTAAATAATTATATTGCTCTATGGTAATTCTCCTCTCTAAAAAAATGTCGTTTAACTGTGAATATAGCCTATTGTAAGCCTGGTTTAATTAATTCAAAGAAACCTTAACATATGTTTCTGTATTTAAAATATTACATAATTTTTCATTATATGAATGTTAATTCATTATAACAGCCCCCCCACCTTTGTCCGGTTTCATAACTCTTACTTTGTGTGTTTTCAAATTATGTAGTGCAGAAAGTTCGATTTCAGATAAATTAGATTCAACATCAATGTGAGAAACCATGTTCTTATAATTAAGTAATTCATGTTGACAAACCTTCTCAAACAAAACTAAGTTGGGGTGCAAAGGTGGGTTGAAAGTACTACTTATATGAAACTTAGAAACATTATTGTGTAAATTATCTTGGTATAATAAACTAAAGTTTAATTTACGTAAAAATAATTTTAAATCAATAATAAAATCAGTAAAATTAAATTTAGCTGTTGGCACAAAAGAAATACATTTTGACAAAAAATTAGCTACATTCACATCAATCTCACAATCTGAAAAATTGTATACAGCAAAATCACCAGATGTATTAAAACAAATGTGGTTTGAATGGTTTGAACATGCATCCATATCATCATTTTCACAATTAAAATCATCACATACATGATTGTCCACACCAGACACTATAGGACTTAAGTCCTCCATTCTTTGCTCTTTGGTCTGGCTCCCATATACCCTGCTGCATCAGCGTAAGAACTGACTGACTTGTTCTTTAGTCTTTCGGACCTTCTAATTTCAGGAAAATCATGTTGTGGTAAGGACGTCATGTGTCCATCAGAACCAAAATCATCATTATTGTTAAGTGCGCGTTGTCCATTATGGCTAGGTGTGCGTCTATTTTGAGGCACGGAAGGTTTAGGGTAAGCTACCCCATTAGCATATTGTTTAAGGTCTCTTTGTTATTTTTCTATTTTAGTTTGCTTCAACCTAGCCATATATTGGTCTATGGAATTATAAATTTGTGTCATTTCATATTTTACATTTTCAAAATGCTTATCTTGTCTTATATTATTGTCTAAAATGTCCATGTCTTTAACCAAAGTATCAATTTCAAGCTCATTGTATTTTATCATTATGAGCAAAAGTTCCTTACCGCTTTTGTCGAATAATTGCAATAATTCTGTATGCATAGAAGAATTATTGACTACCCCCATAGGATATCTCCAAAATCAAAGTCCCTTTGGAATGATGTTATTTTTCAAGCACTCTTTCAAATACAAATTTTCGAGCTGAAGTTTGCAACATCTAGCAAGCTTTAAATCGTATGTGTTTAACAAAGATTCAGATGTAGTATCTTTGGACGTGGGAGTTCCATTGAATGCAAATGAAGATTTTAGCCACTCGTGTAAAAATAGGTAAACTTTGATTTTTCCGCTTTCCATTAGGGTCGCTTTGAACAGACCCACGCGGGAGTTCTTGATGTTCAAGCTGAACACCTGAATGTGAAGCTACTTCAGGTGTACTGCCTCATTTGTTCTCTTTCAAACAAACTGGTGTATTATGGAAATCACCGCTGCTGCCAACAAGGTCTACTGGTGCACCCTCTTGAACAAGACGAGGGGAAACAATGGTATGAACTTTGTTTTGCAAATTGTCCACTCGATGTGTTAACTGTAGAATTAAAGCAGTTAAGTTATTAATAGACTGCTCGAGGCCATCCTGCAAACCCGTGGGCTGTACGGCTCCCTCGTGCTGAGATGCAACAGACATTGAAAAATAAACAATAACAAACTGAAGAAAATATCCAGGAGTAGCCACCAAACCACGATGCAGAAGCCAAAAAGATATTTTATTGAAGACAAAAGCTCAAATCAAATAAACTGTGAAGCGCTTTTCATTTGATCTATGTCAAACTTCTTCAGACAAACAGCAGCAATGATGTCATTTCCTTATATAATTTCAAATTGTCAGCTGATGAACAATCTAATGATGTCATTTCCTTTTCACATATTGGTTATCAGTAATGCGCCATCTACTGGTTGGTTACCAAAATAACTGGATGTTTTTACAAAATTCATTAAAAAGAGCACAAAAATTCATTTAACAAAATTCTAATAATAATATTCTGAAAAATGTATGTAAAATATATTAAAAATCTAATTTTTTTTAAAATTTTATATAAGCATTAGTAAAAATCTAATTACACACAACACTGTGCATCAAACAGCAGGGGGGGGATATTGTATCATATACCCAATAAACCTGTGTTGCATACTCTGCTGCATTTGGACTACCAAATAATTCTTAAATGCCACAGCACTGGTAAGTGTTGCCAGTTGTACAGCATATAATAGTGGTGATGTATCTATTTATCTGACATATAATAGTAGTGGTAATTCAAGTTATGTGGAGTGTTCTAAGGGTAGTGTATGAAGCTGTGTGACATATTCTAGTGGTGGTAGTGTGTCAGTGTGATACAAACTAGTGCTAGAGTATCAGTCTATGTGGCATGAACTAGTGGTCATATTCCTGGCTATGCAGCATGCACTAATGGTGAGATACTTAGTTGTGCAGCTTGTACTAGTCATGGTTGTGTATATAGTTGTGTGCCATGCACTTGTAGTGGTGTGTCTACTTATGCAACATATACTAGTGGTGTCAAGCCTTTGTATTTTCTGGTTTATAAGTCTGTTGTGAGGAATGGTCAGCAGCATCCACCAATTTCATGAAGTTTCCAGCTTATATGCCCCAATGCATTGGAATGTCATGTAGTATAGTACATGCCGAGCATATCCATACAACATTCAACACTGAGTACTGCTGATATTACACATCCCAAAACATCCAGACTTATGAAATAAATTGTCAGCATGCAAAACACTTGTACACTGCAGCAAGCATTTGCCTCTGCAACAATATATAACTGTTCTCCGAAAATGGCTGAGGATGTTGACTAAGCATCATCATACAGTATTGCAACATGTAAGTGGCAAAATAAATGGAATACACAGGAATTATTATTTAGTCATTATGTGGTTTCTGATGCATCCAAATCTGCAATGTAGATTTTCTTTAGCATCACTAGTGCAGTGTACAGCAAAAATGCTTACAGACAAACCAAGAACTAAATGTCCCTGGCTTTAAGTCTAACTTTAACTGCTTATCAGTCTTATGTTGGCATCATGGAGACTTCAATAGTGCTAGATACAGGCATTGAGGATAATCCCATATGTTTTAAATACAACTTCACAATTTATACAATAAAACTCCTTCACATTCACATATGCCACCCATTATAGTAGGTACAGTTGGCAGAAATAACTGTCTGTGGTATTCTGGCACTGTAATTTGTTGTTCCTGAGAGGGATACCAAGGAATTTCTATTATCCTAATATGCCACAGCATAATGATGGTAAATGCAACTAATATCCCCAGTGCAGATATTGAGATGAGTCCCACGTATCAGATATAGATTGTTGGATCGGGCCCCAATCCTGGTGACAAGCAAAATGAGCCAGCAGGTATTTATTAATGTGATAGATTAAGTGAACGTTAGACCCAAGAAGGTTTTCAAATCATTTACCACCCACACATAATCTTTTTGACTATATGCTTGTTTCCAATTGTATCCAGCCTCCTGATAGTTTAAAATGTATACTTATCTATATGATAAATTATATAGCAAATAATTTATTGTTTAATAAGACAACATTTGGGTATGTTTTAAATTTGTTTAATAAAGTGGCGCTGGATTATATTTTAAATTTGTTGTCATGAACATATTTCTAACAAAAAAAAACAAAATTAGCTTAGCAATAATAACATTTCAAATATAAAAAACTACATTAACAACTGTCACTATGGTGCAATATCCATGTTCATCAATAGTAACCACTTTGACTGTTAGCAGCTCACATATCTGATTGTGAAAAAAATGGCCATAGTAAGTTATTGTAATTTTTTTAACACAAATGCAAAGCCAGTCTATTAACTGTTTAACTTACTGATGGTAGCATGATTAGCTTAAAGCTACTGTATCTAGCAATCAGAACTGCATCATTGTGTTAATCTCAATTGTCTGACTGTGGAAGTAATAATAATAGTAATGTCCACACTAACATATTTAAAGTAAGTTTGACAAAAGTACAAAGCAGCCACAAGGTATCATTCTATCTAAATGATTAAAACTGAACTTTAGTTCTGCAAAGCCACTTTAATGAATTTCTAAAATGATTAGATTATGAAAGGAAGAATTAATTCATTCACAGATATCTCAAATCCCCACCCAGCCATTATACTCACTTTAACTAAGTACACATAAGGTGTTTGTGATATAATAATGGCCACAGTAATGTATTTAAAGTTTGTTTTACACACCCACACAGACACATGTACACCCACACACATATGCGCACAGACACACACACACACACACACACACACACACACACACACACACACACACACACACACACACACACACACACACACTCACTCACAATAAAGTATTCTAACTTACCTCACACAAATGTGCACTAATGCCACAAAGCAAGAATAAAAATTGCTTTAAATGAGAATACAGCAAGATGGTAGTTTAGTTTCATCCACAGATACCCATCCAACAAACAACTTTGCTAATGGAGTACAACTTACCCATCTGATTGTGGTACGAGAATGGCCACAGTTATATATTTTCAAGTTTGCTTCATATGAACACTTTGCCTGACTGCAATAAAAATAAAATAATGACACCACAATGTATTTAGTTCCCACAGCAAAGTACTTTCATCCTGCATTTGTCCACTGCAAATATTTGTTTGCTTGCCAGAAAAACTTAACTCACAGGTTTCTCACCAGGCAATTCCAACAGCAAAATATTCTGTACTGCAACCGTATAGTATGATTAAAAGACTTGCCTCATGGTAACATAGCTGCAGCCTTTTTGACCACTTTGCCAATGATGTTATAATTTAACATTTGTGGGCAGTTTCTTCCATTATAGCAAAGTTCAGAAAGCCATGAACTGATTGATTGACTACACTATCCTCCCCATAGGGCATTGAAGCAGCAGCTGCTTTAAGCAGGACCTCTGGAAGCTGTTTGTCTATTTTATTTATTTATTTATGTATTTAGTTATTTCTGTAAGTGATAGAATAATGCATTTTACTTAAAAATAAATTAAAGTATAATTAATTCATAAATGGCCTGTTTAGTGACCCTGCTCAAAACAGCTGCAGCTTTGTCATCCTGCTCATGTAGTGGACATAGGCCACCCTGGAACTATGGACCCCAGGTGACTTTCTGAGTAACTTGCAATATAATCCACCACAATCTACTATACCAATATCTATCCTGCACCAGTTAAAAAAGTCTATATATGTCACCGTATTGAAGTTCTGTACAGCACAAAACTGAAGTGTCAATGCAGCATTGTTAGTAATGCCGCAGTATGTGTATCATCATATATTTCTTCTGTAAACCACAGCCAGCCTATACAGCACTTGTACTTCTCCTTTAATTTTTATTTCCACATTGTATTGTGCACATTGATTTTTTGGAGCACATCATCTTTCATGACAGTGAACATATAAGCATTATATAGTTTAAGAGTCGTATACAACTTGGTGGTTTAATTTGCATTGCTCTGTTCCTCATTACCATACCACAGTGTGCTAATAAGTTACTTTAAATACGTGTATATAAAACAACATTCTTTTATGAACTGCAGCACTTTGTACGGTAATGTAACCAGTCTCTGCTACACTACTCCGAATTTTAATCATTTGCACAATTCTGTTTAATCTTTATGAATCCTACCTGTTATCATCTATTGAAAATTGGGCCTCTACACTCATGCCCATATAGTTTTACCCATCCAAAAATAAAATGTCCTTGCACAAAAATAAATTAATTAAATGGCATCACTTGACAATTACATCTCTTGATTAAAAACATAAGTTAATTACCCCAAACATATTACATGTTGTGCAGAGTATGTATTAAAACTGTTTTAGTATAATATAGTAAATCAAATGGTACCTTAACATATATGATTATGATTCTGGTATGGAATGCACTGTTAGGCAGAACCATGTCATTATGAGGTTATCACTGTCTTCTAGTCTACAGTAAACTCTCAGTTAACTGGAACCCATGAGGATTGGCAGATGGAGGATAAGTGTAGTTTCTGGTTGCTTGAGAGTTACTATTAAAAACAGACCTGACAAATATTGTACTCTATACTACACCATAATATAAATACTGCATTGATTTGATTTTAAGATTGAAATGTTTGTTTGTGTCTTTCGGCTTTTCCCAGTTAGGAGTCGCCACAGCGGAACTCCAGTCTGCTAATGATTGGTACTTGATTTTTACATGCCGAGTTACCAGCCTTGATGCACAACCTTCTCCATGCAGAAGGCACTCTAGCTGAGAATCGAACCAGACAGTGTCTTAATGTGTGGCGACAACGTTAATATTGAAATACATTAATTAAAAGCCTGGCTGGAATAATAATATTTTAAAAACTTATATTTCCACTAGAAAGAGCGGCACATGGAATGGTTTTCAGTGACACACTGAGTGGACTGGAATTGAATGATTTGAATGGGGGGGGGTAGAGTGTGAATACATGTATGAAAGCAGAAGCAACTTTTTGAGAGAGATAGGAGGGATGTATGAAAGCTGGAGAGTGTGTGTGAGAGATTGGAGTGCGAAAGAGTGAGTGAATGCATGGAAGAAAGCTGAAAAGACTGTGTGTGTGTGTGTGTGTGTGTGTGTGTGTGTGTGTGTGTGTGTGTGTGTGTGTGTGTGTGTGTGTGTTTGAGAGAGAGAGAGAGAGAGAGAGAGAGAGAGATTGGAAGGAGAATGCAATCTGATGCAAACTGACTGAGTGAGTATGGAGCAAGTGTTGGCATTTTAGTGATTTGACTTGTTTGGTTCGACTTGTTCTCAGGTCGGGGAGAGAGGGAATTTATTTGTATCTTCCTTTTTAAAACTCTACAACTCTAAAAACATAAAGTGTGCTTCTGCAGGGAGAAAACAAAGTGCAACACATGAAAAACTGAATTGTTCATACTGTACTGTATTTCTTCATTTTTTTTCTGGTTGTTTGAGAGTTCTGGTTAACTGAGAGTTTACTATATATGCTTAGCAAAAGGCCAGCAACAGTGTAATTGATTATAAAGATTATAGTTGTTCACCAGAGGAGCCTGGCACACAGCTGCCTCCGGAAAACATAATTTCCACATTCTTAAACTTTTGAGGGTCACATTTCTGTTAGGAAGCAATCACTTAAAGTACTTAACTCTGCCCATGTTCATTTTCAAAGACCTGCACTTTGATGAAGCACATCATAACTTTCAAATCCTTAGTTTGTATTTTTTTTCAGTTAGATATAACTGGTATGCTTTGATTACTTTATAATATAAACTAAGTCATACATTCCAAAACAATTTATGTTTTGAATACCACACCACATCAAAATGTTATGCAGCACCTCAGTCTCAAACAATGCCTACGTAGTACCTCATATAACATAGGATAATGAAGTATTGTGGGGTCCAATATGAGACTGAGAAAAACTTTCAACTATTGTTATGCCACCACACTTTGAAAATGTTCAATGCCATTCAGCACCAATATAAAACATCAGTGTAACTGCACTGCCCATTCTAATAAAAAGACCTATGTGGCATTGGAAGATTCCATCTATATGCTTACATTAATATTGCAGGCATTGCATAAAGAAAAAGCCAAATGCCTACAATACTAATTATGGCATATATATTGAGTTATGCTGCTACTGCTGAAAAGTTGTTTTGGAGCTGGGGAATACCCCAAACATGCACAGTAAATAGTTATGTGGTTCATCAACTTCAGACACTTGAAAAATCAGAAAATGTATTTTTTGTGTAACACTCATGCAGTGTACAACTCCAACATGTTAACATTGTAATGGCAACCCTAATATTGTACACAAGTCAGAGTTTTCTGTATCTTGCTTGCAGTATGTGAATGATATACAGGTGAAGTTATGAGGATGTCTGGACTCAGGTGTGCCCTGCATTTATGCAGTGGGCTCAACAGTCATTGGACCACACCAGCAGTAAGTGATGAAGTTCATTTATACTGTTTCTGAGTCTCATTGCACAGTCTTGGTTGGTCCTGTTACAGTGAGCATCCCAAATGCTTGCTGCACTGGCATATCATCTGGTACGGTATGGAGTACTCCACCCCCAGTGTGATGTCATAACAGGGAAAGAGCTGAGAATTAGTGCTGAGATAGCAGGACAAAAGATGTCTTCCACAATGCTGCTCTGATCTTTTTAGAATCCAGACAGTAATCTAAAATTACTTTTATTTAGGGTATGTGCAATAATTAAAATAATCAGCAGTAGAAATAAATATTTAGTGAAATACTTCATACTGTTAATTTCATAATGTCCATTTTTCTGTTAATTGAAATAAACAGCCAAATGACTTCCTGTATCCCTCAAAATGTTATTGATTAAAAAAAAAAACATTAAGGGAATATAGAAAATGCAGCAATGTCAGACCAGAGCTGTAAAATAATTATGTGTCTGCAGTAAAGTTTACAAAAGCGTTTGCAAATTTTGGGATTTTTTTTCTTGAGAAACAACCCATTCACTTGGCTTGCCTTGCTTTTCTGTTGCTAATGAAATATAAAATAGCAATCATTTGCCTTCTAACTAAAATAAGAATGCAAATTACTATCCACCACACTCAATAAATATTCTGTCATATTCCATAAAGCCTACTAGGTCCGTTTAAACCATGTGCATGGCACAGCACGCGCACAACAGGGCACCGTTTTAGATTCAGTAAGTGGCTCTACACAGTGTGTAGAGCCACACATACAAGGTAAACATCTTAGCATGCTAATTACAGCATAAGCAGCTGAATTGCATGCTAATCAACCAATCCAAGATGGAGGAGCTATTCAACAAGCTGTAAAGCCACCATGCACACTCAGTGCTGATTTTCCCTGTGAATTCCAAAACCTATTGGAATACAGCCACAGAAAGGAGTATACACAGAAACAATATTAAGGGCTGCTGTTGCTTTAATTTATGTGTATGTGCAACAAGCTGAAGTTTATGCCACTACTGCTGCTAATAGACCGAGGCCAAGAAGGAGAAGAGTTTTCAGACCCTGTTTAACTTATCACAATCTACATGGAATTGTAAATTGTAGAATGTTACAGCATGGATAGAGACACACTACAGGAACTGTGCAAACTCTGTCGTCCTCAACTCAGTGCCAGGGCACACCTAGGGGAACCCATACCAGTGGAGACAAAAGTATGTGTAACTCTTAGAATTTTAGCTACAGGTACCATTCAGAGACCAACAGGGGATATGCTGGGATTGTCACAGACACCAGCATCCAGGATCCTCCTTAATGCTATGCTCCAACATGCCAGTGACCACATATATTTCCATGTACTCCTGAGGACAGAGCTAGAAATATACTGGAGTTATACCCTTTAACACACTACCCTGAAGTACTGGGTGCCATAGATTGCACACATATAGAAATTAAGGCACCACTGGGAAACAGGAAAGGCTCTACATAAATAGAAAGGGATTATATTCTATTAACTGCCAAGTTGTGTGCAATGCTAAGAGAGTCATCTTGAATGTGTATGCAGGCAACCCAGGCAGTTACCAGCACTCACATATCTGGCACACCTCCCAATTGCATCAGGTCTTCACTAGAGGGGCTATCCCTCAAGGTCATTTACTGAAGGATGCAGGTTATGCACTGGATCCATGGCTGATGACACCCATCAGAGATGCACACACTTGAGGAAGAATGCCATGAGGCACACACTCAAACCAGAAATAACACACAGCATGTGTTTGGATTGCTGAAGTTGTGGTTCCAATGCCTAGATACACCAGGGGGAGCTCTGCAGTACAATCCACATACATGTACTGAAATATTCACTGCATGTGCCATGCTGTACAACATCATCCTTAGAAAACAGTTTCAGCAGGATCAACAAGGGGAAGGGGTACACATCACACCGCCAATGGTAAGGTCACCAGAGCCACACCCAGGTGAGGAATCAGAGGGGTAACTAGCAGCTGCTGTGGGTATAGGCAGATGTAGGCATGCTTACTATACCCTTCCATTGGCTAAGAAGAAATCCATAGCACACTCACGTGTCACCTAAGGAGCTAAAACCTTTTCCTATGCACATACATATAGTAACATTGATGCCAGGCAACACTCACAACTTTACCGACCCATATAATAGCTGTGTACTGCTAGCCTCAGAGAGTCAGCCCTGAGCTAAAACTGTTGCAACTGCTGAATTTACAAGGTAAACGTTGAACTTGGAGTGTATTGTGTAATAATACCAATGAACGGCATTTCCTTGCATGTTGTTACTTGGTAGTGTAAGCAAGTAAAAGGTGGGTGATTTGTACAGAAATTACTTTCACATGTGATAGCAGAGACTTATACGACATGTATATATATATATATATATATATATATATATATATATATATATATATTGTCAAGTAGTACTGATGGCCACTGAATTTTCTTAGTTTAGCACCATACATTTGTAATGGAGAATCATTAAAGAGAGAAGTTAGAAAGCAATGAAACACATTTCAGTTTCAGACTTCACAACCCTCACAAGAATGAGACAGATTTCACTTTCAGACCTCACAACCCTCACAAGATCATTAACAATGCTAATGCAAAAAATGTCTGATGCTATCAACTATCCAACTTTCTAAGACCAATATAAGTCAAAGGTACAATTACCAATTTAACATTACAAATGCAGATATCGGTTCATAGGTTCATAGTTTGGTACTAGGCTATCGGCTCTAGGGCCTATACAAGCCTAGCCATAACAATTCCCTGGCTATTTCTTCCCACAGTATTTACTTCCCTGGACCCATGTCTTGCAGGGTGACTGATGTGATCGCTGGGGTGAATTTCCTACCTCCCATCCAATCATCAAGGTTCCTTTTGAAGAGGCCAAAGAGGCACTCTGTTTGACATGTATGGGCAGTCTATTCCAGAGTCTGTGGAGTCTCTGGGTTAGGAACCTATCCCTCCAGCATGTTTTGTTCATTGTGATGACAAGGTTTAGATCCCTGGAGCGTGTGTCTCTAAGGGATTTGGATTTCTTTAAGTGTAGCATGTCCAACAGCTCTGGGTTTGACATGGCTTTGTATATTAAGTAGAGATCGCCTCTGAGTGGACCATATGTGACAGAGTATAAGTGGAGTTTTTTAAGAATGTCAGCATAGGGCATCTTCTTTAGGCCTGTGATTCTTTTAGTGAGGTATTTCTGCGGCCTTTCCATTTGTTGCAGATGTCTTGAGAGGTACATACCAAATGAGGCGCTGTATTCTATAACGAGTCTAATGAGGAATGAGTACAGTGGGACAATACTAAACACTACGTCAGCTATCCACCCTATGTATCTTAAGCAAATGTAATGTATCCCTGAATCCAAAAGATAGAAAACAGGGATATGGCACAGTTATCATCACGTGCACAGGGTGTTGTGTGGATGGGAGATGGAAAGCATAGGTTAACACAATAGGTCAATGAGTGCATGTGAGTAAGAAATAAAAGAAGGCAGACATTTGGAAAAAGTAACAAATGTCCAGTGAGATAAAATGAGCTTTAGGCATCACAGCTGAACCATGTAACTGCTGTGTTTGTGTATGTATGGGTCCTCCAGGTGAAACTGGTGCGTGAGTATCCGCACAAACACAGCCAAGCTCTGTGCTATCTCTATATCTTGGTATGTCAGAGAGGTGTGAGCTTTGCTTGGTAGAGCTGGCAGTTCATCATTGTCATACCAAACCATGAGACCTGTCTCTGCCAGGAGTTGCACTGGCATGTCCATACCCACAGCCAGATGCACTGCTGCTACCTGATTGTGACTGATGTCTGCTGTATAAGTTCCCCTCACAAGGACGCTCAGGACCATTACACAATTGCCTGCCATGTCTGGATGTGGACAGCTCAACCACTGATGGATCAGTGGAAGTACTGCCACTATAGGACTGTGATTGAGCACAGCCATTTCAGCTAAACAACAGATGATGTGGCTACCTACATCCACAAGAATGCCATTCCCCTCCCACCAGATGTTTCATCACAGACATCACCATTCTAATGTGTTATTCATCTGATCCATTGAATCAAGAACACAGTGGAGGCAATCATGCATGTCAGCCTGTGCCAAATCTACATCCCTAAGCATTTCTCTGTAGGACCTTTGGTAACATGCCTGAGCCTCCAGGATGGCCCTAAACATATGTTGAGTGGCACAGGAAGAGACATCTGAATCAGGTGGAGGATGGACAGTAGGCCTCTTCCAAGCACTTCAACAATCCTCCTGCATAGCACCTCACCCACACTCTGGCTGTGGCCAGAGTCAACAGGCAGTAAAACTGCAGTAACCACACTTTCTGGATCAAGAATCTCATCCTCCACTTGCCCAATATCTGAGGGTTCACTGGAATGGCTAGGCATAGGCCTTCTGGCTGTGTCCAATTGAATTACAAGGGATGACTAAAGGTCACTGTCAGTGTCAGACTCAACCTCTGCAAACCCTGACTGTGCCTCTGTTTGGCCACCATCATCATCAGAGTCTGCTGATACTCTGACTTCAGGTGGTAGAAGTCCCACACTTCCAGTGTCAGACTCACCTGTGACAATAAGAAACAAACAGGAAAAAAATAATACCTACATGAATATAGTCTAATATATGCTAACAAACTAATAGTGGTGCCACTATTACAGCCACCAACATCACAAATTAAATATTTCTTTGACTCATCAGTGCTGACATTAACATGTTTGGCTTACCATGTGCAGATGATTGTAGGCTCCCTATGCTGGATGGTCCTGGAAAAAGTTAAGTAAAAGGTAAGAACAACATCATCACAATTAACAGTAATGCAGATAGTAAGATGTTTTTCCTTTATATGTCCATTAATAATACTTTTAACAAGAAGAGAAGTCTGACCTAAGCCATTGTGTAATCGATTAGAATGTGTTGTTGACTGTAGCAATCTACATTCTCCCCTCAACCAATTTCTTGTTAAACAGAACTAATGTGTTGATGTATATTTTACTTTACAAAAGTATTTAACAAGTGAGATGCATAAGACTACCTGGCAGCTCCTCCTGGGACATACTTGCTGTCCCTGAATCAGTAGCACCAATGTCAAGGACAAGCTGTTCTGCACTTTCCTGGGAGCAGTTTGGATCCCTGGCAGTGGACAGAAACTCTTCATTTGCTGTTAGTGGTGGCTCTGTAGCAGCCCCATTAGTACCCATCTGAATACAGACCATTGTAGCTGCTGTCTTCCGTGCAGATGGGATCATGTCAGTGACCCTATGGCACACCTGATTATATTTCCTGATGTGTCTGTCTACTGAATTCACATCAGCAGCTATATGTTGCCAAATTTCTATTCTGCCTGACATATCTCCATGTCCCTTCTTAAACAGAAAGGTACCATGTCACCAAAAGCTTCTACAATGACCTGATTCTCAGGGTCACTAAAGGGAGTGTTTCTGGTATTGAAATGCCTGGATGCCATAGTCCTAGGTGTCTTAAAACACAACAGCAGGATAATACACATACATATCATATAACTAAACCGATTTCTGTTCCCAGATAAAACAGAAAAGGTGGAAATTTGCTATTACCCATGGTAGAAACATAAAACAGTCTAAATATTTGAAATATGAACCACAGGAATTGTGTAGTTCTAATGCATTATATTCACATATAAAGCAATGCTGGATGCAAAACAAAGAAGGGTAACAATAGCAACATATACTTAGTTGTGACAAAACAGAAATGCAGCTTTGCTCCCCCCACCCCCAAAAGAGCAGTCAAATGGCACATTTTGCTAATAAACCATCAGTGAAATGCTAAAAGTGCTGTCAAATGAACTGTCCCTGAAACATTTGTAGAGATTTAACACAGACCATTCCATTTTAAGTTATTGCTAATAAAGCATACCTGTGAAATTCCCTGATAAACATGTCCATGCCATCAGTACACTTCTAAGTAATACATGTAGATAACAGTAGCATTTGCTAATTAAAATATATATAAATGTAGAACATATTTTATTAATGGCATTTCAGCATCTGCAGTATATAGCTGAAAAATGCAGGCATACATTCTCAAGTTCAGTAGTCTTCTGTGCATATATAGCCCAAAGTAATAGACTCGTCTGTATTCTCCATATAATCAAGTTTCCTCACCTTCAGTTTCCCTAGTCATGGTTGTTTTTATGGTATAGATCCAGTGCTGTGAACACGGTGAAGGTGTATATTAGGTGTGAACTCAGAATTGCTGAATCCCAAATACTTGGCTCCGTGCAGCTGATGTAAACATAGTGCAGGGACTCCCTCAGTGTTTCTTGCTAATGTATTGCAATTGTGAATGATTGCTGGTAGGGAGAAGGAAAACACAACAGCAAAGCAGACTACTCTACCTCCAGTGGGTGTGACAGGTTAGACTTACAAAGTATATAGAAGTAATTTTATCAAGGTTAGAAATGTAAGTAAGCAGCACACAATTCAAAGGTTCTTTTATTAATATCAACTTCCCCTTCATTTGTTGACCACTGTATATTATTGCCATTTAATATCCTCACACATTTTAAGGACAATGATATAGAATGCCTTACAGACTGTACATTTCAAATTACTGGTCAACACACACACACCCACCCACACACACACACACACACACACACACACACACACACACACACACACACACACTTAAGACAGAGCTGCATTTTTTCAAGCAATAGTCATAAATGGTTGTGTGATCATTCAGTGCACTACATCTGAAATTAATATATGTGCAAATAACTATTATGTGATTTCTTAATACTGTGAATGATGTTGTAGTTGGTTGTATGAAGAATTATTTCAGTTCTCTGCTGTCAAAGCTGTTTGTGTACCAAATATAATGCACCCTTCCTGTGTTCTGAAGGTTCATTGGAATGAGAGATCAAATCCAGATCTATGTAGAAATATTTCACATATACTAACAGACATTTTATAGTGTTTCTTTCATAGATTGCTTTTCTTCATTTAAATTACTCTTCCTTTATCATTGTTTTCTTTTTTTTGGCCAATGTTTTTGAGGTACATGGGTTTGTGCAAACAAGGGAAACAGAGAAAATGAATGCCAGTTTTGGCTTTGCTCATCTCATTTGTGCAACACTTGGCAGTGTACAAACCAAGACTAGGGGCCCACACAGGAAGCAGACAGAACACCTGAAGACAGGGCATCTTAACATCATGCAACCACAGTTGGCATCATTGCTCAGATTTTCCCGCTACCAGTAAACTTGATAATGGGAATTTGTGGGAAAACATTAGTTGACATTGCCCTACTTTGGTTATTATACATGTCTGGAGTTAGATGTGAAGAAGCCCAGTTTAGGACACAGAGGTAGGGTGTCCAGGAGTCCAGAATATTTACTGGACTCCTGATAAAGTGCGACACCCAAAGGCTGTTGCAGGGGGACTATTTTGGCTCCCAGTAGAAGTATGAGGCTTGAAGCAGTTTGGATCAGGCTGTATCTAGTGCTACTGACATCCCACACACTGTAGAACAGTGTAGGCATAATTTTATTGACCACAGAGGCACAAAAGGGATAAAGCCAACCAGTGCTTGAATGAATTTCAAACTACTGACATCCCACAGCTGTGTAAGTATTATAACAGATTATTTGGAATACATAGAAAGCTAAATACAGGCAAGACTGGTATGCATTATGGTCTCCTGTTCTTTCTTGTTCTTTCCACAGCTAATGTTGAATGAGAGTTCAATAGAGTTCAACCTGATCAAATGGAAAAACTCAGGAGCAAGTGGTATGTATGCAGCACAGGGCAAGTACCTAACTGCAGAAGCAAGTATGCATGCATCATTCTGTAGCATAAACCACCTTTAGGAGTCACGTATAAGACTGAAGTCAGAGGTTGTGGGTTCAAGAGTAACAACTATACAATACTGCATTTCTTTAATAATATTACACTAACTTAAACTCTATATGAGTGGCATAAATGCCCAGCTGTTAATTGCAATCTGTACAATGCGACCAAGCATATGTGCAATATATACACATTTCAAGAATTATTTTCAGCAATCTGTAGTTATAGTGTGTAGCTGTTAGGACATATACTTAAATGTAATACTTCAGATAAAACAGTTGTATAATTATATTAATGCATTGTATGTCACATATGATGGTACTAATTTATCTTTTTTCTCTCACCCCACCCCTTATTTCTCTTTCTTTTTTGTTTTCCATTATGTGTTGTCAAAATTTATCTATGTCATCCATATGTACCAAATCACTAAATTCTTCATAGCACAGTGAGGTAAGCAGCTCCAGTGTATCAGCCTGCCCCTAATCCACCAAGTCCAGCACCAATGCCCAGTACATCTGGGACTTAACCTGGCAGCACTGCTTTTGTTGCTCCTGCACTATCTGCACCTTCAGGTTGTACTGCCCTGGCAGCTGGTGGTGTGGTACCCTCTGGGAGCAGTGATGGAGATGGGGATTTAATCACCCACCAAGAGATGTCAGGGTTGGTGCATAGGGTTGTGCACTACACCATTGTTTCATACCTACACTGGATAGAGAGGCTGTTCTCCTTCATGGTATATAGGAAGAAGAGACATCAAGCACTCCAGCCACCAGTGGAGTAAGGGGATAGTGATGACAGTCCAGTGAGTGATGACTAGATTATCACTGTCTCCATGTCTGATGGGCATGAACCCGTGTTGTCCCCAACCTCACCTCAAACATGGTGTCTCCAACCTTCTGTGTCCCTTACTGTCCCTGTATCTTGTCTTGGTTTCTTGTTTGTTTGCATTTGCTTCCTCCTGTACCCAACTTACCTGACCAAGAAATACCTCCATCTCTTGCATAGCATTCCTCTCTTACTGAATCAAAAAGAAAAAAACTAACTGGGCACCTGTACCACAAAAAATGTGCCATACATAGCACTCCATTTCACACGTGTCTTTTTGACACACTTGATTTACCCCAACTGGCTATACAACATCATTACATTGTTGTTACCCCTCTTTCTGGAGGTGACAGCCCAAATTCCAAATTCAGCTAATATTCTATGCATATTTTCAGTTTTCCACTGTTGAAGAAATGTATAGCTATGGTTCTTTCCTACCTCTCTCCTGCACATTCTTGTATTGCTTTCCTTATATTCTTCCCCCTGCTTGTTCCCTATGTCACAATTTTTCTATCTATCCCATTTTAATACCTATAATCTGGTTAAAAAATAGAATCCCACCCAACACAAATGAGTAGCAGAAAACACAATGGATCCCTATATTTTTTGGCCTCTACATTTGTGCAAAGTTTGGCATCACACACCAATGGCAGGTGATGCTGAGCAGACCTACAATGCTGCAGTTACTTCTTCACAATGCTGCTAAAACCACCTGTGCTATACCAACACACAGCAACACATGCTATAAAGACTTCATCTCACTGCATTATCACTGTTTATATAAAAGTATTAGATACACCTGAATTCGAACCCAGTATGAGCTGGCCTCAAAAAGAAATGTATCAGTGAATTTACACCTAATGCCACAGAGTCAACTAAGTAGTGGGTTGTTTCACAGACTCAGTACTAACTCTCAGAATTTTAGCAATGCAGCTCACATTTGTGCACTGCTTAATTATGCGCAAACAGAGAAAGAAATGGAAATGTGTATCTCGCATATGCAGACACTTTGCCAACTGCTGCACAAACCTGCTGCTTGCCGCTGCACTATGCAAAGTCACTATTTGCATTTATTAATGCTGTTTACTTTCTATTTGCTCTTTATGCCATGAAACTACATGTAGAAACATAAACTGAAGGCCCAATCAAACAATATGTCATATATTTACAATGCAACCATGTTTTGCCTCTCCTATGCACTGCAGCTAGGGTCTCTCAGTACTTGCTTATAAATATATCAAGTAAACTACATAAATGAATAACAAATGTGTAAAATGCAATGGACATTAGTCTCATAACTTACAGAACTAGAACTATCTTCACAGTTGAACGTCTACACATCCATCAACTGACATTGGGCACTATCAACCCATAAACCTAACCAGCCTTTTCTGAAAGGCAATGGAAGGAATAATCATGGAATTTATCGATAAGGACGTAGACAAACTTCATAACTTTTGACGTGACCCACTTTCGTTTTGTCAAGACTAGATCTTGCTTATTAAACCTAGTGGACTTCTTTGACAATGTCACCAAAGCCCTGGATAAGGGAAAACAGTGCATACCGTATATCTTGATTTGGCCTTTGACACAATCTCCCATTAAGGTATCATAAAGAAAGTATCCCATCTGGGGGTTAATCTTACTACTAGGTGGGTAGCCAACTGGCTCACTGACAGAATGCACACTGTCAAAGTTGGGGAGCCCATTTCCACCAGTAGACCAGTTATCAGTGGAGTACCATAAGGATCTGTGCTGGACCATTTAGTGTTTGAAAAGTGTTTCTTTTAAGTCCAGTTGAAAGTAGATGGCCTGTGGCTTACCAGGTTTGCTGATGCCTGTAAACTGGGTGCAATGATATAGAGTCCCCCAATGATAGTCACATATTACAGAAAGGGCTGACACAGACAAATGATTGGTACCAAATTCACAGACTGAAACTTAACACAAAAAATGCCTCATTGTCCTCTTTGGCAAAGAAGTAGCCTCTACTAATTATGATATACAGAGAACACCTCTAAGCTCAAACTCAGTGGTGTGAGATTTGGGAATACAGGTTGATAGCAGTCTAAACTTTGAACCTCATGTGTCAATAGTGGTAAGAAAAACATTCTACATTGTGCACTTCATAAATAAGGCCATCGCATCCAAGACTAGGGAGGTCATAGCTCTGCTGTACTCTACCCTTATCAAAATATGATAGAGTACGATGCTCCCTTCTGTATGTACCTCACCAGACACCTGCAGCAACTGGAGAGACCACAGAGGTTTCTGACCGAGATAATCCAGGGCCTACAAAACATGACATACATGGAAAGACTGAAAGCCCTGTCTGTGTACTCAGTATCATATAGGCTGCTGAGAGGTGAAATGAGCCTGGCCTACAGACACATCATGTGCTATGCCCTAATGGAAATGCTGGACATCCACAAATCAAATGGAACAAGAATAACTTGCTCAAGGGATCTCAGCCTAGCCTGTGACATAAACAGAAAATGCCAGAGAAACAGATATGTCTTCCAATGATTGCTACTCCTCTGAAATAGGCCCACACTCCATGTAAAGTAAAGCTCCTCAATAGCCCTATTCAAGCACAACCTGGACAACTGGATGGGTGACCATAAATTCACACAAAGGGTAGCACCTATGTCCCTCATAGACAGGGACAGTGGGTGCAGAGCACACAATTGCTCTGCTAATAATGAAAATCTAACTATGGTCAATAAGGGTTCTCAGTTTTGTACACAGCCAGGCTTGTAAAGGCTCTAGGGCCATTAGCCTAGTTGCCTCCTATGAACCTACGGACCTATGCAGGCCTCTCAACATCTTCTCTCCTACATCCACTGCTGATGTTATCCACTATAAGTTGTCCTGCAGCCTTGTCAAAGTCAGATGTGTGCCATGATGCTTGTGTAATGTACTGAGTTGTGCAGTCTGCATACTTATATAGGTAGGGGGGTTTATTTTCATTGCAGTCAACTGGTGTGTGTGTGTGTGTGTGTGTGTGTGTGTGTGTGTGTGTGTGTGTGTGTGTGTGTGTGTGTGTGTATCTGCAGACTGCCTATATAGCCAGAAGAGCGTTAAGTGTATATTCTATAGTTACTACTCTAATCTCATGGATTGACAGTATTTTGACAATTGCACATGCCTACACATTTATTTCATGCAGGCTTCCAAACATCTTCTATCCAACATCCACTGCTGATGTCATCCACTATAAGTTGCCCTGCAGTTCTGTAAAAGTCAGACTTGTGCCATGGAACCTGTGTAAAGTACTGAGTTCTGTAGTTTGTATACTTAGATAAGTAGGGGTTCTGTTCTCACTGCAGTCATCTGGGGTGTGTCTGTGTGTGCTATTGCACTTGCTTGATATTACAGAGAGACTTTTATACCAGCATGCAGGACACTGTTATTACCATATTCTCCTCACCAGACACTGCTGAAGTCATCAGCTATATCTGATTTGTGGATGCGCACTATTCCCACCAGGGCAGTGTTAGAGACTGGCCAGGAAGCTAGGCAGAAGTTACCTAAACCTATACGATACAGATTACAGTGACATGGATTTCAGTCTGTCCACATACATTATGGCATGGTTTGTAGACCCTGTATTTTCTTTATAAGAATACCCCCATGTTCACTCCAGCTGCTGCATATATCTGGTGAGGTACATGTAACAGAGAACATTATACTCTATTAGTGTTCTGATAAGGTTCAAGTACAGTGCTGTAGCATAATCCTCAGATCTGAATACGATGGCATGACTTATGATGAGCACAACATAGGGTTTCAATACCTGTGTGGATACTTGGTGGTCAAAGTTCAGATTGCTATCTATATGCGTTCCCAGGTCTTGCGTCACTGGGTTTCAACATAGTGGGTCTGTTGTCAATGCTGTAATTAATTGGGAATTCCACTTTGCAGAAGGATAAAATGAAGACAATTTTTGCACTTATTTGTAGACTGTGTGGCTTTATCAACAATCATTTGTCTGTGTTAGCCCCTCCTGTAGTATGTTCTCATCATTGGTGGATGCAATGATTGTACCCAGTATGCAAGAGTCAGTAAATATTGTAAGCCAAAATCCATATACTTTAGCCAGAGCTGTCGAGAACTAGATTGCAAACAGTAAAGGGTCAAACACACATCCCTTGGGTACTCCAGTGGTGACAACTCTACTGATACAGGTTAATTCCTCAACTTTCACAGCATGAGTTCTGTGAGACAGTTGGTTACCTATCTAATGATGTAAGGGTTCATGCCCAGTTGGGATGATTTTTCACTGACACGTGCATTGCAAATTGTGTCCAAACCCTAGGCCAGATCAGGAAAGGCAAAATGCACTGTCTTACCTTCATCCAGGCATATCACACAGAATAAGTGGGCTGTGACAGCATCACAGATCGCCTATAGCATGACTCAGCACATACACCTACAATGGTTGAATACACTCTTCAACACAACATCCAAACAGACTGTTTCTGTAGAAGGGTGTACATCAACATGCATCCATCTGAGTTGGGGAGACAGCACCCAAAGCATGTATAGACACATCCTAACTCTCATCATCTGAGTTATACCAACATGTCATCATGGACCTTTACTAAATGGGCACTAATATCTCAGCTGTATACAACCAGGGTTGCAAGATTTCTGATGGGCCAGAAAAAGAAGGTCTTTCACACTAAGTGAAGACCAAAAAATAAATAAATAAAAATGTCTTTAATATGAAACATCGCAGTTCCACTTTAAACATAAGTAGCTCCATGTTTAGAGATTTTTGTTTGGCCCATATGCCGGTATACAAGCCAATCAAAAAATTGCAAAATGGAGCTACTTCTGTTAAGTGTGGAACTGCCTGATGTTCCACATTAAACACAAGGAGATCCATGTTTAGCGATTTTTGATTGGTCCATATGCTGGTAAATGGGCCAGTCAAAAAAAAAAAACAAAGCAGAGGCTGCTTCACCAGGATTTTAATTGGAAGTGAGGGACTCAGGATCGGGCTACTGATCCCAGGACAGTCCCGCTCAAATAGGGATGACTGGCAAACCTGTATGCAACACACCTGCATGAGTTCTTAATGCTACATCATGTCTGTTACATCGATTAGATGTCCTCAAATAAGTGATTGAGGGCATGCATGACAACAACACTATCATCCTGTAGAACTTGACAAGCCCAAGGCATTTTATAAAAAATCTACAGTGAGGTATACTGTTAGATAAGGCCATAAACACCTATATCACCAAGTGGGGAGACCACTGTATCACATATGTGGCATCTAATTATATTGAAATGTGTGACATGACCCATATCTCAGGTCCAGTGATCAGGTCTTTATATCACAGCTGTCTGCTAGGCCCTTTCCTGTCCATTATTTAAGTCACAGATGTCATGAATTACCTACACATTCTGTGTTCACACAGCTGTCTGAAGGACTGCAGATTGTGGGCAATCATTGACTCTAACTTTGATATTAGTATACTACACACAGTATCAACACACACCAAAGATTGGTCCCACAGCCATGACAACACCTACAATGAAACAAAAACATGGGGGATGTGTTATGTCAGGAAAACAACAGACCAGGAATAATGTAGACATCCCACCCTATAATCAGACCACTAGGTATGTGACCTGTGTCTTGGGGAACTGCAGGGGTGATGCAACTACTGAGTATGTGAAGAAAAAAGACATCACAGGCCATAATACCTCCATAGTTCCCAGCTGTCATCACACCAGTAACTGAGTACAATACACCCTTCTTTATGTACCTCCCTACACATCTTCCAGTGATGTGTAACTGAAATGTGCAACTTTTGCCACAGTGAGCTGTCATACATCATATTGGCCATACCTAGGTATTTTTTTGTGGCATAAGCATTACTGTCTGGTGGTGCGGAACTCCCACCAAGTTGTTACACCAGATGCATGTGTGATACCTGTTCCGGTGATGCACATATTACATACCTGGCTGTCTGACAACATTGATGGCATGGGTAGCATTCATGACAGTGTTGATTGTGCCACGTGTATATATATCTATATATGTATATATATATATTTATATATATATATATATATATATATACATTATATATATATATGTATATATATATATATATATATATATATATATATATATATGTATATTTGTATGTATATATAGATATATATATATATATATATATATATACATACATATATATATATATATATATATATATATATATATATATATATATATATATATATATCATGCACTCCAGTTAATTGGCCTATATTGATCGTAATGTCACATAAAGGTATAGCAGAGCCCCTCCTATAGGAACATAGTCTGTGTGGATGGTGTGTTGAAGTGTATTTTCCACTTTGTCAGGAAGGTTTATTTGCTGAGTCATGCAGTAGGTAATCTGTGATGCTGTCACAGCCCATTGATTCTGTGTGATAGGCCTGGATGAAGGTAAGACAGTAGACCAACATGTCATCATGGAACTTTACAAAATGGACACTAATAATATCTCGGCTGTATGCAACACACCCGTGTGAGTTGTTAATGCTGCAACATGTCTGTTACATTTATTAGATGTCCTCAAAGAGGTCATTGAGGACATGCATGACAACACTATCATCCTTTTGAACTTGACAAGTCCAAGGCATTTTATACAAATCCGCAGTGAGGAATTCAGTCTATACTGTTAGATGTAGCCATGAACACCTATATCACCAAGTGGGGAGACAACTGAATCACATATGTGGCATCTAATTATGTTGAAATGTATGAAGTGACCTATATCTCGGCTCCAGTGATCAGGTCTGTATATCACAGTTGTCTGCTATGCCATTTCCTGTCCATTATTTAAGTCACAGATGCCACAAATTACCTACACATCCTGTGTCCACACAGCTGTATGAAGGACTACAGATTGAGGGCAATCACTGACTCCAACTTTGATATCAGTATAATACATACAGTATGGACACACACCAAAGATTGCTGCCACAGCCATGACAACACTTGAAATGAAACAAAAACATGGGGGGATATGTTATGTCAGGAAAACATCATACCAGGAATAATGTAGACTTCACACCCTTTAGACAGACCACTAGATATGTAACCTTTGTCCTGGGGAAGATGGTTTTTGGAACATCCACCAGTATGTGGCCACAATGCTAACTACTCCCTTGTATGTGACACAACTACTGAGTATGTAAGGAACATCCACATCACAGACCATAATACCTCCATAGTTCACAGCTTTCATCACACCAATAACTGAGTACAGTGCACCCTTGTTCATGTCCCTCCATACACATCTTTCAGTGATTTGTAACTAAAGTTTACAACCTTTGCCACAGTGAGCTGACACACTTTATATTGGCCATACCTAGGCATTCATTTTGTGGCATAAACATTACTGTCTGATGGTGCGGAATTCCCACCAAGTTGTTACACCAGAAGCATGTGCAATACCTGTTCCAGTGATACACATATTACATAACTAGCTGTGTGACTACATTGATGGCATGGGTAACATTCATGACAGTGTGGACTGTGTTTTATATATATATATATATATATATATATATATATATATATATATATATATATATATATGCCATGCACTCCAGTCAATTAGCCTAGATTTATCACAATGTCACATACAGATATAGCAGTACCCCTCCTAAAACCTTCAGCAGATGTTACAGTGTTACGATAGTGTGTGTTTACCCTCATAGAGTGCCGAAATGTCATAATAGTTGTACAAGTGTGTTTGTGCATAACCATTTGTAGTCAATCTAAATCACATATGTTATGGCAGAGACATGGAATTACTGGTGGTATTATTCTGATATTGTCCATGATTGTGCATGCTTATTTTACTGTTGTCCTTGAGCCTTTACCTGTGTCCCACTTGCTGGAAACCTCTGCTGAGATTACACTTAAATTCAGGCAAATCAGTTTTCACAGCTTCACAATATGCACCCTACCCCAATTGTATATAACATTCCTGATAGATGTCCTCTGTATTGCTCATGTTAAGGATGCTTACCTCACACAGACATCCTCCTCATTGTTATGTCACCTTGTGTGACAGTCACATAATATACATTTCTGCTGTGCAGTATGTACTATATGATGTTGATATGTAATTGCTGTTTCTGTAACAACTGTCTTCCATTGACATGCCCTCATCTGCTGTACATTAAGTTGTTTCACCAGTCCTCTTTCCCTATGTTCATTCCTACAATTCATCTGTGTGTCCTACACACTTCCCCCTGAGTGTTGATTTTACATGGCAGCCCATGTATCCTTACAGATCATTTACACAACTTCAGCACAGAATGCCTGGAATGGGATTTCACAAAACTCTTCACTGTATACACTGCCGTGTAGTGCATTTGGACCATATACATAACTATATGTTAAGCCCTAGTAATCATTGTGGCATTCCACACAATCCCGCTAACCTGCTGTAGTCTGAAGCAAACAGGTTTAGTATTTGTGTTGCTTTACATGGTTTCCTGGCTGGCAACATTATTGCCAGCAACAAAAATGTGTTTATTTATGTTTAAATGCTGTAAGCGGCATGCATATGTAATTAGAGCTGCTGCTCACCGTGCATCACAGCACACACATTGTGTGAAGCCTACATAGAGTTTATTGAATCCAAGGGACTATGTATTTCAAGACTAATAATATAGGAAATGCAGCAATGGCAGATTCTTCTTCTTCTTCTTTCAGCTTTTCCCAGTTAGGGGTCACCACAGCGGATCACCTGTTCGTTCATGATTGGCAGTGGAGTTTTTATGGTGTCGAGTTGCAATGGCAGATTACAGCTGTAAAATAAAGCCTTCATCTATGAAATTTAGAAAAGTGTCTGTAATATTTGATTTTTTTCTCCAGAGAAATATGTCATATGTACATGCAGCTTTGTTTTCCTTCTAGTAATGAAGTATAGTACACTGCAAAGGGTACTATAAAATACAAAAACAGGCACTACATATATCCCTTAAAGAAGATGCAACCAAGTTTTAGTTATGAATGTTCTGTTTTGATTAAGCAATGACACTGCATAATTTGCCTCTGACAGATTTTTTTAGCAAGTAAACCATAGTCAAATACGCATGTTTCATACAGATTAGGTAGAGTTTTAAAACAAACGTCTTTGTTAATGTTACATTGTTAGTCATCTTTTATGTCAGATACATTGCTTATCATGTTAGTCATCTATGCATCTGTTATTGAATGTATTTATGCCACAGTGTCAATCTAATACCATTAAAAATAGACAACTAAATATATGTGAAAAAAGAAATATGGCTTTAAGGTATTGCCTGAAAGGACTACTGCTTTTAAAACTTTCAAGGCCAATGGATGATTAACTTAAATTACACAATGGTTATGCAACAAGAAGGCACATGGCTGGCAAAGAAGTCTCAGACATAATGTGATATTGCAAAATAACATTACTGGGCTTTGATCAGACACTGACAAAAGCAATAGCATGATTATAATAAATGAGCATTTGCATAATAGCAATTAGCTGCTTCACAGCTATGTAAATAAGATCTTTGTCTGGTCCAGCCAAAGAAAGATATTATTACACAATATACATTCACTGTCATGCATTATTACCAACAATTTTCAACCATTTGAATACCTTTTGCAAAGTGATGTCTTCTGTTTTCTTCTGATTTTCTGTATGCCTGTTCAGCTTGTGAATTGGAGTACTAAGCCATTATTTCTTGATGAGCAACACTGCGCACACTTCATGATGCAAGAGTGTCAGTTTTCTAGATCTGAAAGTGCAGTAGATCTTCATATTATTTTTACTGAACTGCTGGTTGTCATAAATGGTATTAATGATTAGGACATCTAACCTTATGATATAACTTCTTGATTCAGTACACACAGCACTATATCACTATAATGGCTTCCTGTTGATATTCTGAAAATGGTAAATGCAGTCCTCAGAGTGGTGAGAATGATAGTGACAAAAGGGAATACATATTAATTCTATACTTTGATGTAGTCTATTCTGATGCATAGTAGTCACAGAGTTAGAATATTTAGGTAGCATGGGATATCTTAATGAAATTATAGTCAGTATAGAGAACTGTGCTTTTTCCCCATTTCCACTAAACTTTTGAATTTATAGGACTCACAATTATGTATGTTCTACATCTGAAGACAGCCTTTGCATGTTCTACATCTGTAAGAGAGACTTGTATGCATGTTACTAAGACCATCATCTCTTTTGGCTTTTCCTGGTTAGGGGTCACCACAGTGGAACTCCGGTCTGCTAGTGATTGGCAGTGGATTTTCACGGTGCCAATTTGCCAGCCCAACGCCCAACCTTCAAAGAAGGCAGACCCATTCACGCATGCACCTACCTGCATGTCTTTAGACGTCACTCGACTGCGAGGAAGACATGCAGACTCCACATACAAGGTGCTCCAGTCAAGAATCGAATGAGAGAACCTCTTGCTGTGAGGCGACAATGTTAACTACTGCAGCACTGCGGCCCTACGCATGGTACTAAGACCATTTAAGAAAATAACTCAAGATACCAAACAATCTAGGATTTTGTTTTGAAATGGATTCAGAATTAGATTTCACCTTTACAAGTGCTGGTAGCAGTTATTCCTTTTCAACAGATATACAGAGACACTTGCAAATCTGTGCATTGATGCCATTCTTCCTCAAAGTCATGTCCGTAAGTTTTTGTTTGTTTGGTATCAGCCATGACACTTAAGTGATACTAATCAAACATGGGCAAACTCCAAAGAAATTTATTAGAATTTACCATTTTAAGTAAGAATGTGCTACATTTAGAGTATACATTAGTAGATATCTATATTACTATAGTTTCATATATGAAGAGCATAATGTATATATGATCATGCCAGTAGTTGAGTTATAATTATTGTTGTCAAGGTAACTGTTTTTTTTTTTACTTTATGAGGCTTTAGAACCACTGCTTTAGTAACAGCAAACATTGTTATTATGTTCTTCATGGGGATAATATTTAAAAGAAGCATTTACATTGAAAATGGACTTCAAGTACTTTTAGTAATTAGTAAGTCTGTCAGCCTCTATCATTTAATTTGCATAAATCATTACTTAAGATACAACTCATCAGTTTTATTTTTCTGTACAAGCATGGTTGGCTATGCTTTTTCTGCATACAAGGATTTAAGGCACATGAAGCACTTGTTTTTGGAGCATTTTCTAAATTTTGTGTTTCATTACAGCAGATGTTGCAGTCATGTGTCATTTTCTCCTGATCATTTTTGGTAATTTTCATCCTAGAAGAAGTTGTAGATTGCCTGGGTCACAAAACAGTTAAAAGAATTTATGATGAGGCTGAAGCTGATTCTAGAGGATGTAAGAAGTGTTAAGAAGTCACCTCCTGAAAATGAGACTCAAGGGAAGCTTCATATAGTATCATCCCAAACTCAAACTGATTTGTTTTAAACTGTATATATTAATTTAATTAAAAGAAAAAGAACATCAAACACACAACACCATTTTAAATACACAATAAAGCAAAACCATAACAAAAATTTAACATGTCCAGAACTATATACAATATTTACAATGCTCACCTAATTATGTGTAATTAACATCACGACTCATAACAACTCATTTAATAGCAGAATCTAGTATATATCCTTTTAATTAAAAAAAAACTATAATCTCTGCAGCTAGTCTGGGAGGGACCCTACAAGGTGGTAAGGAAATTCAGTGATGTGAACTACATGGTGGAACTGAAAGGCAGGTGGCAGTGGCACAAATTGTACCATGTTAACACGAGGAAACCTTGCCATGATAGGGAGGCCCTTGTGCTGGCTATTTGCAATGGATTGTAGGAGGAGTCTGAGGGGGATCTGGTGACTGATCTCCTCAGTGAGGCTCAGACTGATACCTCAGTGGACGGGGTAACAATGTCCCAGTGGCTATCCACTAACCAGGTTTGAGAAATCCGAGTAGTATTACATGAGTCTGGGGTGCAGCACCATGTGGACACAGGACCCCAAAGGCCTATTAAGTAGGCTCCATATAGGGTGCCTGAGAGAGTCAAACAGACTCTGAGGTAGGAGATACAGGAAGTGTCTAAATTAGGGGTAATTCAGGAGTCCAGCATTCCTTGGGCCTCCCCAGTGGTGCTGGTACCAAAGAAGGATGGCAGCACCAGGATCTGTGTGGACTACAGGAAATTAAATAGTCACACCGAGTCAGATGTTTACCCCATGCCTAGGACAGAAGAAGCCCTAGAGCAGCTGGGTGGGCTAAGTATCTTACCACCACTGATCAAAAAAATAAGTAGCACTTCAAAGCACTATAAATCCGAGAAACAAGTGCCAGGGAACATTGAAACTCAGTTCAAATAGTTTATTCCACAAAAAGCTTAAAATCACAATGGGTGCTGAAACCGGTAATATACTGTATATTACCGGTTTCAGCACCCATTGTGATTTTAAGCTTTTGTATATTATCGGTTTCAGCACCCATTGTGATTTTAAGCTTTTGGTGGAATAAACTATTTGAACTGAGTTTCAACGTTCCCTGGCACTTGTTTCTCGGATTTACCACCACTGATCTTACCAAGGGTTACTGGCAGATGCCCTTGACTCCCAGTGCTAGACAGAGGTCAGCCTTTTTGACTCCTTTTGGCTTGTATGAGTTCACAAAGATGCCCTTTGGGTTGGAAGGGGGTGGGAGGATGGCATAATGGCTAAGGTGTTTACCTTACAGATCCAAGGTGCAGGGTTTGATTCTCACATGAGGTAATTGGCTAGGCTTGAAATGGCTCACTAGTGCAGTTAGCCTAGTTCTAAGCTATGAACCGATGAACCTATGAAAAATGCCCCAGTGACTTTCCAGAGGCTGGTAGATCATATTCTAGCAGGAGCAGGAGATTTTGCCCTTGTTTACCTAGATGATATGATGTTATTGCCATCTACAGCCATTCCTGGCAAGGGCACCTTCACCATGTTAGGGAGGTGCTGGGCAGACTACAGAGGCAGGGTTTACCATTAAGCCCAGCAAATGTCAGGTGAGAATGGCAGAGGTCTCCTACCTGGAACATAAAGTGGGGAGTGGTAAGAACAGGCCAGAACCTGCCAAAGTGGAAGCCATTCAGGCATGACCTGCTTTGTTACCAAAAAGTAGGTGAGGGCATTCTTACAGATAGCAGGGTACTACAGAAAGGTAAGATAGTGTGGACCCCAGCATGTGAGTAGGCATTCCAGAAGCTTAAAGGAGCTTTGGGAGGACACCCGGTGTTAGCCAGTCCAGATTACAGCAAAGAATTTGTTGTGCAGGTGGATGCTTCAAACTATTGGGTGCTGGCTGTACTTAGCCAGTTTTCCTCAGAGGGAGTAGAGCACCCAGTGGTTTATCTCAGTCATAGGCTCTATCCCAGGGAGGAATGCTATGCAGCAGTAGAAACGGAATGCCTAGCCGTAGTGTGGGCACTACAGCAACATCAGCCTTATCTGTATAGGAGAAAATTCACTGTAGTTACAGACCACAATCTCTTAATATGGTTACATCAAGCTAGCCAGCAAAATGCCAAGTTACTAAGGTGGAGCCTAGGTTGCCAGCATATGATATGACAGTGCAGCACCACAGTGAGGTTAGCAATGTCAATGCAGATGGGTTCTCAAGACAGGCAATGGGGTAAGGTATTTCAAAATAGGATAAACCCTCTCAAGCAACATTTCTCAAGGGTCACTTGTAAAATTAGCTTGAGTTTTCGAGGGGGGAAGAATTGTGACACTGCCAGCCCAGCTATCTGGAATTTAGTAAATAAGCATATGTCATTTGTGAATATTATTATGATTCATATACTTGTCTTACAAATGTAAGAGAACTGTATGTTATGTACTGAGCTTCAAGAATGTAACCACAGTGTATCCTTCTGGAAAAGAACATAAATGTACATAAACTATATACCTGTGCAAATGTATGTGTTAATAGTAGAAGCTGGAACATACAGAGTTAACTTGCAAAACCTCAAGAAAATAAGTTGAAAAGTAAAGTGTTTTATGATTGTGCATTCTCAGTTTCAATGCAGTAAGTAGACACAATGTCTACAGGTTTTCCTATTGTCTTGAAACATAAATAATTACTAGGTTTCAAATGTAAAAGTGTTTATTTTATGACTTCCAGTTCTCAGCAAACATCTGAGCGAAATGTGTTCTTCACATGGAAATGTTAAATTTTGGTAAGTTTCTGTTAGCCTGAAAGAAGGTGACAAAGACTGATTTCATCCAGGCTAACCCAGCAGTGATATGTGATATTAATTTAATAACTCTGTCAGAGAGAGGGACTGGGCAACTTGTATCTTGTCTTGGACCTAGAAACATCCATTCAGCACTTCTGCATCTGCCTTGCTCTGTACGTAAGTCTAGGGTACAGTAATTTCTCTTAGATTTAGATAGGAATATAGTAAAGATTAATTCAGATGTTTTCTGCATTTATTTGAGACTGTCCTGCAATGTTGTTTTAAAATATTCCCTGCAATTCTGAACACTGTAGTTACTGTGTTGATTGGGTATTGTCTTGTTTTTTTTTATTTATAATTAAATATATTTAATATAATCTTAATCTTTGTGTACTGATATTTGTGATACATATTTAAGCTCTTAGAGTACTTGCATAAAAATAGCCTTGGTCTTGGTCACACTTACCATTTGGATAATAGTAACATTACACAGTAGGGTTGGTTACCCTTTGTAAGGGTCTTTATAGTAGGTGATAAGTAGGGGTTGGTGGCAGTGATAACTACCTTATAGTCTGGCATCCTTTTCTCTCCAGCTTTAACTAGTTCTTTGCTTCCCCTGTTAAACCTTCTGGCAAACACTTCTCTTGACATCCACTACTAAGTTGGTCTCATCTAATCTGCTGAAGGCTCACACTAGGGGTGGGAGGTTGGCATAATGGTTAAGGTGTTTGCCTTATAAACCAAAGGTGCAGGGTTTGATTCTCACATGGAGTAATTGGCTAGGCTTAAATGGCCCACAAAGACAATTAGGCTAGTACTAACCTATGAACCTATGAACTATCTAGACTTCATATGCTATCCCTGGAATTATTGAACTAATTTTCATTTCCTCCTTCAATGCAATACCTCCCTTCCCCTTCATCTTTAGTCTCTCTATTGTCCTTCTCATCTTCACTACTTTTCTTCATTGCTTGTATCTCTGTGTTACTTTCTTGTGTGTCTATTTTGATCAATCAAGATCAGACTAGTTTTGTCTAGTTTTTGTATTGAACATGGGGGAGGTTCAAATTTTCATGTAAGGGGAGGGAGGAAATTGCTGGCATTACAGAAACATAATAGCCAACTGGCAAAAGAGAGTATGGCATGGAGTTGTTCAACTATAGTTTGTCAAAGAATGAAAGAAGAGAAGAGAAGAGAAGAGAAGAGAAGAGAAGAGAAGAGAAGAGAAGAGAGAGGATAGAGTAGGAATATTTACAAAGGAGAGCATTAGATGTGAGGTTGAATAAGAAGAAGAATGCCAACCCAAAAAATGGGCAAAAGTACAACCAAGGTCAGAATGAGAGTAAAATAACTGTCACTTGAATGGTAGATGGAACAAATTGTGGGTTGATGCAGTGTAGCACTCCTCGGATACAAAAAAGAGGAGAATGATATTAAGAAGAAGTTAATACTCCAGAGGTATCTGCATGTAACTAGTGAAGGCTGGGAAATTCTGAACCACAACGTGTTGAGGGAGTAGGAATTTATTGATAACCTGGAACATGAATCATCATCCAACTGAAGTAAGCCTGTAAAAATGGAATTTTTAGATGTGGCCCTAGCTTATTCAGGGTGTGTCACAGATGTCCACGTTATTGTACTGCTGCTAGCCTACTGTGATCATGACAGTATGGTTTGCAGTGGGTGGAAGTTTACATTTAAAAAAGGCAATAACAATAGTGCAGGATAATAGAAGACTGAATTAGTCTATCCTGAAAAAGTGGTCAAGAATGAGCTGGAAGATTTGGAGCAAATCCTGGTAATAAAAGAGTCATGAGAGTTGATCGGAGATGGCATACATGTTTAATGGAATAGGGTTTGAGGAAGAGGTAAAAAGGAAGAAATTAATGTGATTATATAGAAATGCTAGGACAGCAGCTTAAGCAAAAGATACAAAAGGAGGAAAGGACATCTTGGGAGGCAGAGGTGGTGCAGTACCAGGAGTCTGGCAAAAGGTGAATAAACCAAACTTCACTGTTGGGGAAAGAAAAAGACCTGACTATAATCCAGGAAATTTGAGTTTGGTTAGCAGCTCAGTAGCCTGCCAGAGATGGTGTGGGAGAGGAGAGAACTAGGTTTAGCCTGCCCAACTCCCATGGGAAGAGGGATGGGGACAATGTATCTAGTTTTAAAAGTGACCTGGCCAATTAAATAACCACATTCTGTGTCATGGACATAATTAACAAAGGTGTGTATTATACCATCACCTTGACCAATAGAGTCAAGCACAGGGACCTGCAGGACTTAAAATAAAAAGCCCCGTCCCAAGCCTGCATATGGTGCCTTCCACTCCCTTCTAATTTGACTCTCATTCCAGAAGAATGAATGGGCAAAGAGCTCTTGTTCCAGGGAGAAAATTATTCCATAGGTCAGCTGTGGGCAAGGGATCTTGATGATCATAGGGAGAATGGTGGACAAAATAGTGGCAGTAAAGATTAACATAGAAATAGGCTAATGTTGAAAAACGTTAACAGAAGATATTACAAAAAGTAAGATGTTTGATACATGGAAACAATAGAAAAGGGAGGAACTGAACTAGTGAGGTTAGACAATGATGAGAAGGAAATCAAAGAAATCTGGGAAAAAGCAGATGCCTTGAATGAAAAACGTGATTCATTCTTCATAAAATTAAGCAAGAGAAGGATTTTATTGTTAGAGTGATTCAGAGCTGAATAGACAGAAAAGGAGAGACAACAGAACAAAGAGGATATTAATTTGATGAAAATATCTACTCTTAAGGAATATAAAGTGCAAAGACCAGATGTCTTGTCTCTCAGATTCCTCAAAACACTGTCCATTGTGTTGGTAGACCCCCTCCCTTCACAGTGTTGAGCTTCAAAAACATTACGGGCTAGTTCAAAAATGAAAGCTATCAAGCATGGTACACTTGTATTAAAAGTGACCAGAAAGAAAAGAGACTACAGGCCAGTAAACCTAGCTTAACAATAGAGCAGGATAATTCACGAGGAAAATCTTAATGAAAGGGATAGTAGCTTTTCTAGAGTATATTCTAAAAAAGAACTGTCAGTCAAACATGATCCAGTTTTATGACTGCAATGTAGGTAAATGTGACAATAAAGTACAAATAACCCAAATTTATGAGGGACTCAACAAGACCTTTGATTCAGTCCTAAACATGAAATCAGTAAGAAAACTCGAGGGGTTGGGGACGGGAAAAAGACTCAGGAACTAGATTGCTGTGTGTTTTAATGGCTGGACAAAGATAGTTGTGAGATGAATGATGTCAGAAATTAGAAAAATTGTCTGGAAGAATATTTCTGGGGCATGTACTGGGTCCAGTGTTCTTCACTATGTTTTTTTTTCAGATGATGCAAAAATAATTACAAAAATGGAGACTAGAGGAAAGAGACTAGTGAAGAATTTGAAGACGCTGAACAAATGTGCAGAATGTAGCAGTTCAGGTTCATTGCAAACAAATGCAAAGTACTACATTTAGGCCTCAACAATCTCATTGTGAATTATCAGCTGAGTATAGTGTACTTAAGTCAACAAGTGGGAAAAGTCTCTCCTGAGGATTTAATAAAATCTGTGTAGGCATAGTGTAAAGCCTGCATGGAAGGTACCATGTCCACGTATGCAGTACCCCCTCAGTAGAGCACTATGCATATTAATGAAGGCACGTTACTGAGGGAGAGCCATATAACATGGTTATTGAATCAGTGTAGGGAGTATGTTATTGTGTACAGAGATGAGTAACACATCCCCTGCACTGTCAAAGTGTCGGGTATCAATGTATGCATATGTAATAAAGTTTAAATTTTTTTTTAATTTTTATTTTTTTATGTTTGCGTGGCATGGCACAGAGTGCAGCAATAAACACATGCCATACATCTAAATATAGAAACCAATTGCATTTAATTATGAATGCAAAGGTCAAGCTTAAGCATAGCTGATTGGGTTTGCATGGCACACAGTGGTGCTCAGTGCTGCTTAAATGTAGTGGAGAGGAGTATATAAAAGTATAGCAAAACACCATGCATCCACCTAGCCAAATCGATAGATTGACATCTATATGTGCTGTAGGTGCAGGGTTCGAATACACAGACAGGTTATTACACACTTATTTTGTAAATACACATTATGAGAACTATTTTTAATCCTACTTTGCTGCACTCAGCCAAGCTCTGCTAAGCACAGCTAAGCCTTGCCAAGCACTGCTTAAACAAGGAATGTTTTAGCAATGCTTAGCTGGTTTGCACATTGTAAGCAGTGCGGAGCACTGCTAAGCAATGCCAGTTGAAGCACTGCTAAGCTCAGCTAAACTGGTTTGTGCACCACTAAGCATTGCTGATCATTGCCAGTTTAAGCACTGCTCAGCTGAGCTCAGCGGGTTTGCGTGTATTTAGCGATGCACGCATATTTAAAAATTGCCTAATGGCAGTTAAGGGCAGGAAAACAGGCTTACTTAAGTGCAGCAGGTGGGAATACAGCAAAACCAGTTGGAGTTTGAACTTGGCAGGAACTATGGCAGGTATTGGAGAGGATGCATGCTTCTGGGTACAGTGTTGGGGCATTCTGGATTCCAGCATCATGGTTGGACTCCTTGTGAAATACCATGGTGTCCAGCTGTTGCTGGGCCAGTACCAAGGATCAGAGTAGAAGTCAGAAGCCTGGGACTCACCACTGCAACAGGTATCCCCCCACAGGTGAGCAGGTCCATCATCATTATTCTGATCTGAAGTGATAGAAGAGGTGACTTCTGGGCACCTGGGTCCAGGAAGCTTGGGATGGGAATTCCCCACAAGTTTGTAAGTACTGTTACCTTTGTTTTAGCAATACATAATCTGAATGTGTGATAGGCAGGCATGCGTAATGGTGTGCTTCTCTCCCTGCTGCTGCAGAGAAGAGAGCTAGCAACCTAGAGGTCCATGCAAGGTGCTTGGCCAGGTTATACCATGAGTGTGGTGAGTACAGGTGTATCTTGAAATCTATAGTCTTATAAGCAAGAAAGAGTAAATTATTAACTGCCATTAGGTTTACAGAGTTTTGATTGTACTGCAGTGAATGTGGTCATAGACCTGGACTGAAATAAGTGAGTAATGCCATGTATAGTTCAATAAGATGAAAGCATGAAACCTGATAATGTTAAGGAAATAAAGTTTCTACTGCATTAATTGTGAAATTACAGCTGCATTGCAACACCTGTATTATATGAACTGTTATACAGTAAAGACTTGAAAATATACCAATAACTGCATGAAGTCACCCCTAATAAAGCTGTGTTGTACAATACATGTGTATTTTGGGCTGTTGTTCATGAAATCAGTACTACATTTGCTCTGAACTAAAAACAAAAAGAATACCACTAAGTGACTCAAGGTTAGCTAAGAGTGTTCTGCTAAACTGTAGATTTAGAGCTGTACTACAAGATGTATGCATTATGATATTTTTTCTGCACTAAGATCTAAATCAGTACCAGGGACAAACAAATTATATTGTGTATATCAGGATTGTCTTGTGGTAACCATTGCATTTCAGCTACATGCATTCTTGCTCTGAGGTACGGTGCTGCAGGCGAGTATGAAATTGTAATAGCTGTAGACTGCAAATATACCATCTGCAACTGTATATGGGTCAGGTAGGCAACCCAGCACTCCAATATGGTTTGTACACATCACAGATATTTCCACCCACTAGGGTTTTGTCTACACCTGAATTCTATGTATAAATGTACAGTTCACCTAGTATCTCCGTCATGAATGAATCTCATGCATGTCTGTTCAAGTGTCACTGCAATCTTGTATAACACTCTACTTCTGTTACCAGGTCATATTTTGTTACCAGATGAGCTCTAGGCAAATATCACTCAATCAATATGCAGTAGTGGCTCAGTAGCTCAGTTTTTTAAATGCAAGATCTGATATCAATTTTGTCACACACAGACCAGGGTTTGAATCCAGTAATAAATACTACAAAATATTATTGAATCAGTCATGTATTCTTAACAGATGCTCTCCTCACAGGAATTACAGGTAAATGGGTGCAGTAGGCCTTAGTATGGGTTAATAATATGTGTGTTCAGATGTAAGAGTGTTAATAAGATTGCTCGGGAATTTAATAAGACTTCAGAAAATGAAGACAACAAGTACAATACTATTAAAAGTTAATATGATAAATAAAATGTGCAGGCTTGGTATGGCTGTATGCCTGGTGTGTCTGTGAATGTCTCCTGATGGTCTAACCCCATGCTTAACTAGGACAGCATGATAGTCATAAACTCTCTGCACTATGCACAATACATGTCTCTCAGGTGTCATGCTGTCATGGACTGTGATCATTGTTGTCTAATGCCTCTGTCACAGATCTATCATCACATTATTATGTCAATAGCACAGTCACACTACATCAGCCCACAGTACACCTCTGTCAAATAAATTGTTAAAATCAGACTGTAAAAATCATTAGGCTTTTCAAAATGACAGTCAATAACACAGGATGCTCAGGTTCAAACAATGTTTCTTTACTAATGTACATTAGGAGGCAAAAAACTATACAAAACAAGTATAGAGTTTTGACTGGCTCTATACAGGAAATACTTTCAATTATATACCATTTGCAATCAGCTTTTGCCCACCTTACTGACATGGTCAGTCACAGGGCATTTACATCACTATAGTCCATAATACTTCATTCATAAGAAGATGCTTAGGTAATGCTTTTTAAAAACTTTCCCATGAGAATAACACAGCCTTGCAAGGCACCTGGTCAGTTACGATGTCTTCCTGTAGATGTTACTTCTTCCAAGGTTCTTAGATTAGTTTGAATACAATGGTCAGTTCATCTCTTAATACGTTCCTTTGTCTCTCTGGTAAGCAGCTGCACACTATCTCTGATAGTGTTCACAAGGCAATCCTTCTCGGTGGAAGGAAGAAAGATATACATGCATACATATTTATTTCTCCCTAACCCAGCAGATAATAATTGCTGAAAGACATAAGCTTGCTGAGCTGGCTACTGCCAGGGTCAGAGGTCAACCACACTGCAGCTAAGTTTCAAGCAATTACATTCAAGATCATTTCTACTGCCATATTGTTAAATAGAATCAAATGCATTACATATTATACTGTTTCTAAACTTTGCACTACATATATGTTTAAGTACATATTCTTCTAACAGTTTATATATGTTTAAGTACATATTCTTCTAACAGTTTATATATGTCTGGTGCAAGAAACTGGAAACAGCAACCTTGTAGCCGGAAAGCCAACTCTAACCAAAGGAATTGAGAATTCAAAGTAGCTTCTTTAACGCAAAAGTTTTTATTCTTTAAAAAATAGCGTGGCTCCTGCCTCAGCTTCGTCAGAAGAAAATACAAATGGAAACAGCTAACAAAAACATTTAAATACTCTCATAGAGGAAGTGACAAAGCAAACCTAATCATGTGAGCTTAATTAAAAACAATTACATAATTAAAAACAAACCGAAATAAGTACTAATCAAAAACTATTTATACTGAAATTAAAAATACATTCATTGTGTATTGTAAAAGTGTTACTATTAGTAATATAAAACCATTTTTCAAAAGAACCTATCAGTATTACTAAACAAGAAGTCAGTAACATTACTGTTCTTAAAGAAGAAGTCTGAAACATTTACCTAAAATAACTTTTCAGCTTCAATATACATGAAATATTGCAGTTCTCATTTAGACCAACAGGTCTAAATGCATCTAAATTCAACTGCCAAGCTAATTCGGTACACTCAAGAATGGTTTCAACAGGACCACCCCTAATGTTAAAAGGTACCTGGTCAATACCCATAAATCTAAATGAGTGCCCTGGGTTATTATGTACATGTTTTGCTAAAGCATTCTCCAGCAGTGTTTTTTTTATTGCATAAAGGTGTTGGTAAACTCTTTCTTTTAATTCGTTTTCCTATATAAAAGATGGGCAACAATTGCACAAAGCAATGTAGACCACCGATTTAGATTGCAAGATATCCTATGGTTTATCTGGTATCTTATATTTCTAACAAAGAAAGAGTTACCTGTCATTATAACTTTACACATATTACAATGGCCACATTTAAATGAGCCTCTTGTCCTTGCTGTGACATAGGAATGTGATGTTCGTTGCAATATTTCTTTTAAATTATTACTTCTTCTGTATATAACAAAAGGACGTTCCCCTAACTTCTCAATAAGGTTAACTGAATTAATGACCAATGGCCAGTTTTTAAAAATATTGCCCAAATATCAGTAGAATTTAGATTATATTGAGTAATAAAACTCAAGGAAAAGTTCCTACAGGTAGTAGAACCATTTTGATTTGTTGATTGGTTGACAGTAGGAAATTGGGCATCAATACACTGATTCAACAAAGGTTTGTATATACCGCTAACTCTCTTAGAGTCAACCTCTAAAATAAGGTCATTTAGAAGCTTAATAGGATAACCTCGGTTTAAAAATAGTTCCTTAAGGAACTGACACTCAGTTCTAAAGTCACTTAGAGTACTACACATCCTTCCTGCACGAACAAGCTGACCCTTAACAATGGATTTTTTCTGTTTGGGTGGATGTAAGCTAGTGTAGTGCAGGAAGGAGTTGCAGTATGTTGGCTTCCTAAAAATCTTTGAAGAATATACTCCTTCAGTGAAGTCTTTCGTTAATCTCACATCTAAATAGTCTGTTTCAACAGTGGAGAAATTAAATGTAAATTTTAACCAATCCGTAGTGTTGTTTATGTAATCAACAAAAGACTGTGCTTCCGGTTCAGTTCCTTTAAACAGGATGAATATATCATCCAAGAATCTAGTGTAGTATTTTATGTTCTGCATTATAGATTCATTGGATAGAATAAACTGCTTTTCCCAAAAGGCTACAAACAAGTTAGCGCGCCCACAGGGCGCAGCCCATGGCTATTCCACATTTCTGTAAGTAATATTTCTGGTCAAATACAAAAAAGTTAGAAGACAGTACTATGCTTAAAAGCTCAGTGATTATGTATATCTCCTCCTGTGGTGCGTTTAAACTTTCCATCAAGAGTTGTAACCATTCCACTGCTTCATCATGTGGAATGGATGTATATAAATCCGCGACATCAACAGTTAAGAAGTTCAACTCAGGGTTGAAGTCAATACTGTTGATGTCGCGAGAAAGGACCAAGAGTCCTTGCAGATTGTGGAAATTTTTCACATATTTTGATAAAATGTTGTCTATTAATTTGAACAGGGTAGGTCATAGAAGACCTACCGTCTATTAATGCCCTCATGGGGTTTTTTGGTCTTTGTGTATCTTTGGTATTCCAAACATAACAGGCAACTTTGGTGTAATGATGTCAATGTAGTTGTATGTATCTAAATCAATTTTGCCTGCAAGAAAAAGATCACGGAAGTATCCCCCTTGAGTTACATTAACCTCATTTAAGGAGGAAACTTCATAAGCCTGGGATGTGAGAATCTCAAGCATTTTCTCCTTGTATTGGGAGTCGTCAAAGACCACCAAACCACCCCCCTTGTCTGGCTTTAGAAACCTAACCGGTAAACAACGCAGGTTATTTAACCAGTGGCGTTGTTCGTCAGAAATATTCATGTTTCTAGAGCCCATATTTGTTTTAGAAACAGTGAAAAGATGTCTTATGTCAATTTCACACATCTGCTCAAAAAGCAGTAGATTGGGTTGAATAGGAGGGTTGAATACACTAGGTAACCTTAGTTTATTATAATCTATTGTGGTCTCCTTGTTAAATAACATTCTCAAATTCAACTTACGTATATAACATTTCAAGTCAATAAGAGTTTTTGCTACGGCGAAAACGCTATTTTTTAAAGAATAAAAACTTTTGCGTTAAAGAAGCTACTTTGAATTCTCAATTCCTTTGGTTAGAGTTGGCTTTCCGGCTACAAGGTTGCTGTTTCCAGTTTCTTGCACCAGTTTGTTTGCTTTTTTACTACCGTTTGTTTTTTCATGATGGAATCAAGTACTCCTGTTTGTCCGGTTAGCCCTAATCTTTTTGGAACAGCCACTAACTCTAAAAGTGTTAACGAAGTTGACATTTATTCGTTATTAGCCTCTATTTCTCAAAAAATAGAGGCTTTACACATCCGTATGGATGCTATTGAACGTAAACCTACCACAACCGGAAATACTGAACAAGAAGTAACACCTGGTAATACTGAACAAGTTGGTGTACCAGTTTCCGTTCCAGTATCACTTTCGGATGGTTCAGAAAGTGCTATTCCGGCAGCTCAACCGCCAAGAGGATTACCTCCACGGAGTAAACAACAAAGTACTGTGCGTTCAAACCATCGTGAAGGTTGTTTGCCTACTATGAGTGAGACAGTGTTATTTCCTACAAATTCCCAAGTGCAGAACGACACTGCACAATCTTTTGCTGCTGTTGTTAATTCTAACATACGCACACCACCAGTCTCTGGTTTGAATACTTTATGCGACGAGCGAAACCGGAGCTGATCGATGTATCTTTGTCAAGCTGGATTAATAAGGAAAATCCCTTCTCTTTCCTTCCAGTCGATCAGACTGGAGTGGATTTCCAGAACACTTCAACTATAGAGAATGACGTGAATAAACTTAACGACTGCCTAAAGGTATTTGATCTAAAGTTGCTTAAACTAAAAAAACTGCAGCTTGAGGCTGCCTATTTTAGGCAATGTCTAAAGAAAAATTAATACCAAAGGGTTTAAGGAACAACTTTCCTTCGGGACTGTTAGTAGATCATGCCTATATTGCAGAACTTGAATGTTTATTCCAGGAACAAGGATTCCAATTACTAAATGTTATTGTGAAGCATTCGACATACATATTTTGTCGCTTATATCTGAAGTGAATATACTTGATAAAGAAATCAAAAACAACATGTCTTTTTTGCAGTTCAAATTTGATTATGAACGTATTTTTCGTATAGATGCCTTGTTAAATAAGTTAAAACTAATAAAAATAAAAATTAGTAAGGGACAGGGCAGTGTACTCATCTAGTCAGGCTTACCCTAATTTAACTATTAGACTACCAGTTTCTAAGAATGCAGAACCTAATGAGGTTTCCATCATGCCTGAAACAGAGCAAACATTAAGTACAGGTGAAGAAGGTGAGCTTCCTTCTACCTCAGGGAGTGAGAAGAAGCAACAGATTAAAGGGTACTTCAAAAGTTTACAACAATAATAGATTTCAAAAGACAATGGGGGGGCCTGGACAACAAAATCAAGGCCAAGCCACATCCACTAAAGACAAAGTTTTTTTAGGGAACAACCAGAGGAAACAAGGGGCGCCTACGAACCGGAGGCGATAAGGATAGAGAATAGTACTCTAGGAAGACCTAGAACTGCCCCACAAGTACCTACCATTTATACCAACCTTAAAAATGATTTTACTATCTATAACTTTTCTATTTTAGAACTAGATGTAGACTCTGTCGAATTATTAGCATTTGGATACACTTTTATCCCTAGTACATATGGAAATTTAGCAAAAACTCTTATTGACTTGAAATGTTATATACGTAAGTTGAATTTGAGAATGTTACTTAACAATGAGACTTCAATAGATCACAATAAACTAAGGTTACCTAGTGTATTTAACCCTCCCATTCAACCCAATCTACAGCTTTTTGAGCAGATGTGTGAAATTGACATAAGACACCTTTTCAATATTTCCAAAACAAATATGGGCTCTAGAAACATGAATATTTCTGATGAACAACGCTACTGGTTAAATAGTTTGCGTTGTTTACCGGTTAGGTTTCTAAAGCCTGACAAGGGGGTGGTTTGGTGGTCTTTGACTCCCAATACAAGGAGAAAATGCTTGAGATTCTCACATCCCAGGCTTATGAAGTTTCCTCCTTAAATGAGGTTAATGTAACTCAAGGCCGAGGGGATACTTCGTGATCTTTTTCTTGCAGGCAAAATTGATTTAGATACATACAACTACATTGACATCATTACACCAAAGTTGCCTGTTATGTTTGGAATACCAAAGATACACAAAGACCAAAAACCCCCATGAGGGGCATTAATAGACGGTAGGTCTTCTACCCCTGTTCGAAATTAATAGACAACATTTTATCAAAATATGTGAAAAAATTTCCACAATCTGCAAGGACTCTTTTCCGTGCTCCGTGACATCAACAGTATTGACTTCAACCCTGAGTTGAACTTAACTGTTGATGTCATTTATATACATCCATTCCACATGATGAAGCAGTGGAATGGTTACAACTCTTGATGGAAAGTTTAAACGCACCACAGGAGGAGATATACATAATCACTGAGCTTTTAAGCATAGTACTGTCTTCTAACTTTTGTATTTGACCAGAAATATTACTTACAGAAATGTGGAATAGCCATATGCTCGCCCCTGTGGGGGGCGCCGCTAACTTGTTTGTAGCCTTTGGGAAAAGCAGTTTATTCTATCCAATGAATCTATAATGCAGAACATAAAATACTACACTAGATTCTTGGATGATATATTCATCCTGTTTTAAAGGAACTGAACCGAAGCACAGTCTTTTGTTGATTACATAAACAACACTACGGATTGGTTAAAATTTACATTTAATTTCTCCACTGTTGAAACAGACTATTTAGATGTGAGATTAACGAAAGACTTCACTGAAGGAGTATATTCTTCAAAGATTTTAGGAAGCCAACATACTGCAACTCCTTCCTGCACTACACTAGCTTACATCCACCCAAACAGAAAAATCCATTGTTCGTGCAGGGTCAGCTTGTTCGTGCAGGAAGGATGTGTAGTAATTTCTAAAGTGACTTTAGACTTGAGTGTCAGTTCCTTAAGGAACTATTTTAAACCCGAGGTTATCCTATTAAGCTTCTAAATGACCTTATTTTAGAGGTTGACTCTAAGAGAGTTAGCGGTATATACAAACCTTTGTTGAATCAGTGTATTGATGCCCAATTTCCTACTGTCAACCAATCAACAAATCAAAATGGTTCTACTACCTGTAGGAACTTTTCCTTGAGTTTTATTACTCAATATAATCTAAATTCTACTGATATTTGGGCAATATTTTTAAAAACTGGCCATTGGTCATTAATTCAGTTAACCTTATTGAGAAGTTAGAAGGGAACGCCCTTTGTTATATACAGAAGAAGTAATAATTTAAAAGAAATATTGCAACTAACATCACATTCCTATGTCACAGCAAGGACAAGAGGCTCATTTAAATGTGGCCATTGTAATATGTGTAAAGTTATAATGACAGGTAACTCTTTCTTTGTTAGAAATATAAGATAGCAGATAGACCATAGGATATCATGCGAATCTACATCGGTGGTCTACATTGCTTTGTGCAATTGTTGCACATCTTTTATATAGGAAAACGAATCGCAAATTAAAAGAAAGAGTTTACCAACACCTTTATGCAATAAAACCACTGCTGGAGAATGCTTTAGCAAAACATGTACATAATAACCCAGGGCACTCATTTAGATTTATGGGTATTGACCAGGTACCTTTTAACATTAGGTGGTCCTGTTGAAACCATTCTTGAGTGTACCCAATTAGCTTGGCAGTTGAAGATGCATTTAGACCTGTTGGTCTAAATGAGAACTGCAATATTTCATGTATATTGAAGCTGACAAGTTATTTTAGGTAAATGTTTCAGACTTCTTCTTTAACAGTAATGTTACTGACTTCTTGTTTAGTAATACTGATAGGTTCTTTTGAAAATGGTTTTATATTACTAATAGTAACACTTTTACAATACACAATGAATGTATTTTTAATTTCAGTATAAATAGTTTTTGATTAGTACTTATTTCGGTTTGTTTTAATTATGTAATTGTTTTAATTAAGCTCACATGATTAGGTTTGCTTTGTCACTTCCTCTATGAGAGTATTTAAATGTTTTGTTAGCTGTTTCCATTTGTATTTTCTTCTGACTGAGGGTTGGAGAGGGCTAGTTTCACAAAACGCATTTTTTTTAAAGAAAAAATTTTTTGGTAAAAAGCTACTTTGAATTCTCAATTCCTTTGGTTAGAGTTGGCTTTCCGGCTACAAGGTTGCTGTTTCCAGTTTCTTGCACCAGTTTGTTTGCTTTTTTACTACCGTTAGTTTATATATGTCTAAGTACATATTTTTCTAACATTCTGCATATGTTTAAGTACATATTTTTCTAACATTCTCCCTCCTTTTAATGCTTTTCATTCTATTCAGAAACATAAACAACATTATTTCATTCCCTAGTCTCTTCCTCTCTGGAACTTTCAACTAGGCAAGTCATTTGTTTTATATTTCAGAAAGAATTTCATTTGGTATCAACAGATTCAACTCCAGGTCTTGATACATAGTCTCGGTTACAGATACATCAACAAAATCTCTAACTAATCTTTTCACACAAGGTATCCTGCAACAAACACATGCTCCCAATATGAGCAAAACTACACAAATAGCTATCAAAATATTCATTAGGATTGAACCCCACCCCCCAAAAAGATTCTGGAAAAAGTTTGTCAGTGGGTTTGGGCCTGGTTCCGCCATTGCTGATACTTGCTGAATTACCTCTAGGTGGTCATTGATCTCGTGCTCATTATCTGGGATGTACGCACAGCATTCTTCTTTGATAAGCACGCACGTACCACCTCTCGCCGCTAGGGTGAAGTCAAGAGCCATTCGGTTTTGTAATACAACAGTTCTCATTGCATTCAGTTCATCAGTCACAAGTTTGAGAGCAGAAAAAGTCGCATTGCTCATTACTTCGAGAAGTTTCGACAATTTTCTCAGTTCCCAGATCGATTTGACTGCTCCATAGGCTGGGATTATTCCAGCCCAGGATATAACACTGTCACTCAAGTCCATATGAGTCAATTTTTCTTTATCTTTTACGGATGAATGATCTTTCCAATCAGCTTCGATTTTACCCACTGGATTAGCAGGTTTCTTGACTGAGTTCCCAGTTTTCTGAGCTATATCTCTCACATTCCATATCTTACCCAGAGGCAATTCTGCAGTATGTCTTATCGCTGGAATCAGATAACCCAAAAAACAACTGCCGGACCAATTCTCAGGTAACCACTTATATGCTTTTTTCCCACAAACAAAATAACAATTTTCTACTTTAGTACTGATGCGGGTTAACTCTGAATGAAACATTTTCCTGTCTATAACAGACAACTGTTTATACAATTCAGGATTTTTCTGTACATCTTTCAATGTTGTTTTCATTAAGCTCAAATTCGAATCATAATTCGTGCTACAACTAATACTCTGATCTTTTGCTTTTATATAACACTTATAAGACACAGTTATGTTACAATTACTCCAACCAACTTGGAGCGTATCATTTTTGTAAAAACAAACAATTCCCTTTTGTGTAACAGGTAAGTACAGTGCCACTTTGTCCTGTGATCTCACAGAACCTGTATCAAAAAGTAAATTCTCCCAAGTCTCATTTATCCACAAGGGGACAGCGGACATCAAAAGTCCTCCATATGCTGTAGGTATGGCTGTACAAACCCAACAATTTGAAATGTTCATAGTCTCTACATACACACGTTTCATAGCTAGGTACGTGTTAAAGTTTGGATGCCAATCTGTGGCCAGTCCATCATGTTTCGTTATTTTTATCTGTGTAGTTATTTGCAGGAAAACCCCCAACAAAAGAAAAGCCACCACCAACATGGTTAATAAGTGTATGATCAGTAGGACAGTAAACCAATGTCTTTGGGGTTGCTTTGTACTTTTATACACTCTGCCCCTGGTCATTCTGTTTCTGTGATATATCAGCTACAAAATGTTTGTCTAACTGGAAATTCTTTACCGGCTTGCAGTGGGTCAGGTGAACCCAGGATGACCTCTCCGCAACCTTTACTGCAGTAGGCGTTGCCAACAGTACTTGGTACGGACCTTCCCACTTAGGACTTGTCCAGTTTTTCTTCTTGATGACTTTTATCCACACCCAGGATCCTGGGGCTAGCACTGCGTCTGGCTTCGTCTGTTCTTTATCTGAAAAAGAGTTTAACTGCAAAACAGTCTTATTGATTAACAATCTCTTCATATAACTGGCTAATGAGCCATCGACCTCCAGCTCTGCAGACATAAGAGCTTTCCACTGTGGCACGTAATATGCCCTTCCAAATACTACTTCAAAGGGGGTCAAGCCCTTTACATTTGGAACTGTTCTCATGCTCAGCAATGCTAGAGGTAAACAGCAAATCCAATTCTTCGGAGTCTCACTCATCAACTTCCTTAACTTGTTTTTCAAAATCCCATTGTACCTCTCCACCAGTCCTGCTGACTGTGGGTGGTAAGCACAGTGATTCCTCAAGGAAATCCCAAAAAATCTCCCAAGTTGCTGAATTGTCTGATTGAAAAAATGTGTCCCATTGTCACTATAGATTCTTTCCGGTATGCCAAATCTAGGAATTATTTCCTTTACTAGGGCCTTTGCCACTGTTGCTGCATCCGGATTCCTGGTTGGAAAAGCTTCTACCCATTTTGAAAACATGTCTATGATCACTAAACAGTATTTCTTTCCTTCACATTTATTCAACTCTATGAAGTCCATACAAATAGTATGGAATGGATATGGTGGTGTAGGGAAACTCCCTTGCTTTGGTTTGAATGCTCCCTGTGCATGATGTTTACTGCAAATATGACATGCCGCACAAAATTTTTGTGTGTAGTTCGTAAATCCATATGTCTGGAATATTCTGTTAACTAACTGTACCATCCCCCCTGTTGAGACATGGCTCTGCCCATGGCTCAACAAAGCCGCATATCTAAATAAATTAGATGGTAATATCGGCTTTCTCTCTTTGGAGATGTACAAACCGTCTTCAAGGATTGCTCCTCGTCTTACCCACTTCTGTTTTTCTGCTTTTGTAGTTAACGTTTGCATTGTTTTCAACATTTCTAAATCTAAAATCTCAGAGGGTTGTAATTCCTCATTCAAAAGTAAAGTTTCTGAGTCTGAGGCTGCTTGCTTCGCAGCTGCATCAGCTCGTGCATTACCTTTTGAAATCTTATCCTGTTGCTTTGTATGAGCTGCACATTTACAAATAGCTACTTTAGTAGGTAACTGAATAGAGTCTAATAAATTCAAGATTAGTTGCGCATGATTGATCGGTTTACCAGTGGATGTTATCATTCCCCTATTCTTCCACTGCTGCGCAAAAACATGCACTGTGGAGAAAGCATACTGACTATCAGTATATATGTTCACACATCTGTCTTTTGCTAGAGTGCAAGCTTGTGTTAAAGCTATCAATTCTGCTGCTTGAGCAGACAAGTTAGGCTGCAGGGGTTGGGCTTCTACAATCCCAACATCAGTAACCACTGCATAACCTACTAGATTCTTTCCTGTAGGACCCTTCCTACATGATCCGTCCACATAAAATGTCACCTCTGCATCAGCTAAAGGTATATCAGTAAGATCTTGTCTGGGTAAAGTTATTTGCTCCATCTCCTGTAGGCAACTATGTGGCGTGCCATCCACAGGAGTCGGAAGTAACGTTGATGGATTTAATGTCGTGCAACGTTCAATCACCATGTGAGGTTGACTCAGCAGTATGGTCATACAAGAGAGATGTCTAGCCGGAGACAAAAATGCAATTTTCTCTTGTAGTAAAATTATCGCAACTGCATGAGGCACCCTCAAGGTAAGAGGGTGAAATAATACCATCGAGGCCAAAGCCTGTACTGCCATGGCAGCTGCAACAACTGCCTGTACACAATGTGGCAACGACTGTGCCACTGGGTCCAACTGTGATGAATAGTAAGCTATGGGGCGTTGCTTATTCCCATGCTGTTGCGTCAAGACTGATGTCATATATCCCTGCTTACAATCCACAGTCTGAAAAAATCTCTTATGGTAATTCGGGAGCCCCAAAACTGATGATGAGGCTATCAATCGTTTTAACCTGCAGAAAGCTGCTTCTGCCACTGGAGTCCAACGTAATATATCTTGTGCTGCCATAGGTGTTTTAAATATTAAATCAGCCAATGGAGCCGACTCCACAGCATAGATTGGTATCCAACTTCGACAAAAATTAGTTGTCCCCAGGAAGGACATAATTTCCTTCTTGGTAGTTGGCTTGGGTGCTTGTAAAATTGCTGCTTTTCTATCTTCATCTAATGTTCTACCCCCCTTGGATATCACATATCCCAGGTACTTGACCTGTGTTTTCCAAAGTTGCACTTTATGCTTGTTCACTTTATGTCCCTGTTCTGCTAAAAACTTCAATAATGCTATTGTATCTTCCCTACATTGCTGCTGGGTAGGGGCCGCAAGCAGGATGTCATCCACATAAAGTAGAACTTGACTGCCCCCTGGTGGAGTAAATCCCGCCAGGTTGCTAGCCATCTCCTGTGCGAATATTGTTGGACTTTCACAGTATCCCTGTGGTAGTCGAGTATAGGTGTATCTGTTACCCTGAAATGTAAAAGCAAACCAATACTGACTATCTGGATGTATAGGTATTGAAAAGAAAGCATTGCTTATATCTACCATGGTAAAATACTTCTGTTCTGGCTTCAAATCATTCAATAAAGTGTGTGGGTCTGTCACCGTAGGTGCCCTAGGTATTATTGCATCATTTACAGCTTGTAAATCCTGTACCATCCGCCATTCCCCGTTTGCTTTCCTAACAGGAAATAGAGGGGTATTACATGGTGAATCCAAAGATTCTACCAGTATTCCTTTCTTTAGTAATGCTGCTATTATAGGCTTAATTCCCTGTTCTGCATCTTTTCTCAAAGGGTATTGTTTCTTTTGTGGTCTAAATGCTGACTTTGGTGTGATAGTTACTGGACCTGCTGTCCGAATAAGCCCTACATCTGATTTCCCTGTTGACCAAAGAGTGTTTGGTATATCACACAAGGCTTTTTCATCTTCTTCTAGTAAGAACATCAATCAGCTGTCTTCACTTTGCTGTAAGTGGACAGCTGGACGTGCTTGTGTTAGCCAATTCAGTTTTTGTTTTTGTATTCCCTGTTCCGTCAACTCAAAGTTGGTTTGCTTTTACCATCTTGTCACTTTTTCACCTAGGTCTACCCATCTGGCATTCTTATGTTTGGTTAAACTGACATGTGGTAGCCAGTTGGATTTATACAGTCCCGTGAATTCCTGGGGTAATGAACAACTCACCACACTATTACCCTCAGTATCCCAGTACAGGGTTCGTAATACTAATCTATTTGCAGGATTTCTGAACAATTTTTCCTCATATTCCTTATCAGGTCCTGGTGTACTACAATAGTACAGAGTACAATGTAACAAATGCTGTTGATCAATGTGAAGGGAGGGTACCTTACTGATGGCTACGTTCATCAGTTCTTCGGTTACTGCCCCTGGACCAGTCGTAACTAGGTCCTGGCTGTACCAATAGTAGGCTTCACCCTCCGATCGCATCACAAAAGTATCCATTTGTCTTTGTGCCTCCATACCCTTCATGGTAGGAACTACTGCTATGCCAAAAAGCTGCATAAGGTCTCTTCCCAGTAAATTCACTGGACATTTTGCAGAAAGTACTATCTTACTTCTCTGGGTCATACCTGAAACAGGGTCAGTTATTGCTATATCATGGGACAGTGGTTCCCTGTATAGCTGTCCGTTTGCTGCTTTCACTAATATGTAATCAGGTGATTCAGAGTATTCTGGTAACTTTGAAGGATGTATCAAAGTCCGTGATGCTCCTGAATCACACAAAAATCTCACTTCCCTCCCCTCCACCAGAAGTGTAACTTCCGGTTTCGTGTCCGCCAAATAGAGCTCCAAGCTCAATAAGGCTAAATCTAAAACTTCACTTTCCTCATCATCTACTTGCACTTCCTCTATTCCTACTACTGTGTTTACATTTTCTCCCTGCCCATTACTCTCTCCTGATAACTGTTGAACGTTATGACTATCATATAGTCAATCCTCATCACTCCTATCTTTCCCTTCTGTAGTCGTTTTCTTATTCGATCTGCAATCCCTTGCTAAATGTCCCTTCTTCCCGCACTTGAAGCACTCACCTTTTCTCTTTCTTTCCTCAAAAACCTCTGAGTCTCTGTCAGAGCGCTTATTGCTCTGAGCGTTTTTCCTCCCCTTTTTACCTGACTGCACTACAAAGACTTCTGCTCCGTCTTCAGTTGTGAAGACCTGCGTCTTCTTTTTCTTCTTACTGTTAAAGTGTCTTTCAGCATGCCTAGCATACTCCAGTAAGGCCTGTAGCCTACTCGTTCGATGATCTATCATATGCTTTGTAATAAAGCTACTGATAGGGGCAATGCAACCTTTCAAAAATGCATTTTTCAATTGTTGTTCATATGAGCTATCATTTTTCTGATTTTCGGGAATAGGCATACCACTATGGTTATTAAAACATTCTAATAATCTACCAAAGTACCCATCCACAGATTCATTATCCTGTTGTATGCACTGATTAATACAGGTCCAATCTGCTCTAGGTTTCCATTTTTCAGTAATTCGGTCCATAAGACCCTTCAGCCTAGTGTCTAACTCTGCGTCACTATGTAGGAGGGGTTTAAGTTGCGCATCACGCGCACTCCAGGTGCCACAAACCATGTGCCAGTCCGGGCCTATAATTTGTCTAATAACTTTCTCTACTTCTTCCCCATTTAAGTGGTAACTCAATCGCATACCTTGTAAATCTTGTATAAACTTTTCATGATTAATTTTTGGATGGGGGATCCCCTCTGTAGCCTTCCAGATATCTTCCAGTGTCCATGGTCTATACACTAAGAGGGTTGGGTCCTGGCCTTCCTGTCCTGCCTGAGGGTTCGGTACTTCAATTAATGGACAGATTTCCTCACTCTCTTCTAGTGAATCCCTCAATTGAGTGTCCCTAAGTGTTTTACGTGTTCGGGATCTAGTCTCAATAGGTTCTCTTACAAATGGTTGTTTAAATGCCCCTGTTGCCTCAGGATAATGTGGGGGGGGACCAGCCTGTCCTCCCGCTTCATATCCTGGGTAAAGTATCGGTGGTGGCAGAGGGGGAGGGGCCGTCGCTACTACTATATTATTATCTTCTTTATCTAAGAATAATGCTTTCGCATTTCTAACCTTTTGTTCCCTTCGGTTTACTTCCTCAATCCACCTGTGTGCTTGAGGAATACCCAACTGTCGCTGTTTTTTCACCTGACCTTCTGCATCAGATTTTAACTGTTTCAAAAGTTTCACTAACGAAATTTAGTCTAATTTACCATCAAATTCATATTTATTAACCCATTTTGCAAAATATCTCACATTATCTGCTCTCTGCAATTGCATATATTTCGTATCATCCGTCAAAGGCGGATCTCGCGATCTCTTAGTGCACTGATTTCCCATGTCTTAAAAAGACTGTTACGTAACCCTTCTCTTGTACCACGTGGTATCTTCTTCCCTATATCCACAGTAGTGTCTAGAATGACTGTTTACTTTGCTTTGTTTTTTCCCTGATCTATGACCAAACGTACAGTACTTCAATACGTTCTCGTCCTGCTATTATAAATCTCAATAACAGTATAGTGTAACCTGGTCCCTGATCTAAAACAAAGACAAAGAGGGAAACTCTCCTTACCTGAGCCTCCCGTTTATGACTGCACGTTTTCTTCTTGGGATCCAGTTTTCCGCTTTTCAGCCACAGATCAGAAAGTGGACAGCCTCTGTACACACAACAATTCAGTCGGAGGTCTTTTCATTCAAGAAGAACCATTTGTTTTGGCAGCTTCTCCTGCGCAGATTTATTACCACCCATGCACTCTGACCTGCAGCTTACCAAGGGAATTCCGGCTTAAGAAGGACCAAAATGTCAAATAAATTGTTAAAATCAGACTGTAAAAATCATTAGGCTTTTCAAAATGACAGTCAATAACACAGGATGCTCAGGTTCAAACAATGTTTCTTTACTAATGTACATTAGCAGGCAAAAAACTATACAAAACAAGTATAGAGTTTTGACTGGCTCTATACAGGAAATACTTTCAATTATATACCATTTGCAATCAGCTTTTGCCCACCTTACTGACGTGGTCAGTCACAGGGCATTTACATCACTATAGTCCATAATACTTCATTCATAAGAAGATGCTTAGGTAATGCTTTTTAAAAACTTTCCCATGAGAATAACACAGCCTTGCAAGGCACCTGGTCAGTTACAATGTCTTCCTGTAGATGTTACTTCTTCCAAGGTTCTTAGATTAGTTCGAATACAATGGTCAGTTCATCTCTTAATACGTTCCTTTGTCTCTCTGGTAGCAGCTGCACACTATCTCTGATAGTGTTCACAAGGCCATCCTTCTCGGTGGAAGGAAGAAAGATATACATGCATACATATTTATTTCTCTCTAACCCAGCAGATAATAATTGCTGAAAGACATAAGCTTGCTGAGCTGGCTACTGCCAGGGTCAGAGGTTAACCACACTGCAGCTAAGTTTCAAGCAATTACATGCAAGATCATTTCTACTGCCATATTGTTAAATAGAATCAAATGCATTACATATTATACTGTTTCTAAACTTTGCACTACATATATGTTTAAGTACATATTCTTCTAACAGTTTATATATGTTTAAGTACATATTCTTCTAACAGTTTATATATGTTTAAGTACATATTTTTCTAACATTCTGTATATGTTTAAGTACATATTTTTCTAACAACCTCAGTAGTCATATATATCCCCCTGACATGTAATAGTCCTCTGTAGTTGTGTACCTCTAGGTGTTACAGCTTGGCCCATAATATCCCATGTGTATAGCTTGAGAGGAATGTACATGCTACAGAAGCTATAGGGCCCACTGTTATACATAAAGGAAGGGTAGACCTGCAGAATATATAACAGTACTGTTGCAAACTATATAGCCTATACTGGTATTAATGGACTGTATCCCCCCCCCACACCTCTTATCTTCATCATAATGTATTATTGTTATACATTGATGATGGTTTACTATTAACATATGTTGTTCACAAAATGTTATGTTGGGCCTTGTGTTTTATTATTATGCATTACAATGGTTGCATACTAACATATCTGGTTGAATTACCTATATTGTTGGCCTTATGCCATACCTGTCACTGGTATGCTGTTACTATACTGACTGTTATCTCACTTATTGTTGTGCTCCATATATTATGCAATGTTATACTGGGTTATTTGCAATGTTCTGGCATGCTGTTATAACTAACTATATATTATGTTCATGACTAACCTATATGCTTTGAAATACCTAAACATCATAGCTCAAGTGGGTAGGCTGGTTCCTGGCGATCCGCCTACCCTACCTCAGCCGGCCATGGCACTGGGTCCCAGCACATCTGGTACCCAAGCCAGTGGTTCCCCCTCTGCTGGCACTGCACTACCTACAGATGTAACTGCCTCAGGGAATGGGGCCTGTCCACCTCCTTAAAAGGGGGGATTGTCACCCAAGATAAGCTATTGGTAATGTTGCACAGGATACTGCATCATAGTTATGAGAACTGCCTGTGCCAGATTGAGGGCAGACTGGCCAACCTGGAGGGGCAAGATGGCCATGGCACCCAGCTTCCCGCACAGCCACCTTCGGGGCAGTGAAGGAGCAGTAGTGATTGTAGTGGGTGCGGAGCTCAGTCACACTGCTGCCATCTGGAGGCAAATGACTCTGATTCCACAACACCATCCCCATCCAAGCTGATCATCCCCCTCATGTGTCACACACCACCCCTGTTTGCTCTCTTGTCTGTCTTGTCTGTCTGCAAATGCAACCTGTCCTACCCAACATACCTCTCCACATGTACCCATATCCTTTCCCCAACATTCCACTCTCTCTTTAAAAAAATGGTCATCTGTACCAATATATATATATATATATATATATATATATATATATATATATATATATATATATATATATATATATATATATTTATATATATCACCCCTTACATAGCTCTCCATTTCACACCCATGTCCACTGGACACAGTTAATTATTGCATGAATAAATCAACACAGTTATGTTGCCCTCACCCTTCTCTCTGGGGTGTGAGGCTCCAAACTCCAAATTCTGTACAACCTGTACAGCTGTTTCTGTACAAGAAATGGAGAGCTATGGTCCTTTCCTACACCCATCCTGCACATCCCTACCTGCCTTTCAGTATGTTTTTCCCTCTGCTTGCCCCCATTTCACCACTATCCTATCACTACTTTTTTCTTAAAATTAGTGCAGGTTTAAGCGGAGCTATGTGATGGGCTGAGCAGCACAAACCTGTGCAAACCCAGGCAAACACACGTAAAAACTGCTTAAAACTGCCTTAATCATCTTATGTCTTTCTGCCAGTGTCAGGTATATCTGCAAATAATCACCCTTGCCATGTCTTGAACCTGGGCCCCTGTCAACTACAGCACAAAAACACAGCTCTGAAGTAAAACAGGTGTTTTCACCAACATATCCTGATTGCCACTGACACACCGCAACTACATATAATAGGGAAATTGGAAGTGTATTTGGGACTGTGATGCACACACTGCAGCAGAAAACAGCCAAATAAATAATACTGGATGTATGTGAGACCTGGCATAACAGGTTAATGTGAACTGTACAGACTGTTGAAGAATGTCCACAGTTGTGCCCCCTAAGTTTGTCACTGTTTTCACAAAATATATGTGTCTGCTAAACTATTGGCAATTCAGTAAAGATTGAGGTTAGAAGATCATGACAGACATTTCAGTGTCACACCTCGTACCCATCAGAAAATACATGCTAATCCAATTCTGGTGTCACAGACTGTATGCATGCCCATATATCTTGCAAATACACCTGCTGCAGCACTGACTCAGTAGCTCAGTCTGATAAATGCCTTGCATGCAGTAGATTTTACCACCTGCAGTCCTTGATTTGAATCCAGTGTATTGCACTTCAGTTAAATTCTTGCGAATATAGCAAATAATGACTGAATCATGCCATTTTCACCAGAACAGGTTGTTGCTACTTAATTAATTGATACCCATGTTATCAAGTAGGTAGGGGCACACTGCACATATTCGTATAGGCTACCTATATCTCTTTTACTACTCTCTGACTGGTACTGTTACATAACAGATGTACCTTAACCACATGCCTTGACTGGACTGTTATGGGCACCCTCACACTGGCTCTGCTGTAACTATAGAGCTGACACTGCTCCCTCAGTGACACATTGTCCTCCAAAGTGTTCACACTCCCCACTATGAGTCCTAGGCAAAAAGCAGCAGTAGCAGACTGCAACATGTGCAGCTGTATGTTATGCTACCTGCCACAGACCTACCATACCTCACAACCCCCTAGAACAAGGGATCCAGACAACACCCATACATGAAGGGGTGGGGGGCAAAGGACAAGCGACAGGCATATGTGTCACACTCTGACACTACAAACATTTGGAGCCAATAGACCAGCAGCTACTGCAGCAGCATGCATATTCTGATGGGCAGGACGTCTGACACTTGCATGTCTCTTCCCCCTTACTGACCTCATCCCAGATTGTTTAACACTGAACTGCCAGATAATCACAAAGTCATTTGACAATGGCCAAACATAGCATGTAAAACTGTGGACATTCCTAATAAATCTCAACAGTGGACAGTATTTGCACCTACCATTTGTGATGCTGTAGTCTCCACACCTCACTAATGTCCATCTCACAGACTAAGAAAGGGGCCAAGGCCTACATGAAGGCTTTAAATATTGCACTGATGTGCCATGTCATTGGCTAATGAAAGTGCTACTCAGCTGTTCTGGATGCAGTTAGCAAGTCTGAGTCACAGATTGGTGCACAGACAATCACCTGTTATTGAGCATTACCTACAAAAGGCAAGCAGTTGCCTATGGAATACACATCTGTAACTCACTTTACCAAGATAGACTGCAATTTTGGAAGCATTTTTTAAGGATATGTGCACAAAAGGATTACATCAGTCTACCAGGTATGTACTACAAGTCCCCATATAATGGGACACATATGGGAGGATGCAGTTATGAGGAACAGGAATTACAACAGTAGGTCTATAGTCCATCTGTGGGAATGACATGTTGGTAATAGTCCGCTGTCCAACAGCTACAGGGGATGCCTCTCAAGTGTGCCTGCTGTGACTTAGATCAAAGCTCTGGCTCTCTCACTCCCTCCTACAATGATCAGCTCCTGTACAAAAGCTACTGAATTATGTGTTAGACATAGTGACTGTAAGTAAGGGTGGACACAGCTGCCATATCACATGCTGTACTGTCATTCAGCTCCTCTAAGTCTGTGAATGTCACACAGGCATAGTTCAAACATTGTACAGGTGTCCCTGATGGTCCATTATATACTCTAGTTAGGTCACTGTTTTGTCGACATTCATATCTCATTGCTTGACAGCTATGGTCAGCATACCTGGCAACCCCCTACAGCAGGATTTCAGGTCATAGCCATTATTAGTGGAGGACACAGGCCCAAACTCGGTGACAGAGTGTACATATTGGTCATACAAACTAAGGGTTTAAATACAGTAACAGATATTAGTGTAGCATAACAGATATTAGTGTAGCATAACTGTTTTCTGAAGGTTCTGGCATGTGGCAACCCCTCTCAGCCACAGAGGAATTCCTGGTGAACCTGGGATCAACCACCTACTCCAATGCATCCATCATGCCATACATCGTGGAGATGGGTGCCACAGCATCCACAGCAGAGGAGTGTCCAGGTAAGTTGCCTGTGTTCATCACTGTAATATTGTATCAGTCATTGTGGCAGCCTCTACATACCAGTACATGGCTGTCAGGTCAGTCTGGATTGGGGGATTTGTTTGTAATGCACATATGTGCACACATATCAGAATATCTGCAATTTTGGCAGTATCACAGTACCTACTGTACATGTTGATATACACACATATTATCCTGTAACAATGCCACATTTGGTATTGATGACAATACCACTCCCTCACATTTCCATAGGTATGTCAGGTGTGGCCAGAGTCCAATGTCCTGTACCCGGTGAGTGTGATACTTGTTTATTTTATGGATCATATATACCCAAAGAATGCTAAGGGCTGCCATTTTGCTGTAGACATAACTGATATGCTTAGCTAGTGGACAATACTTGTATGTTTAGTTTTGGAGGGGTTAACTGAAGCACATTAAATCAATAATCACAATAGTGTATTTCCAGGAGCTGTAACATATTTGCGCTTACTTTTGTGAAGGTCTATGCTGTCTGCTATACAGAGGGCAATGGTATGCTCAAGATGGGTGCACTGTGTTGTCGGTGTAGGTCTGTGACATATGCTGACATATCAACTATCTCACAGGTGTATAGTACTGTCAACATTAACCTGACATAGCTGCAGTGAATGTTGTAAAGGATCTGTCTTTTCTGTGTATGTCGTAGTCTGTTTGTGTGTTGTGCATGGGATCAGGAATGAGATGTGGTATGTGCAATGCAGTTGTGACACTTCACCTGTTTGTGTGTATGTGTGGATCACCATACATAATAGTGCAGGTAGTTGTGTACTTATTTTGTCTTCCTCCTCACAGGTGACCATGGGGGTTGGTGTCTGTCCCCCTCATAACCTGAAGCCAGTGCCTCATCAGACTCTGATGATGATGGTGGCCATAGTGAGGAACAGGTGGGGTTGTTGGGGGCTGAATCTGTCCCATGGGTTGACATCCCACTTCCCCCCCATTATCCCTGCACACAACCAGTATGCCCATACATACCCAGTCCTCTGCGGCCACAGATATCACACAGTCAGAGTATGGTGGCATCAAACAGGTGAATGTGGCATCAATGGCATCAGTGAGTGCAGACACTAGCCATAGCCAGAGAGTTGGTGAGGTCCCACACAGGCAGATTGATAGGAGTGCTTGAAGGAGGACTGCTGCCCATCCACTACCTGGCATAGGTGTCACATCACGGGTCACTTGATGCATGTTTCAGTCTATCATGGAGGTATAGGCACATTCCAAATGCAACATCAGATGGATGCTCAGGATCATGGATGCATCACAGTCTGGCATCTGTGACTCCCTCTACCACATTGGTGATACCATGCATTGTTCCACTGATTTAGTGAACAGACAGTGGGGTGAAACATTGTCAGTCCTTGACTGCACATTGTCTGTGCTAACACATGTGGTGGGAGTAAGGCATTGGACACATGGCTGTAGGTCAGCAACAACTTCCACTGAGAGTCCACATGGCTGAGCAAACTCACACTCCCATAGTGGCAGTACTTCCAGAACTATAGAAGGGAGGGCGCTGTCCACACCATGACATGGCAGGCCATGGATACATGGACCTGGGTGTCCCGTGAGAGGCACAGGCCCAGCAGACATCAGTCACCATCAGCGACTAGTACTGCATCTAACCCTGGGCATGGTAGTGCCAGTGCCCTCCTGGCAGAGCCAGTTCCCATGTTTGTGACCGGAGATGGTGAACTGTCAATTCTGCCATGTATGGTCAACAGCTGTCCAACATGCCCATTTTTAGGGCTAGCACATGGCTTGACTGTGTATGCGCACACACTCAAACATCACTGTCACATGCAGGTCACCACCAGACACACATGGCACCTCTTCATTGCCTAGCTGACCAGCACCCCTTCCTGACTCACACACATGATATCAACTGTTTGCACAGCCTAGGCTTCTGGCACCCCCACACCACACCCTGTGCATGTGATGATACCTGTGCATCCCTGCCATCAAAAACATTGAGGCAAGAACATGCAAATATATGTCTGATGCACAGGGTGACTATAGTATATTGCATGACATTTTATAGTGTAGTAGTGTTATACCATGACAGGTGCTGTTGGCAGTAGTGTTGCAGACTGACAGGCGTCTCTCAGAACTTTGTATTGAGATTAGAACCCCTATGTATCTAGTAGCATACACTATAGCACTAAGTACTTATCATGTGCCATAGAGCTTATCTGTTTTGAGAGTGTCTGCCAGTGCTGTTAAGGTGGATGACACCAGCAGCTGCTGACAGGGAGGCCAATGTTGTGGAGGACACTAGTCACAGGCCATAACATGATTGCCCATTGCACAAACATAGGCCTGATGGACATGTCTGCACTGCTGTATAGGTAATATCTACTTATACACACATACAAGGTGGCTGATGTGAGATTAGCACCCCTACATACCTACTATTACACACTACAGTTCACAGTACTAGTTGCACATGCCATTGCTTACATTTGGTATATGTGTGGCTGCTGTCACTGTACTTGTGGGCTATGTAAAGTGGCCTTGTGTTACATAGCCTGTGTGACCTGCAGGATGAACTTGCTGTATGCTGTTACTGTATCTAGTGTCGTAGCAGTGGTGTACCTATTAATACACCTGCTATGTGTTTACAGGTACCAGTATCCCCATTTCTGGCCATTTGCAGTTTTATGGGTGGGCAATTGGCTAGTGACAATATGGTCTGTCCAAGTCCTGCATTGCACCCATTGCACATTACATCACCTGCTCACCATTGTCTGTCTACAGTGTGAGATTCAGCAGGCATAGGATTCTGTGGCTGGGTGGAGTATGTCATTATGCAGTTGTGGTCTTTTACCATCAGACAACAGTTGTGTGTAGGTGCAGTTGATCCCAACATTCTACATGTAGGTATGGTCATTTGTGCATCCCCACACATATACACATGAGTACATATATATCACATGGATGCCAACTTAGATGTAGCTGTGTGTGTGTACATTATATAACCGTGTTATATAGATATACGTGGAGGATGTACATCACTCTGCACCTTTATGTAGCTATATATATGCATGGTTCTACTTCAAAACATCGAAAACTCATAACATCTAATTTTAAGATATGGCGACCATAACATTAAAAATTCAAAACATCTAAAACTCATAACATCGAAAACTCAAAACACTGAAACTTTGCACAACAACATTGAAAACTACAAAGCAAATATAAATAACATCGCCTCCACCTATAACAACACCAAATGAACAAACACACTTTTTACTAACCCCCTGCACCTGCCATGTGGGGGACTCTGCCACACACACACACACACACACACACACACACACACACACACACACACACACACACACACACACACACACTCACACACACCCTAAATTAATTATACCAACTCTGAGATCGCACTACAGTGGGAAAAAGTTAATTTTCAAAACCCACTGTATCGCGATCACCATAAGAATGTACACACAATGTCTAAATCACTTACCTCTATGGCCTAAGAACATGTACACAGTGGCAAAATGATCACTACATAAATACTATAAATCCCTACACTATATAAATAATAACTATATAAATAAAAACTACATCTTATAGTGATACCACAAGATTAACACAATAAACTTTAACATTTACATGCCTGATAATACATTACTTGAGGTTATACATTTTCAATGTTATTAAATTTGATGCTATGCGTTTTAGATATTTTTAATTTTTGATGTTATGGTCTCAATGTTTTGAAATGAGATGTTATGAGTTTTCAATGTTTTGAAGTAGATCCATATCTCTCTATCTATCTATATATATATATATATATATATATATATATATATATATATATATACAGATACATATTTGTATATACATATATATGTATATGTGCCACATACTGATAGATAAAGGTAATCATGTCTGAAGGGGATAGGGAGAGACAGGTATGTATACATAGCTGTCTGCATGCAAAGAGATATATTCACATCTCAGTTCTTTAGGCAGATAAGGGCTCAAATTTGCTAAGTGTAGAAGCATGACCAGTGTGACTGTCAGTACTTACAAGGTGACTCCAGGCCAGTACTACCTGTACTTCAGTCTAGGATTTTGTGTGCTGCAGCCAGTTGGCTGGTGCACCTGATTCAGCAGTTCAGCACCTCCCTGATATTATGTCTAAGGGATTCCCCGGCTGTGTGCTGAATGTAATATATGACTCATACCTAGGGAGTGCACAGATTGTAATAGACTGTACAGGGTTTTGCATCATAAGTCTGGTAAGTTTTACTTAGCATTGCGATTTTCTGGTACATCAGTGGCAAATCATTATAGATTGACATTAGGAACTGATGACAGACATTTGAGTTACTGACTCCATACACACTAGGGAACCCATAATACTGCATGTTCTGTTATTTTCTAGTTTCTACATTTGTCTGGCCACTAGTTAATCCCTCTCCTTATATGTGGGCCTTAGTCCCACTCCTGTTCATGGATTTGCCCACATTTCCTGCTCTAAGTGGTTGTAGGTATGTTTTGACTGGGATACATGATGTAACACCACATACAGGCTTACAGGCTTCACACATCTGACTGTACATGTTTTGCAGGATGTCCATTGTTCCTCACTATATGTCTGCTCTGCTCCTAAGACAGTTGTATGTTTTTGGTAATATATTACTAAATGGTGCCCACTGAATTGTTGCAATCACTGACACAGTTACATGATGGCCTTTACATCCTGCTGCTACTCTGACTTGTTACAACCTGCTGTTATACTAGCCACCTTCTAGGTTACTCAGAGCATGTGTAATGCCCATACCTGTGGCCCCCTGTCCCTCCATTGTCTCTGTCTTTGACCAGCTTTTTTGCAGTAACAAATAGTGGCATATTGACAGTGTGTGGGACTCCTACCATAGTAGTACCTCACATGCAAAATTGTAGGAGCAGCCAGCTTCAAACCATGAACACAGTCAACCATGCTAATGTAATTAACTCACTAAGCCACACCAGCCACCAGAACATAAAGTTTATCTCCTAACACTATCAACTGCAGGCAGACATACACTTTGACCCCTGCATATTGTGGAAATAGAACCTGTGTTCTGAGAGACTGCCTTATACAGAGCTGAGTATAATTTCTTTGGTTATAGAGTTTGTTAATTGTTGCTTAGATCTTTGTTGAAACTGTTGCCTCACTGTTCTGAGAGACTGATCGGCAAATATAAAGAGCTGAGTATATATTTTTTTTGGTTTTAAAGTTTGTACTGTTAGTTGTTGCTTAGATCTCTGTTGAAGCTGTTTGGTCCCACTCACCCTCCCCATTTTTGGTTTATAGTTTGAATTTGGTGGCTTTTGTAGTTGGCCGCCCCACTGTAGATTTGATCTGGGTCACTCCCCCAGTCCCACCTCTTTACCACATTTTACCTAATCAATTCTTTCTGCACTTGCTTTTAGTCCTTTTTAATTTAATTGCATTTTTTAAACTGTGTTTGGTCTAATATTGCTGCATACTCAAGTGTGCTAGCTTGCACTGCATGTGTATTGTTTTTACTACTGTTTTTGCCACTTTTCTGTAACAAAAAAAAAAACTAAGCATGTTTCCTACCTTTCCTGTAACTAGTGTTCAAGATACAAATTTGCTGTATCCAGTACTGTATGTACGCTTCTGAGCCCCCCAGCCTTTCTGTGTTGGAGGGAAGCCTTCTAGATTATAAATGGGAGTGGTAAGCACTAGGTAACCTGTCTACCATATAAGGAGTGGTTCTGGCCCAGAAATTGTAGTTATTGGCCATTTGGGCAATCTTCCATCTCTCTCAATTTTGTGATTTGAAAGCCTGCATTTGCACTTGTTTCTGTCCTGTAACTCATCTAGTGCAGATACAGATTCTCAGTTTTAGCACTTAAATTTGCTTATTCATGCTCAGCACTTGTTCAGAACTTGTAAGCACTAAATAAGCCACTAATTACTATAGCACTCAATCTTCCTCATTACCTAGAAGAAAACAGTTTTTGTACCTACATTTCTCACTTGCTTAGAGAAAAACAGCTCTTGTACTCATTTTCCTTACTTATCTAGAGGAAAATATTTTTTTATTCAGGCATGTCCAAGGGTCAGCTCCCGGTGTTCTCTCCTGTCTATCTGATGAATCTGGGCATCTTGAGGCAATGTAAAAATTGCCTCATATACACAGACAACCCTCTCCTCCTACTACCCAACATTACAACCTGTGAGAGATGCACTTATCTAAATTGGAGGTAAAGATCTCTCCAACCAAGATTGAACTTGACAGTCATGAGGAGAAGGTAAACATTTGCACCACACCACACTCATCACATAGTCTCACTAAATCTACACCACCAAAATCCACAAACATTCGCGGAGGCTCTCAATAATAATCTGTCTAAGCAACAGAGACCTCCAAAGCAGAAATGCAAGCAACCTGCATTCCCCAACACAACCCAAATGACACATAGCCCACAGACTCAGTGTGCCACTCAACCACAACCAATAAGGCAAAACAACGTACCCACCACACTAGTCATAGGTGACTCTATAGTCAGGCACACTGATGTCCCACTCACCAGGCTAAACAAAAAGAAGGTTACTGTCAGCTGCCTGTCAGGTGCCAGGATCCACCACATACCTCATGCACTCAGGTCACTCCACAACAAGTACAAATATGACTCTGTAATTGTCCAAGTTGGTGTGAATGACCTGAGACGTACCTCCCTGGACTACATGAAAAGAGACATGGAAGAGCTCTCCGATCTTGTAGCCCAGGCAGGTATGACCTTAGCCCTGAGTAGCATTCTGCCATCGCCCAGAATGGTACCGCAGCACAAGGACAAAATGATTGATTTCAACAATTGCCTAAGCTTCTGGTGTCATTCTAAGGTGATCCAGTATCTGTCTGCTTGGGATGACATGGTCGACAGACCACAGTGCTTTGCCACAGATGGCCTGCACCTGGCACCCCTGGGATTCCGGATACTGGCTAAGGCTCTTGCTGCCCCTATAGTGCCTTTTTTAGGCAGGGTTCAAATAACAAATTCACCAGCATAACAGGAACAGGCAAGCAAAAACTGAGGGTAATGCTACTCAATGCTAGAAGTCTAAATCTCAAAATGCACTCACTCAAGGCACTCCTTAAAATGGAGAACATCGATATCTGTGCAGTGACTGAGACCTGGTTCAAGGCTGCAGAGAGCACCCCTGCACTACCAGGCTATAACTCGTACCACACTTTTCAGCCATGTAACCTGGACCGAAACACCAAAGGTGTAGGTGTGTCCATATTCATTAAGGATATCCACACCTCCAGGCTAGTTGATCAGCATAATGCATCAGAGGTTATCCAAGTGCAACTAACTCTGGGCCAAACTGCAATCCAAATTGTAGCTTGCTACAGATCCCCCACTATGCCCCAGGATTCCCACTCCTCTTTTCTTAATGTACTGGAAAATATTAGGGTTCAAACAAACACCCTAATAATGGGCGACTTCAACTACCCCACCATTAACTGGGAAAACTACTTGTGTCCCAACTCCTTAGCTCAACGCTTTCTGGAATTCATAAACTCCAGTGCTCTAGATCAACTTATCCACACCCCCACCAGGGGCAACAATATCCTAGACCTAGTCATTACCAACATGAGTGACTGGTGTTCCACACCTGAAGTCAACTCTTCGTTCGTCCGATCCGACCATAAGCTTATCACCCTTGATATCCACATCCTGCTCCCAATCCCCATTAAGGAAACCACAGTAAATATTTTCTCCAAAGCCAACTTCATGTTCCTTAAGACAGAAGTGGTGAACTTCATGACACCCAGGCAGATGGACAATACAGTTACAACTGCAATTTACTCTATAAGCACTTACAGGAGTGCATGGATCATGCTATCCCAAACAGAACCAAGACGCTAGCCTCCAAAAAAAGGAAGCCAATCTGGTGGTCCCGTGCCATAAACAAACTGTACAACAGAAGGAAGACACTGTTGCAAAAGAGAGTAAAATCACATGAGTGGAGGAGCACCATGATCAGCTTCAGTAAGAAGCTGAGATCCCTTTTAAGATCCTCCAAAGCTAGCTACGAAAACAAAATCGCCACTAAATCCAAGGACAACCACAAAGCATTCTATAGCTATGTCAAAAATCTAGATGGCAACACCCAGATCTGCTCTGAGTTAAAGCACAAAGGCACAAAAATTACAGAACCAAATGATATTGCCAATATCCTAGCAGATAAGTTCAGTCCTAACTTTACCCCCCTCAAACCCTCTTAAAGGGCCATATCTATACAGGAAGAATGCAGAGTCCCTGTAAACACAACTATGCAGGTAAAAGCTGCACTCTATAAAGCCAAAAACACAGCATCCATGGGACCAGACAACATCCCGGCTGCATTTTACATGAACTTCAGAACGAATTGGCTCCCCAATTAAGCACCATGTTCAATAATAGTCTTGCATCAGGCTTTGTGCCCACTGAATGGCACACAGAAACAGTTATCCCACTCCACAAAGGGGGAGACACCACTGATGCCTGGAACTATTGACCTATTAGACTGATGAGCCTGGTCTGCAAGGCCATGGAATGTATCATCATGGAACTCATAGACATAGACATTGATAACATCCAAACACTGGATCACACCCAGTTCGGGTTTGTGAAAGGCAGATCATGCCTCCTGAACCTGATCGACTTCTTTGAGGCAGTCACCAAAGCCGTGGATGAGGGTAAGGTGGTTCACACAGCCTATCTTGACCTCGCCAAGGCTTTCGACACCATCCCCCATTCTGGAATTATAGCTAAACTCACTAAACTAGGTATAAATCCCTATGTCACAAGATGGGTGCCAACTGGCTCACTGACAGACCCTACATTGTAAAAGTTGCAGACTCCAAATCTGACCTCAAAGCAGTGACAAGTGGAGTACCACAGGGTTCCGTCCAGGGACCTCTCCTGTTTGGTATCTACTTCTCTGAAGTACAGGCTAACACAGAAGACCTCTGGCTAACAAAGTTTGCAGATGACTGCAAACTAGGAGCCATAGTCAAGTCCCCAAATGATGTGGACATCCTACAGAAGGGCCTCACTGAGACAGATGCCTGGTGTCAGAGCCATGGCCTCAAGCTCAATGCCAAAAAGTGCAGTGTCATCCCCTTTGGTAAAAACTCTGTACCCATGAACTACCACATAGGCAGCAGTCTACTTAACACTGAATGCGTGATAAGAGACTTTGAGACCCAGGTGGACAGTAGTCTCTCCTTTGATAGTCACACCATCACCGTAGTCAGGAAGTCCTTCTACGTGGCACACCTCATCATAAAAGGGTTCTCATCCAGGAAAAAAGAGGTTATTGTTCCCCTCTACTTGACACTCATTAGACCCATTATAGAGTACAATGCCCCTTTTGGAATGTACCTCACAAGACATCTGCAGCAGTTGGAAAGGCCACAGAAGTACCTCACAAAGAGGATTACTGGCCTCAAGCAAATACCCTATACTGACCGCCTCAAAAAACCCCAGCTTTACTCCGTAGCATATCACCTACTCTGAGGTGATCTCTGCCTAACATATAGAGCTATGTCAAACCCAGCACTGTTGGACATGCTACACCTAAAGAAATCCCAATACCTCTGAGCCACATGCTTTAGGGACCTAAACCTTGTCACCACAATAAACAGGACATGCTGGAGTGATAGATTCCTGTCCCAGAGACTTCCTATACTCTGGAACAAGCTACCCATCTATGTCAAGCAAAGTTCTTCATTAGCACTCTACAAGAAAAATCTTGATGAGTGGATGGGAAATAGGAAATACACCCCAGGGATCACTTCTGTGTCTCTGCTCGACAGTGGCACAGGAAAATAACTTTCTTGGGTGGTGTAAGCCATGGAACCTTACTGGCTAGGCCTATGTAGGCCCTTGGACTGATAACCTAGTACCTACCTATGAACCTATGAACCTATGTAGCCAGGTTGCTTGGGACAGCCTTGGGATTGTGTGGTCTGCTGGTATAACCCTGAAAACATACCGTTACTGCAGTTGTATTGGAATACAGCTGTGTTGGGGGTAGAGGACTCTAGCATTGACAGTCGTACGTCTGTCCTATGACCCTGCTGTTTGGCATTTCCCTCGCATACTACAGTGGATTTTGCTGGCTTAATGCATATTATGGGGCAGCCAGTATTGGACAGAGTTCCTGTTGTCCCACATAGCTGTTAGTTCTCTGCAGGTATCCCAGTAGCCCACTCTGTTCCCTTGCATACATGCAGCAGGTCCATACATATGCTACCATAGTCTGCTACCTCATACATTTGTTATAAAGGAGAGTGACTTACCTTGTCAATGCAGCAGTTGAGATAACAGTGATTCAGGGCTGACTCTATTTGATGCACCCAGTATACAGCCAATACATGGTAAGGTACAGGTTGTGTGGTGTGGCTGGCATCCTTTTTACTATGTGTGTGAATTGGAGTGAGGTGTCAGTCCCTGGGACCCTAGGTTGTCAGTGCATGTACTATGCATTGCCTCTTTGCCAAGGCCGGGGCATGCTGGGCATGCTTACATTTGGCTACAGGAACAGCCTCAGGGGATTCCTCCTCCAGGTTCCCCTGTGGGTGTGGCTGCGGGGACCTTGGCACTTGTGAGGGGGCTGTATATACCTTCCCTGTGATGATCCTGTTGCAGCTGTTTCCACAGGATCATGTTGTGTAGCATGGCACACACTGTGAACATCTGTGCACATGTGGCTGGAGAGTACTGCAGGACTCCACCAGATATATTGAGGCAGCGGAACTGTGACTTGAGCAGCCCAAACACACACTCTATAATTTTCCTAGTTTGTGCATGTGCCTCATTATGGCATTCCTCAGTAGGTGTGTGCAATTCTGATAGGTGTCATAATGCACAGCTCCAGTACATAGCCATTATCTCCAAGTATATGGCCATATGGGATGTCTCTCCCGGCAAACACATTGTACATCTGTGATGCATGTCAGATATGACAGTCATGATAACTGCCAGGGCTGCTGGCACACACACTCATGATAATGTCCTGGGCATCACACACAACCTGGCAGGTGATGGAGTGATAACCTTTGTGGGTGATGTAGATTCTTCCCTCATCACCAGGTGGTGCTTTGATGTCCACATGACTGCAGTCTATGGTATCCAGTATCTCAGGGTAGTGTGCTACATGGTAGAAGAGATGCATACTGCTGGCCCTTTCCTCAAGGGTGTGGGGTGAATTAATGTGCTCACTGGTATTTGTTTGCATGGCAGCCAAAAACTGGTGGAGTACCCTGGATGCAGATGCCTGTGAGACCCCCATCATGTCCCCAGCTGGTGTTTGAAAAGTACCTGTTGCTCATATTTTAAGGGATACATATACCTTTGTTTCCACTGGGATGGGTTCCCCACTGTTGGCTCTGGGTCTGAATTGAGGGTGGCAAAGCTTGATGAGTTCTTGTAGTATGTCCCTGTCCACCCTGTAGTGCTCTACAATCTCCATCTTATGTAGCTACTGGAAGGTTACCCTTGGCCTGAACACTCTTCTCCTTCTTAGTCTAGGCCAATTGTCAGCAGCATCAGCACTGACCTCAGCCTCTAGCACACACACACGTTTAGCAGAGCATCAGCAGCCCCTAGCATTCTGTCAGTTAAAATTCCCAAGTCTGTACTCCAATGGTGCAGAGTATGGGGGAAAAAATCAGATTGTAGGGTGTATGCATTTATAGTGGTGTGCTGCAGATGCAGCCTGTGTGATTGGATAACTATGATGCATTCCACCTGTCAGGTATATCACTGAGGGGTTTGAATGGCCCAGTGTCAGTGGAACAGGGCTGATCAGTCATTTATACATGATTGGCTTTCCCAGGCTATTTCCTTTTTTATTTTTATTTTATTTTTTTTAAATGCCTTCCTTGCTGAGCACTGTGGCATGGCATGCAAACCTGTGGCACTGGTATAAACACTGCTCAGCAGTCTGGACACACCCCCATGCATGGGCATGTTCAGCATAGCTTAAACCAGCTAAAATACCTGCCGTGCAGCAAAGCAAAGCTTAACATCACTGGAAACTGCTTACCTGAACTGAACAGTATGCAAACTGGCACTGCTGAGCTCCAATCCATTTAAACATATTGTGACTCACCCCCTTTTGATGTCAGCTAGCTCTTCTGTGGACACCAATATGGTTCGGGGCTACACAGCTTTTATCTGTGGACAGTGGTCTGTTTTTCTATTCACTAACCCCAGCTCATTTGCTACAGATCTGTGCACAAAACCTGGATACTTTACTATTCCAGGGCTTGCCTTCTTAGCAACCACTGAAATCTACCTTTGTACATACTGCATGGAGGGCCCTATAATGCATTATTCTCACACATGTCTTATTTTTAATTTTTAAACTTTTTAATATTTTTTTCAATAACGGCATGCTTGTGTGTTTCTGCATGCTGTGCAAACATAATATGGGTATCAAAACAACATTTATTTTATATTATTTTACATTGTTTTTGGACACACAGGGCATAGGTTTGTACATATCTATGCCTACCATGATATTTCTGACCTTCTAAATGGGCTTTTACAGCCACTGTTTGATTTTTACTATCTTGTACATGGAACGTTTCCGTGTAAACTTCTAACACCATCACGAGATCTGCACAGATACCTGTCTGCTTCCTGGATTGCAAAACAACTTCATTTGCATGCAATTCACCTGCTTATGAGGTGAGTTGCATGTAACAGATACTTCCATGTCCTCATGCTTGTGAATGCCCCTCTGCTCTGTTTACTGGATCGCACCACTGCTTAATTTAATTCCTTGTAAGCTTCATGCCACTCTGCCTGCATGGAAAATCACTATGTGTAGGCTGTATTGAACTCCCCCCATGTGTATGTTGGTCACACCTGGATTTGACTACTGAGAGCACATAAAAAAAGACAGCAGAAATGAGAACGTTGCAATATTTCCTAAAGGGGATAGTTTTTAGAAGTGCGAGGACAACCCTTCCACACCATGGGAGCTTTGTCAGATCACAACTTGAGCTTTCTTTCTACTGCATGTGGTTCTGAAGTTCATATTATGAAAAATGATTCTCACTCTGCTGGAAAAAATCAAGAGAAACTCTACAAAATTATTCATGGGATGGATGGGAATGAATATTACCAGACGCTAAATGAGAAAGATCTTCTCTTACCAGAGACCATTAATGATTAGAAAATATGATATTAGTACAGATGATCATGTGAAAGAAATATAAAGGGCTCAGTCTGATAAAAGACAGGCAGAGAGTTAAGGGTTGGAACATACAGTATAGGTTGACTACTCCATCAATCTTTGAAAGTACTTTCTTATAGAAAGGGTTGTGGATTCCAGGAAGAGTATATTGGAATGGGTTATACAGACAGTGTCTATAGAGGTATTCAAGAAAGTATGGAATAGGAAGAAAAGGTAAGGGGAGAAATAGAGATGGATGGGAAATCAGATGATAAAGCACACAGAAGAGGAGGTGAGATGGATTTATTGTCTTCTCTTGCCATTAAACAAATATAATGCATTACAATGCAGTATAATTCTATTAGGTTATTTTTGTTACATTGCAACATGGTACGTTTTTGGGTTTTTCATTTTATTTTCAATATAGCTTTCATAATTTCACATTTTTTTATTTAGTTCCACCTGTCCTATGTATTGTTTACTTCAATAACTTTTAATTATTTGCAACTCGGTTGTGTCTGAGAAGGGACCTCAGTGACAAAAATGTTGTGGCTGAAAAGGGACCCAGTGATCCTGACCAGTTAGCTAACTGTAAAAGCAAATATCATATTTATCATGTTATATTGATATATTCACCTCAAATTAATAAACATAATTAACATACTCACATAATCCATACATTAGAAGAAAATATATTACTTCCGATACATTTAGTTGCAAACAATATCAGATACAGCATGTACTATTACATAAATAAATTGCTCAGCTTAAATGTTTCCCCTTGTCATATGCCCACTGTTTTCCAATAAAAAATCAGTCACATAAAACTTCCACTTGAGCAGTAAAGAAGATACTCTTTTTTTATGCAGACTATCATATTGGCCAATGCAGTAACGGGTGCCTTCTTTCCCTTCTTATTCCAAAATGACAGCATCCTCCATTTCCACCAGCTTCATCAGTCCCTAATGTTAGTTTCATTCCCCAATGTTCATTCATCTAAATCTTCCCCTCATGAATTTCAGACACAGCCACACCTTCTGCACTCTCCCCTACATCTTTCAACCTTAGATGACCCTATTCCTACCTTCTGTCCTTTATCTATTCTTCTCTTTATACTCCTGCTTCCAGCAAAGGCTACACCCTTTTAAATCTCTGCAGCCTAGTCCTCACTATTCTCTTGCCATGTACATTTTGCCATATATCATTTATATTTTCACATATTTCTTCACAATCTTACACTCCCACCACATGTGCATCCTGTCTGCTTCACCTTCTCCAATTATCTTTTATTGAACTTCCAGGTATCATTCACTTTCTTCACCATAACAGGGATTCTATACCACTTATTCACCAAGCCCCAGTATGTAACCCTTACCATTATAACAAAAACAGAATATCACACTATGATTAAATGTATAATTTCTCAAAAACTGTTCTCAAATCATAATCTAGTTTCCTTCCTCTAATACTCCCATACTTTCCAATACCACTCCTTGCTCTTTTTTTACATAGTGACTTGTATACTATTCCACCTCCTTCTTTTTAGCCTTAATCTGGTTGCTGTCTCTTCTTCCTAAAATTTCCCCTTGTAATTATCTTCTCTGAGCCATCAACTTCATTCTAACAATTGTTTAAACTTTTCCTCTTTGCTGTCCCCAGGAGTACATGGTTTTATTCCTTCTATCTGTATTTGCCTATTGTCTATCTTTTAGCAAATCACTTAATCTGAGAGTAAGAAAACTGTATCCACTGGGCTTGTCCATTTAGAAAAGTATGACATAAGAAATAAAACAATGAATAAACCCTCCTATACATTAACCATTCTTTTTCATTTACATTTTAAAAAGGTCATTATACATCAATAATTCCTCCTCATTCAAATCAAAAAAGTTCTTATAAATCAATATACTTCCCCATTCTCCTCACTACATCCCACATCTTTATCATCACCTTCAGAGTTCATCTATGCAGTACTTTATGCAATTACTCTTCCCTTTTTTGAAAAAAATGTTACTGTTCTCAAAATCTTCTCACTTTACCATGTAATCATTGTATCTTTATTTTTAATCTATGTGTGCAAAATACAATCATTACTTTATAGCGTCCTCTCCTACTAATTTACCTGCCTAATACCCTTTCCTCATAACATCTCAGTCTCTGTCTCACCTTTGCTGACAGTACATACATTTCCATATTTGGTATGCACCACTCACTTCCCTTCTATCCTCTCCCATCTTATCATTTGCAGTTCTACTTCTTCTTCCCATCATCCTAAATTTATAATAATTTCTGAAGACCTCCACATGGATTATCTTGTGGATTAATCCCTCTTTTCCTTGTCAGTAAAATCATACTTTATTTCCCCTCTAACCTCCTGTTCAGTTATTCTGCCTAGATACTGATCTAATAGATATCCTACCTTCTGCATCACACTCCCTCTATTCTTAGCCCATAGTCTTCAAATTTTACAAAAGGTCTAGAATCTGTGATATCATGCAGTCATTTGCAAAGCAACAAATCACTCCCAGTTTCACCAATTCTTTGCTCCCTCAGCTTAATTTTAAACCTTTGAACAAAGTCTTCTATCATAATCAGAAATAATCTCTGAGATATCAGACTGCCATTTTGAGTCTTCTTTTCATCTCAGCTTTATTTGACCTGCTCCAGTTCTCCAAAACATTTACACATAGTATTCTATACAATATTTTCACCTTACAATGCTAACTGCCCTCCTCTACAATGTTCTTCATCACCTCAGTAATAAATAACCATCCAAAACTATTGAAAGCCTTTTGTATATCCACTAATATCAACCACACACTTCTGCTACCATCTTGCTCTCTCTCTCTTTTTTCTGGTCATCTAATAGATTTTAAAAAGATCATCCTCTGATTTACTGATGATTGCCCTTCAGAAATAGCACTTGCTCTGCAAATACTCAAAGCCTACTGTCAAAATTTGAGCATAAAAGCTTTCCCTCCACAGTGCATAAACAAGTAGTCTACAGCTTTTTGTGTCAACTGCCTCCACTTTATTCTTATACAATATTATTGCAGTAGTTCAAGGCATGGAGTCTGCTATCTCCCCTCCTATCTCATTAAACAATTCTGCTAAAATACCTTTAATCTACAACCATATTTATTTATAAAAATATTCAAGAAAGCCACCTGGATACCCCTGTCTTGCCCTTTTTCAAATATCTAATAATATCTATCATCCCTTTCCCTACTAACCAATTAAAAGCCTATCTCATTCTCTCAATTTCCTCTGTTTCTAACACATTTTATTTATGGGATATCACTCTGCAGAGGAAGAGTTCCTTCCTAAGCCTAAACAAGAAAATCAGAAATCTTGTAAAGTCTTCTAAAGCCAATTATAAAACTAAAGCACATCCCTAGCCAAGGATAATCATAAGACATTCTTTACCTGCATCTGAACTCCAAAAGGGAATGTACAGCTATGTGCAGAACTGGTTGTAGATGGGATCACTCATACTTCACTGGAAAATATCACCAACCTGCTAGATTCAGCGCAAACTTCACCACCCTATCCCAACCTACCATACCCCAAAGCATACCTGACACCAGTCCTCTGCCTAGAATCTCTACAGAACAGGTAATTTCTGCACTCACCAAGCCAAGAACATGGCCTCAATGGGACCAAATGATATCCCAGGTTGTTTACTAAACAATCTAAAACAAGACCTAGTGGATCCACTTAGTGTTCTCTTTAATCATAGCCTTGAGAACTGGCTATGTTCCTGCAGAATGGAGAACAGCAATAGTAATCCCCCTGCACAAAGGTGGATCATCAACTGACCCTGGGAACTAAAGACATGTAAGTCTAACCAGCCTCATCTGCAAGACCATAGAAAGAATTATCAGGGACCTTATCAACAAGTACATAGGCGACCTCCAAATGTTGGACCCAACCCAGTTTATCTTTGGTATGGGTAGATCATGCTTATTAAATTTGGTAGACTTCTTTGAGATTGTCACCAAAACCATGGCTGAATGTAAGACAAGGCACACAGCCTATGTCTACCTTGCCAAGGCTTTCAACACAATTGGCTAATTTGAGAAACTCTCCCAGCTGGGGATTAACCCTTACATTACTAGATGGATAACCAATTATCTCACACACAGAACACACTCTGTCAAAACGTGTGACTCCACCTCAACCAGTAGAGCTGTCACTAGTGGAGTACCGCAGGGGTCTGTGTTGGGGCCCTTACTGTTCGGCATCTATTTCTTAGAGGTCCAGACCAAAGTAGATGGCCTCTGGCTCACCAAGTTTGTGGATGATTGCAAACTGGGAGCAATCACTGAATCCCCTAATGATGTCAACATATTACAAAAAGGGCTAACACAAATGAATGATTGGTGCCAAAACCATGGTCTAAAACTAAATGCAAAATCTACATTATTATTCCCTTTGGCAAAATGGGATTCCCTACAAATTACAATATTGACAGTACCCCCCCCCCCCGAGTTCCAAACCAATGGTGTGAGACTTGGGAACACAAGCTGATAGCAATCTGAACTTTGACCACCGATTTTCCACAGTGGTAAGGAAAGCCTTTTACATAGTGCACCTCATAAGCAAGGGTATAGCATCCAGGTCAAGGAATGTTATAACTCCACTGTACTCATCCCTCATCAGTCCACTAAAAGAGTCTAATGCACCCTTTTGCATGCACATCACCAGATACCTGTCGCAGCTGGAGAGAGCCCAAAGGATTCTCACTAAGAAAATACAGGGACTCCAAGCCGTGACCTACATGGACAGGCTGAAAGCCCTGTCATTTTACTATATATCTTATAGGCTGCTGTGAGGTGACTTGTGCTTGGCCTATAGGGCAAACTACGACCCTATCCTAATGGAAATGCTGCACAACTGCAAGTCAAATTGGATAAGAGTCACTCGGTCTAGGGATCGTAACCTAGCCTGAGTCATTAACAGAACATGCTGGAGAGACATATATGTCTCCCAGAGACTGCTGCTTCTCTGGAATAGACTTCCTATTCACATAAAACATAGCTCCTTACTGACCCTATTCAAACTCAACCAAAATAATTGAATGTAAGACCACAAATTCATCCCTGGGGTGGCACCCATGTCCCTCATGGACAGGGTAGCCAGTGTTGATCACAGATCCCATCTGTTCATAGGTTCATAGGTTCATATGTTCATACTAGGCTATCTGCCCTGGGGCAATTATAAGCCTAGCCCGATTCTGTATGGCTTACGCCACCCCTTGATTTGAGTATACTGTGCCCTTTTTAAGGTTTAGTTTACTGTGCCTCTGTCTAATAGTGACATGGGAGTAATCCCTGGGACAAACCTATGATCCCCCATCCACCTATTGAGATTCTTCTTGAAGAGATTCAGTGAGGTGCTCTGCCTCACATGAACTGGAATTCTATTCCAGAGCGAAGGGAGCCTCTGGGTTATGAACCTGTCCATCCAGCAAGTTCTATTTATTTCTGTGCTGAGGTTCAAGTCCCTCAAGCGTGAAGCTCTAAGGGATTTAGATTTATTGAGGTGGAGCATGTCCATTAATTAATTTGACATAGCTTTGTATGTCAGGCATAGATCGCCTCGAAGTAGGCGGTATGCAACTGAGTAAAGCTGGAGTTTTTTTAACCAAGCAGCATATGGCTTCTGTTTGAGACCCTTGATCCTCTTGGTGAGATACTTTTGGGGTCTCTCTAATTGCTGCAGGTGTCGGGTAAGGTACATCCCAAAAGGGGCATTGTATTCTATGATGGGCCTGATGAGGGATGAATAAAGGGGCATGATTACCTCTCTTGATCTAGATGTGAAACCCTTCATGATGAGGTGGGCTATGTAGAAGGTCTTTCTAACCACTTTGGCAATGTGGTTTTCAAAGGAGAGATTGCTATCAACTTGGGTCCCCAGGTCCCTAATAACTTTCTCTGTACTTAATGGGTTTCCGCCTATGTGGTAATTTGTGGGCACACTGTTTTTGCCAAAGGGTATGACTATACATTTTTTGGCATTTAGCTTTAAACCATGGCGCTGGCACCAGTTATCTGTCTCTGTGAGACCTTTTTGAAGGATGTTTGTGTCAGCTGGAGAGTCGATTATGGTGCCCAGTTTGCAGTCATCTGCAAACTTGGTGAGCCATAGTCCTTCCACGTTTGCCTGTACCTTGGAAAAGTATATACCGAACAAGAGTGGTCCCAGGACAGAACCCTGTGGGACACCACTTGTGACCAGTTTCGAGTCTGACATGACTCCAGCAACTCTCACTCTGTGGGTTCTGTCTTTGAGCCAGTTTGTGACTCATCTTGTGACATAGGGGTTTATATTTAAGCTGGATAGCTTATCTATGATGCCCGAGTGGGGTATTGTGTCAATTGTCTTTGCAAGGTCCAGATAGGCTGTATGGACTACCTTCCCTTCATCTATGGCTTTGGTGACTGTTTCAAAGAAGTCAACTAGGTTCAAAAGGCAGGATCTGCCCTTGACAAAGCTGAACTGGGTAGGATCTAGTGTCTATAGGTCCCCAATGTCTTTGTTTATGAGCTCCATGATCATCCTCTCCATAGCCTTGCAGACTAAGCTAGTCAGGCTTATGGGGCGATAGTTTCCAGGGTCCGTAGAGGCTCCACCTTTGTGGAGTGGGACCACTGTTGCTGTACGCCATTCTGTGGGCACATATCCTGTAGTGAGGCTGAGATTGTATAGCTGTTTTATTTGAGGGATCAGTTCCTCTTGGAGTTCATGTAGGACGCAACCTGGGACGCCATCTAGTACTGATCAGAGATGCCTTCCCTATTAGGGATTTTGCTCTATCATGTAGTAGCTTCCTCCTTCTGTTGCACAGTTTATTTATGGCAGGGGTCCACCAGACTGGACGCCTGCCTTTGGATGATTGGGTCTTGGTTTTGTTTGGGATAGCATGATCCATGCATTCCTTGAGATGTAAGTAGAATGCGTTTATATAGGATTCTGCAGTTTGGGCTGTAGTTTCCACTGGCCCTGGGGCCTTGAAGGATTCCACTTCGGTTTTGAGAAGTGAGAAGTTCGCTTTTGAGAAGTTTTCACTGTGGTTTTCTGGGCTGGGGGTGGGGTCGGGATGTGGAGATCCAGTGAAATTAATTTATGGTCTGATCTTACCAATGAGGGATATACTTCTGGTGTGGAGCATAGAGTCCCCATGTTGGTAATGATTAGGTCTAGTATGTTGTCCCCTCTTGTGGAAGTGGTGACTAGTTGTTCCATAGCATTTGAGTTTATAATTTCCAGGAACCCTTGGGCTAAGGTGCTGGGGATTGAGTAGTGCTCCCAGTCAATGTTTGGGTAGTTGAAGTCACCCAATATAATGGTGTTCGGAGAGATCTTCATGTTCTCCAATGTTTTTAGGAAAGCCGAGTGGGATTCCTGACTTTGAGAGGGTGGTCTGTAGGATGCTATAAACTGAAAAGCAGTCTTGCCCACTGGTAGTTGCAAATGGATGGTCTCCGATACTTCGTGCAATGCCACTAACCTGGAGGTGTGGATATCCTTGATAAATATGGAAACACCCCCTTCTTTTGTGGTTCGGTCCGGGTTTTGAGGCAGAAAAGCATGATTTGGGGAGGGTGGCCTAATGGTTAAGGTGTTTGCCTTACAAACACAAGGTACAGGGTTTGAGTCTCATAAAGGATAATTGGCTAGGCTTAAAATGACTCGCAAGGGCAGTTAGCCTAGTACTAATCTATGAATCTATGAATCCATGAATCTATGAGGTATAGCCTGGTAGTGCTGGGGTGCTCTCTGGAGCCTTGAACCAGGTTTCTGTCACTGCACAGATATCGATGTTCTCCATACTGAGGAGAGCTTCGAGTGCGTGCATCTTGAGGTTAAGACTTCTGGCATTAAGCAGCATTACCCTTAGTTTCTTGTTCCTTGTGCTGTCTATGGGGGTGGGTTTGACTTTTGAGCCTTGCCTAAAAAAGGCACTATGGGGTGGCAAGAGCCTTTGCCAATATCTGAAAGCCCAATGGTGACAGCTGCAACTCATCCCTAGAGAAGCAATGTGGCTTGTCGAGCATGTCATCCCAGGCTGACAGACACTGGATCCCCTTTGAATGACACCAAAATTTTAGCCAATTGTTAAAATCAATCATTTTGTCTTTGTACTGTGGCATCATTCTAGGTGAGGGTAAGATTCTGCTCAAGGTCAGGGTCATACCAGCCTCGGCTACATGATCAGAGAGCTCCTCTATGTCTTTTTTCATGTAGTCCAGGGAGGTATGTCTCAGGTCATTCACACCAGTATGTACAATGACTGAGTCATATTTGTATTTGCTTTGGAGTGACCTGAGTGCTTGCATTATGTGGTGGATCCTAGCACCGGACAGGCAGCTCACCATGACCTTCTCTTTATTCAGCCTGGTGAGCAGGACGTCAGTGTGTCTGACAATAGAGTCACCTATTACAAGAGTATCAGGTGTGTTATTCAGCCTTAAGGGCTGTGGCTGCTTGGCACACTGACTTTGTGGGCTATGTGTTGTGCGTGTTTGGTTTTGAGGTAGTGTTTGCTTGGATGTCTGCTTTGGAGGTCTCTGTTGCTTAGGTAGATTTTTATTTAGAGCCTCCGAGTATGTTTTTGTGTATTTATGTGTTTGGTTTGCTGATGTGGTGGGACTATGTGATACTGGAATTGTGTTGTGTGAGGTTACCTTCTCCTCCTGACTGGTTACACCAGTTTTGAGATGAGAGAGCTCAGCCTCCAGTTTGGCTAAATAGTTGCATCTCTCACATATATTTGAACCTATTTGGAGGAGGAGAGGGTTGTCTGTGTACATGAGACAGTTGTAACATTGCCTCAAAATTCCCAGATTCACCAGCTGGACTGGAGAGGAAACCATTGACTGACCTTTGGACATGCTAGAGTAATATAGGGAAACTGAATTTAAGACGGACCAATAGAGGACAGGGTAATCGTAGAGAGTATAAGAGTAAGTAGTGCTTATGGTTTAATAGTGCTAACTTGTAGGATTACTTAATTGGACCAGTGAAGGGCCTTAGAATGAGAATATGGTGTTTAAATTGAGAGATAGAGCAGTTCTAAGGGAAAAAGTGAAGAGCAGACTTTGTGGAACCAGGAATAGTTTAAACCCAATTAGGCGACACTGCCCGCTGTTGCGCTATGCACATAAATGCGCAAAACCGCGCAAAAGAGGGTTTTAAGAGAAGAAGATGAAGGAGTTAGGAATTGACCTAAAATGGCCAATAAAACTACAGTTTCAAGTCAGTAACCACTCCCACAGGGGCAGCCAGGCTGCTCAATGTTTTTCACTGCCACTGATCAACAGAGAGACTTCCCTTTAGCCCAAGCAAAACATGGCCGCCAAGAAACTTACAAACAGTTCAAGAACAGCAAGCCTGTAACTGAACTTTTTTAAATCTCAGAAAAGTGGGAAAAAAGCAAAATTTTTTTTTTGTTTTTTTGTTTTTTTCAGAGATAGCAGAGGTTCACAAGTATCAACAAGTTATAACAGTGCAGTAAATGACCCCACACAAGAGCGCTAGGCCAAAGACAGATAAAATGCAAGTTTTGAGAAAAAAAAAATGATTTTAAAAATAAGTGCAAACAGGAAATTCAGTAAACAGCTCTAGTTTGTGCTCTAAATACAGTTACTAATGCAGAAATCAAGTTTAACAAGCCAGAAAATGCTCAAAATAGGCAGCTATGCAGAAAAACTTAACAAATAAACAGAGGAAAAATACTTAAAATCTCAAAAGTGGCTCCTTTCTTGTCTCAGCGTTTTCTCCTCTTGGTGGGTTCTTCACCAACAGCCAACAAGCCTGAAAAGATGCCAAAACCATGAGGCAACCAGGTTTTAAGAGAGGAAGATGAAGGAGTTAGGAATTGACCCAAAATGGCCAATAAAACTACAGTTTCAAGTCAGTAACCACTCCCACAGGGGCAGGCAGGCTGCTCAATGTTTTTCACTGCCACTGATCAACAGAGAGACTTCCCTTTATCCCAAGCCAAAAATGGCCTCCAAGAAACTTACAAACAGTTCAAGAACAGCAAGCCTGTAACTGAACTTTTTTAAATCTCAGAAAAGTGGGAAAAAAGCAAGATTTTTTTTTTGTTTTTGTTTTTTTCAGAGATAGCAGAGGTTCACAAGTATCAACAAGTTATAACAGTGCAGTAAATGACCCCACACAAGAGTGCTAGGCCAAAGACAGATAAAATGCAAGTTTTGAGAAAAAAACGATTTTAAAAATCATAAATGTGTTCTACAAATTGCCCATAAAGAAGAAATTGGGTACTTGGGATTAACATGGCTGGGCTTGTAAAGGCTCTACGGCCACTAGCCTAATAAACTCCTATGAACTTATGAACCTATGAACATTCTCTAAAACCTATTTTAGCCTCCCTGCATATAAATTTCATTTTGTGTATGTTCATTCTGTAAGACACATAATATACTTAACTTTTTTCAATCTTCAGTTTCACAGGTTTATCAGCAATATATAGCCTGCCATACCATTTGCTGTGACCACTTCTAGTATCATAAAATTCATCTAATCTTTCCCAATCAATCTTAACAGTCCAAATTCTTCGGGTTTGGTATATACAATATTAGTTTATCAGCATGCATTATAACAGCAATTATGGTAAATGCCCTATCTAGAAAGAAATGTATGTGTACATATGGTTATAGAAGCAGATGTAACAAGGTAATTTCAAATGAATGGTATCTGTCCTACCCACTTACATTAGATTGTCTATGCCAAATAGATGAAAGATCTGTTGCTCTACACAATACTACTTTTTTTGCATTATCATTTCTATGAACAACTTAAAGTGATGATATTTACATAAGGATTCTGTGATAGCCTTAAAGTGTTGAATAAGGAGACTTTAAACAGGCTCTAATGTCAGAATGGTGCTTTGAGAAGGTTTTGTTAAACACACGTAAGTGGTGTTTAAATCAGGTCTTATTGTAGAATTGACAGTGAACAGTGCAGGAGAAGATAAAGCAGCTTTAAAAGTTTTTAGATTGTTCATTTTCTGACACCTATAAACAAAAGTGTGGTAAAATTAGGTGTCTAAAATTTAGGTTTTCAAGCAATTCATTCAACAGCATTTTTATAAAACAACACACAACCTTTCCAAATTTAACCATGAAATGTTCGTCACTAAACTATCATCTATTAACTGCAACATCCTAAAAAATCCTCCTCTTAGTGGTGTAAATGAATTCAGTACAACTTTTCTAAATATCCTAAGCAGTCTTGCACCTCTTAGAAAGAAGAGACTAAAAACAAATAATGCAATTTGGCTACACAAAAAGAGTAGAATGCTAATGTAGGATAGAGAAAAAATGGAAACAAAGGCAAAATATAAAGCATCTCAATATTTTGAAAACTTCTGAATGCTTTACAATCATACTAAAAAGCAAACAAATGAAGACAAAAGCTATACTATAATAACTTTCAGAATAATACTAAATACAACCCTAAATAATTTTGACAGCCATTAGAAAATCTTACATCCTGGCCAAAAAATTCAACTGAAACCCTTCTCCCAATAACTCACCATTCAAAACTGCAGTATAGTTCAACTCTTATTTTATAGATACTATAACATCTCCAACCAAGGATTCCTCAACATCTAATTCCAACCCTGCCCAACAGCCACATAGCACCACATCCACTTTCATCTTCAAACTTGTTCCTTCATCCTATATAAAACTACTCTTAAACAAACTTAAAATGTGCTCTTCTTCAGTTGATAACTTTCCAAGTGACTGCTTAAAAATAGCAACCCATAGCATTGCCTATCCTGTCTTAATCCTTATAAATAGCAAATTCCATGAATCCCACATTACTTCTCTCTGGAAAAAGTCACACATTATCCCTCTACACAAATGAGGAAATTCAACAGAAATTAATAACTTTAGACATATAGCAATCTTTTCTTCCCTCATCAAAATACCTGAAAATATTTTGTAAAATAATTTCTAGACTATCTCCTGCAGGAAGAACTCCTATCCCCAACACAACATGCCTTCTATCCTTCCCATAGTACTAGCACTGCCCTTCTAACCTATACAGATACTCTCAATAAAGCTACAGATAATAGGATACTAGTCTCTTCCTTAGTTATAGATATGTCTAAAGCCTTTGACACAGTTTTTCACAGAAAATGTCTACTCCAAATATCCTCACTAAGTGTCTGTCAGTCCACCATTCTGTGGTTCAAAAGCTACCTGTCCAAAAGGTAGCAGTGAATAGAATGGCATTCTATGGTGTCTCTATACCTCCCAGTCACCAGTATACATCACAGGTAATTATCATTGGTCCCCTCATCTTTAACATTTTCACCAACACTCTCTATGCATACACAAAACAGGCCACCCTAATACAATATGTACATGATTCCACTCAAATGTTCACATCTGATAACACGGTACACCTAAAAAAATGCTCAGAAAGCTTTAACAGCCACTGCAACATTCATAACTTACAACTCATGCCCATCCCAAAAAAGACCAAACTAGACCTTTTTCCAAATCCCTCTCTCATGAAAAAGCAAAATGTAAAGTCCTCTCTGTTGATAATAAAAATCATTGAAGCCACATCACTTCTCATCTGGATTTATTATTAGAGGTGATAGTGGATGATAATCCTACATTCGACCTGCATATACAAAATTGCATAAGAAAAACTCATCAAAAACTAGAGATGCTTTACAGAGCCAAAAACGTTATTACCAACACAACTAAAACTACACTCACCACTACTTATCACCTCCCCACTTTTCTTTAGGGCACTCCCATCATCACTAACATCTAGCCTTAACAAAAAATAAAACTTGTACAATGTTATAACAAAGTTGTTAAATTTACAGCAAATACCCCTTTCAGAACCCACCACTGTATAGCACTGAAAAGCCTAAATTGGTTAGAACTACTTCATCAGCTACCATATACACAGCTTCTTACTACCTATAAAATTATCTAGCATCCATCTGCCTATCCAGCACTAAAAACATTCTAAACAACTGTGTTCCCAGTCAGTCATTGCGATCCAGTGACTAAAAACTCCTGTCTACAAACCTAGCACATCTGCTGGGTCATGTCTGTAGGGTTCCTATTATGTGATTGAACTTCAACAAGTTCGACCCCTATATGGGCGAAACCATATAGTTGAACTTTCAGAAGTTCAAACACATTAATTAAAAAAAAACGTAAAAGTAAAATAAACCCTTGCAAGCAGGGGGGGCAAGCCCCCCACACCTCCCGCTCTTTAAATATGCCAACTCTATGACCGCACTACTTGCAACAGTTAGTTTACTGTTGTATGTTTTTTTTTTTCAGTGTTCGAAGTTTTGAAACTTCGAATAGACAAGTTCGATATTGTCGTGTTCGAAGTTTCAAAACTTCGATCATGTAATAGGAACCCTTGTCTGTACTCATACAAGGTTGCTAAGGCCTGGAACTCTTTACCTGTATTGATCAGGTCAACACCCTCCCTCCCATCTTTCAAAATGACTCAAAGACTTCCTAGCTAAAATCTGTCTCTGTTCTTGCTCAAAACCAGAATAAATTGTCTCCCTAAATGTGAGCAAGTACCTTTTCACTCCTTATATCCCCTTAGTCACCCTTCTTCACTTACTTCTATATGTCTATCAAATTCTCTTCCCTGACTTTATCTATAAATATACCATAAGCCTGTTTTTCCCTCACTTCATATTGCAATCCCTGTTTGTATTAGACTAACTTACCTTTACTTTCTCTACAAGCTGTCTAAAATTTCTCTAAATATTAAATTATTCCCACATAACTTGTATTGATTCTTAACCAAAGGTTTTATATTACGCCTAATTTGTTATACTTCTTTAAACAACAGATGTTTTTTGTTTTATTTTTGAACATTGTAAAATCATTGTTCATAAAATGTTTTGTAATAATTTGGAGCTCCTACTCCTCCACTAAAAATGGACATCTACCCAGTTGGACTTTCTCAGTAATCAAATTCTAATAAATAAATGAATAAATAAATCAATCAATAAATCAGAGGGACACTTCATTTTGCTTGGTGCTTCTTTTATAGAGCTAAAGTGTTTTATTTGCTTTCAAGTATGATAATTGCTCAAAAGGCAGCAAACATGTTTTTTTTATTCTGCAAGGTTAAAAAGCTTTAGGTTTTAGTCCCACCTCAGATAACTTGTTTATTTTTTTCCATCAGTGACTGCACATCAGCATTAGGGAGTTCTGCACATCTGCATTTGCCTTTCTTCAGAAGGGACATTAAATCCATTACCCATTTGCCTGAGATGATGATATCTTAGGTGGATATAAAAGATCGCACGATATTTTTCAAAACAGAGAAGTTTTTTTTATTGAAATCACCAGTATATTTACATATTAACATGTTTACAATCATTTTGTCAAGCAGTTCAATTGGCCCACAAAACAAACAAGCTTTTACCCTCCACAGCATTTCACTCACAAGGAAAATCTCACATTTTTTCATTATAGAATCTAAATAACATTTTATAGTAAAAAACTTCAGCACATCTAGCTTTCCAGATAGGCAACACAGAAACAAAATACGCATCCAATTTATCATGATCTTCCTCCTATATTGCTATATAATTTCCATACAAGGTCATAGCCATTCTAACAGTATCAACTCCTTTCATTATATTTTCTTTACCCTTTTACTAAAATATTGTTATTCTTCTGCATTCTAAAACTGAAAGCTCCTTACAGTCCTGTTCTTCAAAAAAAAATTCTGTCTTCTTGAATTTTAAAGTTCATCAAACCTTTAAAAGTAGCTTTCAATCATCAAGATCCTCATCCTCCATAAAAATATTTTCATTAATTTTCCTCCCTAAACCATTCATGTGTTTTTAGTGAACATTAACATAATTTCACATCTCAATCCAAGGATTTACTCCATTCATTTCCCACTAGATCTTCATACCATTCTGCTCTAGTCTTCATATTTACTGAAACATTTCTTTTCCATTCCCTATACCTTTTTATACATTCCTTATCCTCACTATAAGCCCTTATCATTTTTTTTTCTCTTTTTACTATCTTTCTAAGTATGCATTATATACACTCTTTAATATTTTTCTGCATTAATTTATTTCCTTTAATATTTGTACAAAAGCAAAATATAAATGTATGACAGTGCAACATGCAGTATATAAGGCAAATTAATATCATAAACACACATCTCAAATAAATACATTTCCATAAAACAACTTACTGCATCACATACACTTTTTTTCAAAAGATAAATCACATAATTTCTTAACTGTAACCCGATTATATGTCTTCCAATTTTTCTGTTGTTGTACAAAGTTTTTTTCATCCAAAAATTCAATACCTAGCACCTCTAATTTTTTAAGTGCTAAAATCAGAGCCACCTTTTATCAAACTCTTTACTCTTTTGTCATCTCAAGGTGTGGTCAACATCCATTAAATGTTCAGTTATCTTATGCATTACTATTTTTAATTTGCCTTTAATTTTAACCATAATCAAATTATCAGCAGAACAATTTTGTATACGAGAGATACCAGCATTGCCTATACATTCTATATTTGCCACTTTTATTGTATATTCTATACATCTAATTGTTGCATTAATCAATAATCAAAGCAATGCAATATAATACTCTCATGGTATCCATGTTTACTACCCTTATGAATTCCAGTCTTTTCATATTTTCAGCAATTCACCGCTGATATAGCATGTAACTTGTAGTACATAGATAGCAAAAATATAACCTTTTACATATTTCCATAAAGTTTTAAAAATGTCCCATATTTCATAGGATTTACATTATCATAAACATTTCTTACATCACATGGGATAATTTCTCCTTCCACAAGTCTCTTTTGTTGTTGCCACAATCTCCTTTACAATTACAAAAATGTTTTAAAGGAGAACCATACACAAAAAATTAATATACATACATATATATATATATATATATATATATATATATATATATGTATATGTATATGTATATATTTCTGCATATCTCACATTTTTCCATTACTAATGTCGCTGTGTCAGAGTAAGTAGATATTACTTCCAAATTTTAAATGCATAGAAAGAGGGCTACAATGGGGAGATGCTTTTTTTTTAATTTCACACTCAATGCCTTCACCTTCCTGATGTCATTTTGAATGCACATACATGTGAGAATCATTTTCAGTGGTATTCTCTTTCCACAGCATACAAAAGTACTAAGACTGGTTGCTTTTGACTGGCAGCATCAATATGAAATTTTAGTTACTTTGCTGCCTTTAATATTCCTTAGTGCCATATCTACTACAACAATTTAAGGAATGTTTGAGTGACTGGCTTGAAAATCTAGCTGAGTTAACAATTCTTTTTAAAGTAACAACTGTAGCTCAGTGTTGAAGCAATGAGGAAATCTGATGCCAGTGATTAATAGGTGTTACTTGGGCTGAGATGGTTTGTGTTGCATTCACAGATTTTAGTACTATAGCTAGAATTAGAGTTTTTGATGTTAATCTTCCTTCTTCACCTCACAGACTTGTCTTAACAAAACACTGGGCCTGATTCCGACAGACTTGCTCTCACTGTAAGTGACACCAAGAGCAGGCCGAGAGCAGTTTTTTTGGAATATGCTCCATGGTGTAATGTTTTTCTAGATAGGCCTTACATGGAAGTAAGTCATTTACACTGAGAGCAAGTGTTTCAGAATCAGAGCAGACTTACACTGAGAGCAAAACTTTTGGAATCTGACCCACTGTATGCAGTGCAAAAATGCTGTAAGAAAACACCAAAAGAAATATGCACTTTTACAGAAATGCAGTGTAGAAGAAATGCAAAATCAAATACTGATAGGGAACAAGAAAAGTAAAATGAAAAAATGTCTTTCTTTATGGCAGTCAGAGTTTAGATGAAGAGAAAGACAACTAATTTGTAAATCGATAAATAAACTAAGCATGATTTTTTTGCATCTGAAAACTAAACTTGAAAGCCTTATTTTTGTTTGGTAACTCCAGGCTACACTTTATCTGAGGAATGATTCTGGTGATCTGTGATTGATAAGACACAATAAATGCCATTATTTAAGAGCCGTTGTTTTCTTAATGACACTGTAGTTTCAGTAAGTGATCTAACCTAATTACTCTGCCCCTTTTTTATTTCTCCAAGTCTTTTGGGTTTCTAATACCATGACAGGAATGGACCCATTCCTAAGTCAAAGTATGATTAAAGTTCATAGGTTCATAGGTTTATACTAGGCTAACTGCCCTAGGGCATTTATAAGCCTAGCCCAAAGTTATGTGGCTTACGCCGCCCCTTATGTTAGAAATACTGTGCCCATTAGTTTGTTGTGCCTCTGTCCAGTAGTGACACAGAGATGATTCCTGGGGTAAACCTACGATCTCCCATCCACCGGTCAAGATTTCTCTTGAACAGAGCCAGCGAGGTGCTCTGCCTCACATGGACCGGGATTTTATTCCACAGCATGGGGAGTCTCTGGGTGATAAATCTATCCCTCCAGCACGTCCTATTTATATCCATGCTAAGGTTTAAGTCTCTTGCTCTAGAGGTTTTGGTGGATTTGGATTTTTTGAGGTGGAGCATGTCCATTAATTCCGGGTTGGTCATGGCCTTGTATGTCAGGCACAGGTCACCTCTAACCAGACGGTATGCAACTGAATAGAGTTGGAGTTTCTTCAGTCTGGCAGCATATGACAGGTTTTGGAGTCCCTTTATCCTTTTGGTGAGGAACTTTTGGGTCTCTCCAATTGCTGCAGGTGTCGGGTGAGATACATCCCGAATGGGGCATTGTACTCGATCATTGGTCTGATAAGTGAAGAGTACAGGGGAACAATGACCTCACTTGATCTGGATGTGAATCCCTTCATGATCAGGTGGGCAATGTAGAAGGTCTTTCGAACCACTTTAGCAATGTGAGTGTCAAACGAGAGGCCACTGTCAACCTGGGTCCCCAGGTCCCTGATAACCTCTTCTGTGCTTAGTGGGTTGCCACCTATATGGTAGCTTGGGGTTACCTTGTTTTTCCTGAAGGGTATGACTATACACTTTTTTCCGTTTAACTTCAGGCCATGGCTCTGGCACCAGCTATCAGTTTCCGTGAGACCCCTCTGAAGGATGTCTGTGTCCGATGTACTATCCACTATGGCACTCAGTTTGCAGTCATCCGCAAACTTTGTCAGCCGCAGTCCTCCTATGTTTGCCTGTACTTCTGAAAAGTAGATGCCGAACAATAGGGGGCCAAGGACTGAGCCCTGTGGGACTCCACTTGTAACCGGCTTGGAGTCTGACATGGCTCCAGCAACTCTAACCCTGTGGGTTCTGTCCTTTAGCCAGTTTGCAACCCATCTTGTGACATATGGGTTTACATTTAAGCTGGTAAGTTTCTCTATAATACCCGAGTGGGGTATTGTGTCGAAAGCTTTTGCAAGGTCAAGGTAGGCTGTATGGACTGCCTTTCCCTCATCAATGGCCTTGGTGACTGTTTCAAAGAAGTCGACCAAGTTCAAAAGGCAAGATCTGCCCTTGACAAAGCCAAACTGGGTTGGGTCCAAGGTCTGCAAGTCCCATATGTCCTTATTTATGAGTTCCATTATGATCCTCTCCATAGCTTTGCAGACCAGGCTTGTTAAGCTTATGGGGTGGTAATTACCAGGGTCCGTAGAGGCACCGCCTTTGTGGAGTGGGACCACAGTTGCTGTACGCCACTCCTTGGGCACATATCCTGTGGTGAGGCTAAGATTAAACAGCTGCCTTATGTGCGGGTTTAGTTCTTCATTGAGTTCATGTAGCACACAGCCGGGGACCCCATCCAGTCCCATTGATGCTGTGTTTTTAGCTTTAGAGAGAGCAGCTTTCACCTGCACATTTGAGATGTCTGGGAGGCTACTCTCAGTTGGGATAGTTATCTCTCCTTTTGGGGGGGGGGGGTGAAGTTTGCGCTGAACCTGTCTGCCAGTATGTTGGCAATGTCTGTGGGTTCAGTGATTTTTGTATCATTTTGGACTAATTCTGAGCATATCTGGGAGTTTCCATCCAGGTTTCTGACATAGCTGAAGAAGGCCTTATGATTGTCTTTTGAATCTATGGCAATTTTTCTCTCAAAGTTGGCCTTGGATGATTTTATGAGGGATCGTAGTTTCTTGCTAGTGCTGATCAAAGAAGCCTTCCCTTTTTGGGATTTTGCTCTATCATGTAATAGCTTTCTCCTCTTATTGTAAAGTTTGTTTATGGCTGGGGTCCACCAGACTGGACGTTTGCCCTTGGTGGAAAGAGTCTTGGTTTTATTTGGGATTGCCTGATCCATGCAGTCCTGAAGGTGTTCATAGAAGGCATTTGTAAGGGCTTCCAGCTTGGGTTGTGGTTTCCATTGGCTCGGGGCCTTGAAGGATACCACACCTGTCTTGAGTAGTGTGAAGTTTGCTTTAGAGAAGTTCTTCACTGTGGTCTTTTTAGTTTGGGGTGGAGGCGGGATGTGGATTTCTAGTGAGATTAGTTTATGATCTGATCTCACCAATGAGGGATATACTTTCGGTGTGGAGCATTTTGTCCCCATGTTCATGATGATGAGATCTAGTATATTTTCTCCTCTTGTGGGGACGGTGACTAGTTGTTCCATGGCATTTGAATTTATGAACTCCATGAACCTTTGGGCTAGAAAGTTTGGGCTTGAGTAATGTTCCCAGTCTATATTCGGGTAGTTGGAGTCACCCAATATGATGGTATTTGGTGATACATTTATACCCTCCAGTGTCTTCAGGAAGGCTGTGTGGGTTTCCTGAGTTTGAGAGGGTGGCCTGTAGCATGCTACAAATTGTAGAGCAGTTTTGCCTATGGTTAATTGCACCTGGATGGTTTCCGATGCTTCGTGCGTAGCTACCAACCTGGAGGTGTAATGAAATTAGTATTGTTTCAATCTTTAATGTTAGCCAGTAGTGCTCTTCACAGCACCTGCAATATGCCCAGTAATGACTCCTTCTGCAGTTCATATGGAGTTGCATGTATTGGTAACATATCTAAATACGATTGTAAATTCTTTTTTTATAAAACCCATTGCTCCTACTACTATTGGAACTGTCTGGGTATCTTTCATCCACATTGCTTTTGTTTCTGCCTGCAGATGCTGATATTTTATGACTTTGTGTTTCTTTCTATGCAAGACACTGTAGTCTGGGTGTAGCAATTTCAAAGATCAATGATATTCTTTTCTTCTTTTTTGGACCACTATATCTGGTTTTCTAACATCTATCTTTTGAACTGTTGATAATGGATGACCCATGTGATGTAGACTCCTTCATTTTCTGTGATTTGTTGCTCATGTTTCCAGTGTTTTTCAACCACGTCAATACCATAATGTTTGCACAATCCCCAGTGCAGCAGCCTTGCCACATTATTATGCCTTTCAGTATACATTCCTTCTGCCATTAGTATGTTGCAACCAGCAACAAGATGCTCAACTGTTCCTAATTTGGTTTTGCAAAACCTACATTTGTCTGTTTCTTCCACATGTTCAATGGACTTTGTCAACCAATGTGTACATAGCCTATCTTGGGCTTCCAATATTAACCTTTCATCTCTTGGTTTGAACTCTCCTCTCCTTAACCATTCCTGCATTTCTTCCTGATCAACATGAGGTTCTTCCAGAAATTTTCTATATTTGCAATTATATGTATGCTTTTTCACATTGCTTGCCTTCTCATATGGTCCTTCACCTAATATTCTTTCTTTTGTTTTTTGGCACATTCAGTTGCTGCCTGATATTTATCTACTTCTGGTTTGATTTCCATTCCTGCTTGATGCTGATAAGCTTCTGCTAGACTAAGCAGAGAAGTCATCTTAAATTTATTCTCCACATGTTTCAAAACTTTCACTATGTTTGGGTCCTGTGAGGTCAGCAGATATGTGTGGAGTCCCATGATTGCAGATCTATACATATAATCAATTTCAAGGAGGCCCATCCCTCCTTCAGAATGGGGAATATATAATCCTGGAATGAACTTATTTCTATAAATCATTTGGTGAACATGAAGCATCCTTCTTGTTTTCCTATCTAATCTATCCAACACATTTTGAGGCCAGTCAATCACTCCAAAACTGTAAGTTAGGACAGGTAGAGAAAATTGGTTTATAGCTTGGATTTTGTTCCTAGATGTCAGTGCTGTTTTCAGGATTCATTTAAGTCTTCCTTACTAAGTTATATTCACATTTGTTCATGTTTTATTGTTGATCCTTCATCCTTTCACAAATATTTATACACTCCTTCCTGCTCAAGTTCTTTTATATCACATTCCTGTCCCAAACTGATGTATTCCTGGTGTTGCAGTTTTCCTGCTTAAGAGGTTGCTTTTGCACATTTATCAAGACCAAATTACATTCTTACATCATCTGAAAAAGTTTTGACAACTTTTAGTTGTGCTTTCAGTTCCTCATCTGATGAGCTATACAGTTTTGAATCATCGACAAAGAGAAGGTGAGAAGTCTTTACACTTTGTTGTTTTTTAGGAGTTAGATTATAGTCATGCCCTAAGCTGTTGAGTAAACATCTTAATGGATTAAGGGCAAAGCAGAATAGTAACAGTGACAGAGAGTCACCCTGGAATATCCCCCTTTGAATTTTTATCCCTGAGATAACAATTTGTCCTTTATCATGGCTTAATTGCAAAGTGGTATGTCACTGTTTTATGGTCACTGTAATGTAGTTGATCAGTGTAGGATGTATCTTATACATTAATAAGCTCTCTTTTATCCATGAATGAAACATACTATCAAATGTTTTTTTTGTAGTCATTCCATGCCATACTTACATTCTTCCCCTTTTTATAGTTCTCCAATATGATTTTATTTAACAACAAATGATGCTTTGTTCCATAGGACTTTCTTTTACTGCCCTTTTGTTCTACTGCCATAATTGAGTTTTCTTCTAAATGACTATAAACTCTGTTGTTATCAATTCCCATGTATAGTTTATACATCATCAGAAGGCAAGTTATTGGTCTATCATTTTTTAGGTAGCTTCCAGGTTCACTCTTAAGTAGAAGCATTATTTTTCCTGTTGTTAATCAGGTTGGTGTCTGTTCTGGGTGTCCATATAAATAGTTCTTACTCATGGCTAAATCTTCATGCAAAGTTGTTAATACTTTTAATCAGAAGTTAGGTACTGCATCTGGGCATGGGGTTTTCCATTTAGAGGCTTTTCTTAACTTTGTTTCACTCTCTCTAGCTGTTACGTCATCCCATTTCATATTCTGTACATTTAAACTTCTTATTCTTTCTTTTACTTCTTCTATCTATTGACCATCTTTGTTATGTTCCACAGGATCTTCATAGATACTGTACTTCTCCAAAATGTATCTATTTCTTCTTTTTTTACCTTATTTCCCAGTTCTCTATAAAACCTTTTTGTGTCATCAATAAATTGCTTCTTTTGCACTTTTCCTTTATATTTATCTTCGTATCTTCTAAGTTGTTCCGGTTGTGCTGACATTTTTAGTTTGTTATTTGCGATACTGCATGATAGATCCTGGTCTGTTCTAATATTGTGCATTGCTTTTATCACATCTATCTTTTGTAGTATTTTTGTTAATCTATTCTGTCTTCTATAGTCTTCTAACAGTGACACTTCTTGTCTTAATTGCTTCATAATTTTCCCTATTCGATATTTCCATGATGGTATTCAGTTTCTCCCCTTCCTTTCCCTCACTACCCTGTGTTCTTGTGGTAGAACTTTATCAGTTATTAATTTAGTTGCACAGTACTATATCCTGTTTACTTCTGTTATATCACATGGATCTCAATGAACAGTCCTAATTACTGTGTTCATTTGTTTTATCAGACTTCTGACTGTTTGGGTTTTATTAATCTTCTGCAGTCTATTTCTTTCATTGATCCTGATATATCTGTCCATGTTTATTAAATCAAACAGTTCTTCTCTTATCTCATTTTCCTCCAAACTGAGAGCACATCCCTTGGTTTGCAATTCCTGTGGACATTCTGTAGAAGGTTCTATAGCAGCTTCCTGTGATACAGTCTCATCAATTTCATCCTGAGCCGTATGTTGCTCTATCATATGGGAACTCACTGCCCTATCACTCCTCAACATTGACTGCATCAGAGTTTCCACAGTTTTCTGTTCCTTCCCTTGCTGTCTAGCTTCAAGTGAATGCTTATGCTGGTTTACTGTGGAAGGCTCCAAATTATCTTCATATGGCACTTGACCAATTGCTTCCTTTTCCACTGGTTTCTCCTTAATTTGGATATCCATTACTCTATTCTGTTCTGGTGCTTTCTGAATTAGATTTTCTGCAAAACATCATTCACTTTGTAGGTACTCCATAACCTAAGTTTCTATTTTTTAACTTCTCCATTACTAATCTCCTTTTCTACTTTTCCTGTTTGTCTTCTTATTTTCTGTATAGCAAAGTTTTCCATGTTTGGATTCCTTTGTCTGTATTTCTCTTCAAATATCTTTGGTGCTGTTCTTTTTGTATTGATTAGTTTTGCTTTCTCCTTTGCATAAATATTACACAATATTAAATCTCTTTTTCTTTCCCATGTCCATATTATTTCTTCAGATGTTTCCTGATCTTCCTGTTTCTCCCTGCTTTGGGGCCTCACTCCATCCTGTTGTGATGTAATCTGTGTTAGACCTTCTACATGAAATCCTTCACGTCGCAGGCACTACATAACTTCAACTTCTATTTTTTAACTTCTACTTTACTGATCCTCTATTCTGCATTCCATCTTTGTGATATTATTTTTTATTGTGAAATTTTCCATATCCAGATGTCTTTTCCTGTATTTCTCTTCAAATATCTTTGGGTTGCCTTCTTTACATTGATTAATTTGGCTTTCTCCTTTGCATAAATATTGCACTATATCAGCTCTCTCTTTCTTTCTCATGTCCATATTTCTTTTTTATACTTTTCAAACATCAATTAGTTTTGTTGTTTATATTTTTACACTTCCTCAGATGCTTCTTTTTCAAAACAGATCAAGGTTTCTTGATCTATATACTGTTTCTCACAAATCTGTTGTATTAGTGAACACAACTTTTCATTTGAATCTTCTGACAGTTTTTCTTGCAGAAGTATTTTTCTTTCCTCTATTTTCTCTCTTAATCATTTTTTATATCTTGTGTCTGGAAATTCTGGGCTTTTTGCATAATAGTAACAATACATAATTTCTTTCTTATCCTCAATAATCCATGTTATCGTCTTTATGGATCTTCTTTGGCCTATCAGTTTTTGTGATTTTTGTGGACTGCTACTTTCTTCTACAACAGAGGGGCATCCTCCCCCTGGGCCAGGCATGGCCCCTTTGTAGGAATGTTTCAGTATTTTGAGGATTCTACACTGTCATCTTTTCCAGTCCTGGCACCAGTGTACCTACCAGGATTGGGGACTTTTTTATCCTGGTTCTTGTGCACCCAGCTATCTTTTTTTAGTTTTTGACCTATTTCTGTCCATGATATATGTTATATAAATACAGTCTATATATCAGTGTTGCCTTGGTGAGATTTTGTGAAAACAGGGTCCACCTGAAGAAGGTACTCACCAAGACTTGAGGATGAATACAATTTCACCAATACTACTCTCCTTTGCTTGCTGACTTTTCATCTCTTCATTCAGACCCCACTTAGTAGCCTTCATGATGTAACAGATGATGACACAAATGCAGGAAAGAAAGGAAAACATAAATAAGTCCAGACATGAAACAAATGGAATAATTATTAAATGGTGCTTTATCTGTATGTGATGCGTGTAGTATCGCATTATAGGGAAGGAAAGTCACTTTTGGAAAGAAAATAATTGACATTCAGGGGAGTTTTCCTTTAGATATCCTCCCATTTTATTCCAAACAGGCCTTTATCCATAACTTTCCTGATTATCTTGCCAAATCATTCTTGAAGGATAATGAGTAAAGTCATTTAATCCACATTGATTATTAGTATTTGCTCTACAATTTCTCATCTCATTTTATCACCTTTTTCAAAATTAATTAACTAACGCTAAGCAACATTCTGATTTTGCAATACCATTATTAAACCATTATTTAACAATTTGATTAAGCTCTTTTTTTATTCATCCACCTTTTCTTAATAAATATTGCATACAATTCCATTATAGTGTGGCGTGGCACACACTTCAAACTTTCTTGTTATTTATCTCATCCACAAATATACTCTTTTTTAAGTTTTTATTAGAGTTTAACCAAAGAAATTGATCATGACAATAATCGTATTTAGAAATTTGTGAGCAAAAAAAAAAAAATATATGAACAAGAACAAACAAGAAAAACTATTTACAAGTGTGTCTAACAATGAAAATTCTCAAAAAATTCCTATACATTACAATTGATATGACTACAGCTATTTTTGTTTCTCAAGCAGTTCCTTGAACTTTGTCCATGTATTATAGTAGGAGGTGATTCTAGTAGATCTTGATTTGATGGCAATAATTTCCAGATAACATGTTTGCAATATTTATGAATTCTTTGAAAGAGGGTGTAACTTCTTTCTTCCAATTCTTGGTTATAACTTTCCTCACAATTGATAAAATAGAACATAAAAGAGGGTATTTCATTTTTAACACAAACAGGAATACAGGTATTAAAAAAAAAACAATGACTTAGATAAAACAAAATTGTCACCAAATAAAACCAGTAAAAAGATTACTGTTATTCCAATAAGGTATAAATACAACATAATCAAAGAGCATGTGTTGCCAATCTGCTTTAAGCTCCTGTTTATATCTGAAAAATCCACAAGTATAAATGCCCAAAAGTACATACATTTTGAAGGTGATTTTTTTCAGCAAATAAAGGGTGGAGCAATGGGTGCTAAGTGTGCGCCTACATACGCCAATATTATTTTGTCTATTTGGGAACATAAATATATTTTTAATTCCAAATATGTGGAATGCTTTAATTTGTACAGATGCTATTTGGATGATATATGTTTGTTTTGGGCAGACACTAAGGAGAAGTTTATTGATTTTTCTTTTAATATATTTCCAGCACCACTAATTTTTTTGAGATTCACCTATGATATTAGAGATGATAGTGTAAACTATTTGGACCTTATTATTCATAAGTACAAAGGTACATTTAAGTCCATTGTATTCAGAAAGGAAGCTTTCTCCAAGTCCTGTTTATATTTTACAAGCGCACATCATTATTATCAAAAAAGAGGATTAGTCAGTGGTCAGTTAGTGAGAGTAAGTAGAATGTCCTCTGAGGAATAAGATTTTTTGACTGAGTGTAGCTTTTCAGAGAAGTTGTTTAAAGAGAGAGAGAGGGTATCCTGTATCACTTGTTACATGAGGTTAAGGAAGAAGTTATTCATGGCAGACTTAAAAGGTTTGCACCCCTATTAGGAAAGGGGGAGGCACCTTTAGTAGAATCCAACAACCCATTACAGGATAAAGGGCCATATGAACTTGCTTTTGTGACATGTTTTAATAGGGACACTGGAGATATCAGAAACATAATGGAAATAGAGAGGTCCAAATTTGTTAGTCTATCAGACCTTAACATTTTTGGGGAGCCCTTTAAATGTATTTTCAAGAAAAGCTCTAATATTCAAAATTTAGTAAAGAAGAGGAGTGAGGTAGTTTAAATGCACCAGCTAAGAGGGGTACTTTTAAGTGTGGTTTTTGTTCATAGTGCCCACATGTATCAAATGGTGAGAATATGTATATATTTGCAAGAAACAAGAACATTACATGTGAGGGGTATGCAACCTGTAATACCAGTGGGGTGGTCTACATAGCATTGTGTCAAGTCTGCAATGCCTTTTATTTTGGTAAAACTGAAAGGAAATTCCATAGAAGGATTTGTGAACATATATATGACATTAAAATAGGAATTCCAACAATACTTTATATAAACACAGTACGACATGTTCATCAGCTACTTTTTTATTTTCTGTATTAGAAATTGCACCTATGGGCAAAAGAGGGGGGCCATGGGAACGTAAAACTGAATACAGGGAACTGTATTGGCAAATAATTTTGGAAGTCAACAGATTCCCTGGTTTGAATGATACTGTTTCCATAACCTCTAATCTAAAACTTTTGGCAGCTAGGTTTGATATATATATATATATATATATATATATATATATATATATATATATATATATATATATATTTCATGGCCACTAGAGGGAGTTTTTTTCAAACCAGTATGTTAAATGGAACAGATGGTACACACGTGGCTTTTTAGTATATATAAAAGTTTTAATTCTGGTTTTAATTATATGTTTTTTATTAAAGCATTTTTATTGAAACATATACATATATATTTATTTATATTTAAGCCATTACTATTTATTCTCCTTACATAATAAGGAGTAGTTTGACAGTTCTTTCAGTTTTTATTAGTTACATCATATTTAATTGATTGATTTTAATTGTATCATTATTTTAATGGTTTAATTGGTGGTTGTATAAATCTATGGGGTTCTGGGATGTTGGGACACATCTGATGAAGTCTTTCTTAAGCTCAAAAATGCAGTAACTTGTTTGGTGTTAATGTGACTTGTTCCATTGGTTTTATGTGATACATGTGGTTTGGATCAATAAACTTATTCCATCTTCCTTGCTGGGTGCTGGTTATCCTTCCTGAAGTTTTATGTTTATACCTCCAACAAACTTGCTTCTTTTTAAATATTAATTCAATTTTATGAGGTGTGATGAAAGATCTATGCATAAATCTCCAAGTAAAAAAGTTTCCTTCTAAGAGTAGTTGTCTGGAAGATATTAAAAAATGATTTTTATCCTCTTCATCTGGAGGTCTATTATTAATGTGAGTAAAATAGTTCCAATTATTTTCATTGTAACTTTTTGTTTCTTTCTTACATAATTTGGATAGGAAACCCTCTTCTAGTTTGTTTTGTTGTATTAATAATATTACAAATTAAATTAATTTTGGGAAAAGATTTCTTACCCTTGGTTGTATTAACTTAATTTTACCTTCTACATATTGTCTGCAAGATTATACATCCAGCCACATATCTTTTCTTAAACCATATTTACTTATGATATAATCAATAGCATGCAATTTTTTATTATTCATTATTTGAAATCAATATATCAATTTTTTTCCCCTTGAAATGTAATCATTGTGTCTAACTTTAAAGTGGAAATATTATTGTGAGTGTATGCTATAGGAAAAAGAAGAAAACTCCATGCCTTGTATTTTGGATTTCTACAAATTAAGTTTTTAATGTAGTTAAAATAAAATAAATGTCAGTTGTCTGGTGACTCCTTTCTGAAAATACTGTTTTAGCTTCTAATATAAATTATTGTGTAGTGTAAGATTATGATTAGAGTTTATGTTATATTTACATTTTATGAAAAGGCATCCTAGAAACTCTTTCCACCTGGCTGTGTAACTATTATTTATCCAAAGTGAGATTGTTTTTTATAATTTATGATAAAAAATATAATTCTAGATCTGGTAATCCAACCCTTACTACTGTCCAGTCCATTTTATGATGATTTAAGGCAATTCTTAGTTGTTGGGAAACCAAAGAAATTTTAAAATTATTGTATAAAATTTGTTAATTCATGTTTTAGATGGAGGTAAAGATAATGACTGAGTAACATATACAATTTTTGGTAAAATAATCATTTTAATTATAGATAATCTCTCTTCCATTCTAAAGAAATTTTTGTTTATTTATTTATTAGTTTCTTTATACTGATTCTGCTGTTAGTATAATTGTAGTTTATTATATTATTAATGTTATGTGTTGTAATTATCCCTAAATGGTTCATTTTCTCTCTTTGACAATGTGTTTAGTAAATGTGTCATTTATCCTATCAATATTAGCATTTATGGGTAGTATTTCTGTTTTTCTATATCATTAAAGGAAAGACCAGCTTTTTTGGGACATACCCATTGTCTTAAAAACAGCAGATAGGGAACTATCACTGTCACTCATTCTCAGAAGAATGTCATCAGCAAATAATTAGAATTTAGGAATTAAATTTACATTTATGCTAATGCCATTTATGTCTAAATTTGACCTAATAAAATTAGCAAAAGGTTCCATAATTAGAGTGAAAAGCAGGGGTGAAAGAGGACAACCTTGTTTAGTTTCCTTCAAAATGTGTATTGAAGTAAAAGTACCTATTTTAATGTATGCAAAACAATTGTCATAAAGAAGATTTATAAGATGTGTAAAACTGTAATGACTCCCAGCTACGCCAATATTTGTATGCATGGTTGGGAAACTGCCGACATATTAAATACTTATATGAACTCTATCATTAAAATGTTTGGATTTATAGATAGTGTGTTTTTAATTTGGAGAGGGACTGTAGAATCATTGGAAGAATTTATAGATTATATTAATAATGTTTGCTCTTACCTAAAATTTACTTGTCAGTCTAGTGTCAGCGAAATTAATGTTTTTGGATGTAACCGTGCATAAGGACACAAATAGATTAGTGTCTAAAGTATATAAAAAGCAAGTACATAAAAATATGTGTTTACATTATAGCAGTATTCACCCTAAAAATGAAGACAAATATTGTAAGAGGACAATTAACTAGAATAAGTAATTTAACTAAAATAAAGAAAGTTTTTGAAAGAAGCTGAGCATTCTTGTAATAAGATGGTTATGAGGGGTTATTCTATGGAAGAGGTGAATATGTCTCTATTACAAACAATTGAGCAAAGGGAGAATAATAATAATATTGGGGTCAGTAATAAAAATCTATACACTAGTAGGACTATTATGCTAGTACATAATAG